>NC_089802.1:21167209-21767209 GCF_029633855.1 Hoplias malabaricus | reverse complement strand
AGGCCATTTGGAGAGGTACATGAGATTAGAAGAAAAATATTTTAAGATGTTGCCATTATGCATACATAATAAAAAAAATTTCTGCAGTAAAATTAATAATTTTCCTTATGAAGAGGTTGGGGTCATCAGGGTCATTGATGTTTTGACCACTAAAGATTCGTTTTTAATATTTTTTACAATTTTGAAAACTTTTCATTATCATTACATCATAAAATGTCCTCTAGCTGATTCACTGCCTCAAGATTGGTTTATGTAATTTCAGGTGGAAAATGGAAAAAAGGCCTGGAGTGTCGAGGTTAAAAACCAGCATGATAAAGAATTGTGATAAAATCGTGATACTGCAAAAAAATTGTGATCATGTATTTTTGCCATATTGCCCACCCCTATTCCAGACCAATATAATTTTTTGTTTCAATACACTCTTTTGGCCACAGTTGATGTGTAGTTCACTCATGAAAACAAATCAAGAAAATTCACTGCCTCACTTTTTAAATGTGGGTCTGAATGTCTCTCAGTATCAAGACAAGTATAAAATAAAGCCAATAAAAATATGAACTAGCATTGAGTCATACATCACATGGCATTTAATCCACCATAGATATCTCCATTTACAAGGCATGACCTTAAAAGTACACCTTCAGATCTGCTTTAAGGTCACAACTACAATGACACATCTACCAAATGGGTGCACATCCTTAACCTTTGGAATGAACAGACCTCTGCAGTTCATCAGCCATTCATACCCTAGGATGAAAGACATTCGTAAAAAACAACGCATCGACGACAGCAACCAAGACAACAACCTTGCCTCATAAAAAGAGGTGAAAAGACAAGAAAAATAGCTTCAGAAATGTGTATATCGTGTCTTCTCTAGCATGTGCCAAAACATTTTCATCATAAACAATACATATCATTGCTTGTTTTTGTGTTGCTTGAAACTGGACTTTCTAAAATTCTAAACAGTAGTAATCATGATGACTGTGAAAGTAAATAAAAGTAAAAAAATCTAAATACTGTGCTGATACTAGTTACTGTGCAGTTTATACCACAATGCACTAATTAATGTGTCAATAACTGTTTTAAGTCTTTTTTTTATTTAGAGTAATGAACATTGCCCACCAATATCAAGCTACATTTTTCAATAGCCTATATATCTATGTTGCAGTATTTCATTTCAGCTGTGATCACTGAGTAGTACTTGGGTTGTGCAGTGTGAAGTCAATGAGAGTGTTTGCTTTGCTGGCTGGGAGGTATTTTTATTCTTCTGGTTACTGCAGCATGTCACATACAATATTGTGTTTTCTGTCAAAGGCTCAAAATGAAAAGACTTTTGGATGACAGCTACACCAAAATTGCCTGTGGTCTGAAGAAAAATTACACTGAAGTAAAGTCAACAGTCAGTGCTGGCTTGAATCACCCAACAGTTTTTCTGTTTGTTTGTTTGTTTTTTGGTAAACTTTCTCTTTCTTACTTATTTAGTTTATATGCCAAACATGTAACTAAATCTGCAGCCCTCTCATTTGATAAGCCAGCATTCACTTGTGCACAAAACCCATTCCTTTGGAAGTCTTTTATTACAATTCCTCAGCTGTCAAACAATCCGAGTTGCACAGTTACACTGAGACCCAACTCATGAAAACACTGCAATCAGTGGTGGTATATTTGTCCTAAATCTCCTGTTGTGTGACTAAAGAAGTGCTAATTATATATGAATCACGTCAGTGCTGCTAAAGCTGTGTGACTCCTCCGAGAGTCGGAGCTTTAGCAGTCACACAAAGGATCAACTTCAATGGTACTCCCAATGGAAAGAGATAAAAAGCCAACATTCTGCCTCTGTATATAATCAACATTCGCCATACTGCAAAACACAGCTCCATGACCAAATATCAAATGTACCTTAATCATTTGATTGTTAATATAATCCAAGACATATTACAATTGTCAGGCCTTTGGTGTAAATGTAACCAGGTCCGTAACACTTACAGTATATTTAATACACATTGAGTCAAAAGTCGCAGGACAACCTTTTATCTGAATACCCCAGCAAGTAATGGGTGAGGTGGCCTATATAGGCTATGTCCAGAACATGGCTGCCACCTTGAGAGCCGCCATATTGGATCAAGGGCAAATTTTTCCAATGGGAAAGTGGTCATGTGACAAATCAAGGAAACAAAAGGGTGTCTTGCAACTTTTGACTCATCCTGTACTGTTTCTGGTCATGATTCACGTTAATTATGTCTGGCCCCTCATACTGCTTTTAATCAAATTTAATTAAATTTTATAAAACTGATTTCTGTTTTAATGACACACTTTTTTTAAATTGAGATTTGTAATATACTCTGTGGGCAGCACGGTGGTGCAACAGGTAGTGGCGCTGTCACACAGCTCTAGTATGGGGTTGTGGTTTTGAGCCCTAGTCCAGGTGACTGACTGTGAGGAGTTTGATGTATTCTCCTTGTGTCTGTGTGGGTATCCTCCCACTGTCCAAAAAACAAATTGGTAGGTGAAATGATGTGTGTGTTGCCCTGTAATGGACTGCTGCCTCTTCCAGACCCACAGTGACCCTGTATTGGATGAGCAGTTACAGACAATGAATGAATACACTCAGTATGAATACACTCTGACAAATATTTGGGGAGAAATTCTGTCCTTACTGAATTCAAAAGTGAAATTTTTGCAAAGGTTCTGTAGAGTTCTTTCTTTTGGGAACATGGAAAGGCCAATTGTTGTTAATGAAGACTTTTCAGAAAAAAAAATATATATTTTTTTATTTACCATGATACATGGTAAATGTATGTGTGCCAGTCACATGGTCTCTGAAAGATGATGTCAAACAAAGGAGGCACCAGAGAACAATTGTATAATTGTGCTTTTCTCTCTGTCTCTCTCTCTCTCTATTGTTTTATTTCTGTCAGCGATATATGGCTTACAGATCCTCCAATTTCCATTCACCAATCCAAATTCATTTTAGCACAATAAGGTGTGATGTGGTATCATTCTTGTTGTGCAGAAGCTATAAAGGAATATCCAAAATATCATGTTAATCAAGTTATCCCTGTAAACCAGATATAGGAAAGAAGTTCCTGAAGAAAAATATTTCCATAAGAGAATGTCTCAATCAAAGCCGTTCAGGGGATTTCAGCTCTTTATGAAATCACTTGCGGCCAAGCTGAAGTGAACTATCATTACAAACATGGGCATACAGACATGAATCATCTTTAGCAATCTGCTTTATTACGCCACATATGTTGCAACTAGGCATGTCTATACTGGAAGGGTTGAGGTAATAGGGTAAGTTCTGCTTTTGTTCTACTCTGTGAGTGATGAAGAGAAATCTGCGTAGACAGACGGATGTAAGATACTGTTTGGTCATGCTGGAGGAGTTGCTAATTTCACTAGCAAAGATGCAGACCGTGGTATAATGACAGTAGCCTGCCTGGTCATCTCAACAAGAACAAAAAAAAAAAAAATATATATATATATATATATATATATATATATATATATATATATATATATATATATATATATATATATATATATATATATATGACTCATTCACCACATACTGCGCAACCTATTGCATTTAAATATCCAGCCTTTGCCTTTAAACTACTGCGAAAACCCCTTTCTGCTTCTTTATTTTCAACAGGGTACAAGCTGGACCTTCTGGACTGAATTAAAGCAAAACATATTGAACTTCTGAACCACAGGGAAAACACAGCAGTGTATTATGAGAGGTTTTAGCTAGAAATTACTGATCTTAAAAATAAAGCTTGGGAAAGAGGTCCAGCTTCTAAAGGAAGCAGGACTTGCTTGTTTGCTTTGTGCTAATTATAGCAACACCAGACTGCATGCAGATCCCTGCACTCTAATAACATTTATCTCTGTTGCTTCTAAGCAAAGGCCCATTGTTCTCATCTGTCCCTAAGCACAAACCCGACACATCTCCAATGAAACCTCTTTTGTGGGAAACTTATTTGTCTACTCAAATTGCAGCATGCAGTTTGAAACCTGGTATGTGTTCTTAGCCAAATGAAGGTATATAAATGCAGATATCGATATTTACAGTTACAATTATTATTCTCTTTCAAATTTTTTAACATGACCATTTCATACATATCTGAAAAATCAGATAAAGCCGGTTCCTCATTAATATATCAGAATACAAATGAGAGCTGACTGTTTGCATAAAGAAGAACACCTTGCTGTTCTGATGTGAAAACAAATTCAAATTCTCATGCCAGGCAGTGTTGCTGTAACTGCTATAATTAAACATAACATTTGGCTGTATTTATAATATTTGACAAATTTTCACACTCTGAAGCAATTTTTCAGGTCGGAAGCTTGATCTAAAGTGATTGACGTCACAGATGCTCTGGTAGTGAGAAGAGAAACGATTGAATCTCTCGCTCTGAGGGGATTGGAGTCCTTCTGATATTTTCAAACATGTCTGATTTTTATGATATTTTAAAATGTACTCTGCATCCTGTAGTGTGAAATTATCAGCAATGTAAATGGGCGAGTGATTCAGGTAATAGCTAATAACAAACCTAACCTAACCTAAACCTATTAAATAATAAAAATGATGGAACAGATGCACAGGCACTGCACCCATCCAGTGGACCACAGAGATGGAGAAGCTACTAGTCAAAAACTGGCAAGCACATGAGTGTCAGTATAATGTCATTTAACTACCACAACCACGCATTCATTCTCTTCATTCCTTCTCTTGAAATTTGGGAAATAATTAGCCTGAGCCTTTATGACACTGGCTAAATGTGTGGTACCCAATCTTTGTCTAATCACCTACTGTGTGCTCTTTTATGACTAGAAGACAAGTCATAATGTGGGGAAAAAATGGAAGCAAGTGTAAAATCCTCTATTTTTCAAAATCAATTAGGACTGTAAACTCATGTGGTGTAGGCCTAGCTTAAGGAAATTTGTTACCATATAATGAGGAACCTGCACACATTTCTGATGGTACCAATCATAAATCCTGGGGTCCACCTAAACAGACTACATTACAGAAATCTAGAACACTTAGAACACTTTCACCAGTGTGGCCACCTCCCCTGTCTAGTGTATGGAACTATGTGTAGGAACAAACAGAATGGAATCTGACAGTGAGCTGATATGGCTACTGCCATTTATAGCCTCTGAAAATTAAAAGGAGATTGCTTTTATTTGCACTGGGGACTTTTAAATTTACAAAAGGTAATCCTGCCATATATACTTATATATATATATATATATATATATATATATCGAAATTAACCACCCCCTGTACCCACACCGGAGGGCACCTAAAATCATTTAATATTTGCCCAGAACTGGATACAATTGAACTGTTATCTAAACAATAAAGGAGCACCAGTGCTAAGAATATGCCCCCCGCACCAGAACATCTTTAAAAATGTAGACATGATCCTTAGTGGCAGATTAAACTCAACCATAACCGTTGCCAAATCCATACTTGCAACAATTTCACTCAAAGTTGAGGTGCAGTCATTCCTCCAATACCATTATTTTGTTTCCCTGGGCAGATATCACCTTAAACAGCTTATATCAAAAACCATATACAGACACACATACACAGCATTTACAGCAAACTTACTTCATAG
Source organism: Hoplias malabaricus (assembly GCF_029633855.1). Lineage (NCBI taxonomy): Eukaryota > Metazoa > Chordata > Actinopteri > Characiformes > Erythrinidae > Hoplias > Hoplias malabaricus. The sequence goes on along the minus strand of NC_089802.1, from coordinate 21,761,585 downwards.
GTTTGAAGAGTGCCTGGCCATAGTTTTGGAATGTCATGATGAGTTTCAGCTGAGTGCCTCCAGACTTCATGGCTGCAGAAAAAATTGAGAGTGATGATACGTCAAAAACGAACATGGTTTCATAATAAAATCTAGATCTTCCAGCCTGAGAATGAAGAGAACGTAGCTGAGTTCATTCAGACATTAACTTGATAGTTTGTACGTTTGTAAAAGTGAAAGTAACTGTTCGACTGTGTTTGCTTTTCTCCGTGTTAGCTCTATGTTTCTTGTCTTCTTGTCAGTTTATGTCACATTTGTAGTTTAATCAAGTTGCATAACAATTTTCTTTTGTTTTCTGCTTTTTTTTTGGGGGGGGGGGGGGAGGGCTGTTAATTATACCATCTTAGGACATGCCTTCTTGTCTGGGTGAACATTACACCTTCAAAGTTGTGACAAAATGGCTTAAGGACCACAGGGTGAATGTATTGGAATGGTCATTGTAAATGCCTGGCCTGAATACCATAAAAGTTGTGGGCTAAACTGAAAAAGCATGTTTGAACAAGGATGCCAAAAGACTTGAACTGAATCACAGCTGTTCTCTCAGGAAGAATTCCAGAAAATATTTTGTGCAAGGATTTGATTCAAGTTAAGGAAATAAAAGGCCAAGCCACCAAATATTAATAAATTCATGCAAACTTCTGATCCACTGAAAATCTTATACAGTAAATAAAACCTGAAATAAAGTCTCTTTGTGGAAATAAAGTATTTATACATATATGACTAATACATAAAACATAATGACTTGAAATATGTTGAAATAAGTAGTGAAACATTAAATTACAATTAGTTTAATTAAATTTTAGCTTTTTATGTGTAAACATTTAGCCTCCACTGTAACTGTTTACCAGTAAAAAACATTACTGCAAAGTTGGCTGCAATTTTTGTAGCTTTTTCAACCCCATTGAAAGACCTAACAGCATTCGTCACCCACAATGCGATTTCAGTCAAACATTTACTGCATGTTATTGAAGTCAAAAGATTCTGCCCCCTTCACTGTGCAGATAGTAAATAACATGTAGCTGATTACTTGAGGCTGAAAACAGAAAGCCAGTAAATGTGTTATGGACAGACACTCTATTCCTTTGGGGGCGAGCTGATAAGGCCTCAGCAAAGAGGCTTCTCTATACAGAATAGCTAAGAGCAATCATAAACAGCTAATTCACAAAGAGTGATGCCAAGGACAAGTAACCAAACAGGCCATTCAACCCAAACAAAGTTTGATTATGGGAATTTCTATCCTTCCTCATAGAGAATAAAAGAAAGTACCTGATAGTGTATGTTTGATCCCATTTAATTTTTTTCTCCTGGATACTATAAAGTATTCTACTCAGGGCTGTGTGTAGGCACCAGTAAAACACCACCTTACCAATCACTGCTACATTATGCAACTACTCAGCTGGGTGTAAAACATAGGAGTTGTTGGTGAATATCACAAACATTTGGAAACCACGTCTAAAAAATACATTGGTACTTGATATTTAAACAAAATTAAGCAAATAACAAAGCCAATGCACTGATAAGATATATGTCATAGTTTAATATCAATTGTTTAGCATGTGTAATAACATGGATGAATTCCCTCTTCCTAGTATTTGTGATTGATCTTAGTTGAAGTGATACAAACAAAACACTGTCGCCATATTACAATTACAGTTCAATTTATTTAAAACTCATCAGTAAACTCTTGGCGTGACAAGGTTAAATAAACACAGTAAATAACGAACCTGCTACTGTTGACACTTTCACTTTAAATTAAATACTAGCGATGGTAATAACTTTTCAGTTTACTACCTTATACCTTTATTAATGTAATACCATTTGTCACATGTATACAAACTAAACAATCACTGGATTTGGAACACCTACCTTGTATCTGTCCTCAATGTCCATTTTATCAGCTCCACTGATCATTGAGGAGCACTCTGTACATCTACAATTACAGACTGTTGTCCACCTGTTGCTCTGGACAGTGAGTGCAGTGTTTAAAAACTCCAGTAGCACTGCTGTACCTGATCCACTCTTACCAGCACAGAACACACTAACATATCACCACCATGTCAGTGTCACAGCAGCACTGAGAATAATCCACCTTCCAAATCATACCTGCTCCTCTGGGGGTCCATTGAAGGGCAGGGTGAAATGGGGATAGTAAAGGATGCAGAGAAGTAGGTGGACTACAGTCTGTAATTGTAGAGTTACAATGTGCTCCTGTATGGTCAGTGGAGCTGATAAAATGGACAAAGAGTGTAGGTACAAGGTAGGTGTTCATAATGCTGTGATTGTTCAGTGTATAATATAATGTATAGCATACCTCATATACATATTTCTTTTTTTTCTTTTGGCTCATTACTTTTAAGAAGTACTTTATATCCTCCACCTACTCAATTGTTGACTAAATTATGCATACCTGTGTGTAGTATGTCTGTTATTGCAATGCTGCAATTTTCTTAGGCATCAATGAAGTCTCAACTACCCTTAAAAGCACACTGTGGTAAAACCAGTGTAATTTTATTCCAAAATAGTTTTTTTTTAAACAAACAGCAAAACACTCTTATCACCATCTGTGATTTTCAAGCATATCTAGATCAATTAATGCATATCACAAACATCTCATGTTACCCGACCAATGTATTTATGCTAAATGATACTAAAATGGTAAAGCCTGACTTACCGACGCTAGTGATTTTCTGGGAAACCAAGTCCTTGAGCATGGCATCGATGACTGGATTGTGTCTGGAGTAGAGCTCATAGCGATTTATCCCTATGTGAAAACGGAGCCAGTTTGGATAAGAATCTGGGGAGAAATCACCTGTGGGAGCATAATCTCCTCCATCCTTCTCCTGACCATGCCTGTGAAGAACACGCACCCACACACACACACAGACACACACACTCGTTTAATAGACGCATTCACATATGTCCCAAGTTAGGGTGTTAAAGTTAGTCTGTGGTGAATATAACATAGCTAAACCTCTCAAGGTACAGCAGTAACTTTAAAGCCTAGTTGTTTTCCCTAAAGGTTAATAGGGCTGGACAATAATTTGAATATTGATATATATCGCAATATTAAATGTTTCAATAACATTTTTAAACACATTTTGAGTATTGCAATATACATTATTTTACAGCATCTGTCAGTGACCAACATTAATTACAGAGTGCTGCCTACAGTTTATAGCACACATTTTCACAAAGCCATGATGTTTCTCTTTGATGGTGATGTCATGTTTCTTTTTTGTTCTTGGCAGTTCTTCTTTGGCTTTTATATTGTTCATATCGATATTGGAATTATATTGTATCAATCGAAATTAAGAATTATAATTTATCCAGAAATACTTGTTAGTTGTCATAAGAAACTATTGTCATAAGAAACAAGAAAGCAAAATAAAAACCTGGAGTAGAAATATGGTGATGTACCCTTGAGGGTACCACCACAGTGAGTTTTTCTGAGACTATGAACTGAGAGAGACAGAGAGAGAGAGAAAGATATATATATATATCTGTGTGACAGGCCCCTGACCATTCATGGTTCTCGGCAGCTTTTGGGTCAAATCTGATGTCAGTGTTGACGTTAAAGAGAGTGTCCTCCTCGGTAAGTGTGGGCAGGGGTCTTTGATACAGCGGATGCTCGAAGAGCGCGTGCAGTCTCGAGCCTTTAGCCGCAGCTTTTCGGCTGAAGGCGGTGGTCTCTTTGGCCCCTGCTCTCCTCTCGTGGCCGTCCGGTCTCGGCCTCTGGTTCTGTTTCTGCGACTGAATGGCCAGCCTGCTCGGCGCCTCGGCCGTCTTTTCGCGCGAGTGTGAGGTTAGGTTGTTGCTAAAGTCCTGCAGCAGTCTGAGCGTGTGCTTGTTGGGCCACGCAGCCCAGCCGCGCGATTCTTCGGCGGGGCCGCGCGGGCACGCGCACGCGGCGGAAGTCTGCTGTGGTCCGCTACCGCTCGCGCCGGCCTCGCGTCCCTCCAGACGGGGCAGCAGGTCGATGACGACGTGCACGCTGCAGGCGACGAGGAAGACGGTGAGCACAAGCACGCGGAACCTGCGAAACACAATCATGTCTGCGCGGTGCGGGAGCGCGAGCGCGCGCACTAGAACATGGCACAGGGAGCGCACGAGGCGCGCGCCCGCCCTCAGCGGCAACGCGAGCGCGCACGGGCCATGCTGCTGCTGCTGCTGCTGTTGATGGTGGGGATGATGATGATGATGACGTTGATGATGGTGATGATGCACGCTCTCCAGGATCAAAGGGGGGGGCGAGGGCGGGGGTGTTGTGAGGAAGAATGTCTTTTTAAAAATCACTCAACTGAAAATTATCAAGCTGAGAGCAGCGTATAATCCAGGACGAGACGAGTTCTGAAGAGTCTTGTAGGCAGGAGGAGGAGGAAGACAGATTTGCTGGCGTTGAACAGTGTCTAAACGTGCACCATACTGACTTAATAAGTTCTGGAGAAGACGTGGAAACCTCCGGAGTGCTCCAGAACTGCCCCGCGCACTGATAACCTGCTGGAAGTAGATGAGGGGTCGGACGTTATTGAGAATGTTTACTTCAGTCCAGAATATAGACTTAGCAAACGTTTTTTAGCCGTTGTTTCTTTAGTGAAGTCCAGGTTTGTCGATACTGTTCTTGCCGTTGTGTCTATCCTGGTTGTTTAGTCTATTCGTCGTCTCTTTTCTGAAATGCTGTGATTTAGCCGCTCTCTAAAGCCGCTGAGCCTGTAGCCTGTTTGTTTAGACTGTACGCAGTCTTTAGTGAAGTCCACCAATTCAGCCGTTGGCTCCTGGGAGAATCAGCTGTATGACAATTCGCAGTTTAAGTCCGTTTTTTACCCGTTTTTACTCCGGTTCTACGCGAATCGAGTTGCAGTTCAGCGCGCGAGTACGCCGTTAGCCGTTAAACAACGGAAGCAGCTGATATAGAAATTCGCGGCATCCCTCCTCGAGCAAAACCAAACCATTCCCCCAGTGAGTTTTACATTTCTCACACGTAGATTCAGCCCCGCCGTCCGAGAAAAACGTGGAAAGTGTTCCTCTGAAAAGCGGAGAGAGAGAGGGGGGAGCGAGTGCGTTTGTATGTGTGTATGTCCTCAGCTGCTGCTCTTCCCGAATGAGTGCTGCCTTATGAGTGGGTGTGTGTATGAGTGTATGAGAAGCCTATATGTGTGTGTGCGAGTGGTGGAGCTGCTACAGCGTCACTCAGACAGGATTGGCTGAGTCTTCACCCACTAAAAACACAAGCTGTAAGGGCAGAAATCAGTCAGGCAGAGCTTACTTCTGCAACTCCAAACTGCGCAAGAAGAGGGCGTCTCACTCACACTCTCACACACGGTTACTCTCAGACAAGAAGGTCGGAATAAGTTCTGGCCTCTGGCTGTTATACATCCTGTGCCCTAAGTATGCTGTACATTTTTCAGTTCAGTCAAACACAGAGAACATTAAAAACAAGTATATAAAACTGAGCAATGGCTATCAAAAAAATCATTATTTCAGTTATTTAATTTTTTTGCACTCGACATTAACCTCTTCCACTAAAAATGTTCAAAAGGCACCCTTTTGAAAGATTACTTCGCAAGTATATTTCATATGCTTTTATATTTTGTGATTCAAACAGCCATAACACTCAGATGTTCCAACCTTGTGCTGAGTGACTCGGGGAAGGTTCAGTTCCCACTGCGACCCTAAACTAGATAAGTGGTTACAGACAATGAATGAATGAATAACACACAAATGACCTGGGAATAGCTGAGAATATTCCACTAACCAAATATATCCAGCCAACAGCGTCCTGTGTGCAGTACCCTGTGACCAAAACTGGATGTCTAGGTTTTAGATTTTATTCATTCATTCATTCATTATCTGTAACCGCTTATGCAGTTCAGGGTCGCGGTGGGTCCAGAGCCTACCTGGAATCATTGGGCGCAAGGCGAGAATACACCCTGGACAGGGCGCCAGTCCTTCACAGGGCAACACACACACACATTCACACCTACGGACACTTTTTGAGTCGCCAATCCACATTTCAACGTGTGATTTTGGACTGTGGGTCTGTTTCAGTCCTAAATAGTGATGGCAGATCGTTCTCAGCACAGCACTGGCACGGCAGCAGAGTGTTGGTTCAGTAATATCATCAATAACAGCCCATTGATGAATTAGGATATTAGCATATGATATCTCACTGCAAATAAAATACATCACAGTATATAGTAATAGCTAATATATATAGTATGTAATATAGATAGTAATATATAGTAGCATAAAACACACACACAGACACTGTGTCCAGAACTCTGTAACTGAACCCTTTTTTCCACTGTGTGTGAACATCATTCGTGACTGTGTCCCTGACCTGGATAAACAGTTACAGACAATCAATGAATCAATTAATTAATATGTTATAGTTAGGCTAAAATATTACAAGCTTAACCACCAGAATTTAATATTTTATATGACTAAAAGTGAATTTTACTGTAAATCTGCAGTGTGTATTTGAGTATACACTGTTTAAATTATATTTTTTTGCAGATTCCCTGAGGTGAATGAGCAGTTACAGACCATGAATGGCTGAATAATTGTCTGTAGATTCCTGAAGATATCTGTTTATCACAGTAACTACTGAAAGTCCTCAACCAGAAGACAATGTCCTGGTGTGTCAGGAGAGTCTTTGTTGTTTGACAGAGATGCAGACCACACAAACACAATGTCATGCTTGTTTGTGGCGTGTGCATTTCCCTCACTAAGGATCCTTTGAGGTAGGGTGACCACCTGAGGTCAACCCAGATAAATGTGCATTGATCTAAAACAGGCTTGGGTTTCAGCAACAAAAAAAATGAAAGAAAAAAAAAAGCTCCTCTGTTTCTTACCCCGGTGTCAGTAAAGCTTCTATTTATTCTCTCAGGCTGAGAAACCTTGGATGCAGCTCCCATCTTTGCTACAGTCATAACTACCAGCTTTCTCTGGGAAAAGCCGCAACCTAACCAGAACCGCTCCCCACAGGCCCTCTTTCGAGACAAGGGAGGTGAGAATATGAAAAAAATCAGCTATCGGTGACCAACATGGTCAAGGTATTATTTAGGTGCTACTGCAGTATTATTAAAACATACAGATAATATTTAAACCTTAAAATTTATAGTTAATATTAGCAAAGCAAAAGTTACACCACAAACAATTTGTGATATATTTGCTATAAATTGTATATATTTTTATTTGTGTACTTTATTTTGTTCTTATTTAAACACAAACATTCATATATTGTCTTAAACCATTTATACAGATCAAAGTTGCAGTGGGTCTGGAATCACAGGGCAGAACACACACATACACACACACACACACACACACTCACATACCCCAGTCCTTCTCAGGGCGACACACACTCACATATTCACTCACACACTCTGGACACTTTTGAGTACCTACCAATGTGTGTATATGGACTATTGGGAGGAAACCGGAGCACCCGAAAGAAACCCATGCAGACATGAAGAGAACACACAGAACTCCACCCAGACAGGAAAGCTGAGAATCAAATGAAATGGGATGCTTTGAAGTAGCTGCACATGAGTCTGAGGAGTCTACAGGTTTTAATGCCAGGCATCAATGCTTGGCAAGAGGACTATAAAGACCTGCAGTACTGTGCTGTAGAGACAAGACAAGGCAAGCATAATTATATTTCATAAAATAAAATGGCTTGACAAGAACAGTATAGGGACAGTAAAGAGACGTTACAGTAAAACAATAAAATAATTCAAATTTAGGAAACATAAAAAAAGAAATAAAAAGTTGACAGAACTACTACAGTAACCAGTCTTCTCTCACAGTTATAAAACATAAAGTTAAAACATGACTAAGGAATTTAATGAGTTAAATATAAGTGAAAACGCTTAAATAGTGCAAAAAATCTATATTAAAAAAGAATTAGATCATAAAAAAACATATAAAACTATTCACAGTGCAATAAAAGTTTAAGTACTAAAGCTCAGGCATAGGCACATGAAAAGAGAAGTGTTTTTAATCTGGATTTATAGAGTGTTGCAGTTGGGACACTTTAACATCTGGCAATTTGTTCCAGATGTGTGTGGTATAACAACTAAACACTGCTACACCGTGCTTAGTCTGAACTCTAGGTCTGAGCTTGTGGATTTGAGCAACCAAATTGGCTCATTATCTCTAAAAATATCACAACTGTATTCAGTGCCTGATTCATTAACTGATTTATAAATTAACCGTGGCACTTTAAAGTATTTTCTGTAATGGATTGAAATGCAGCATATAGGTTTAAGAACTGGACTAATGAGCTTGGTAATTTTGGTCCTGGTTAAAACTCTAGCCAAAGCATTCTGAATGAACTGGAGCTGTTTATTGGTATTTTTAGGCAGTCCAGTAAAGAGACCAACTTGCTGGGGATAAAAGAACGGATGAGTTTCTCTTGGTCATTTTAGAACACCATACGCTTAATTCTGGATACATTTTACGATGGCAGAAGGTGGTTTTGGTGATTGCTTTGATGTGGCTTGTGTAGCTAAGATCAGAGTCTGTTAGATCTCTGAGATTTCTGAATTGATCTTTGGTGTTCATACCCAAAGAACTAATATTTAACTGTGGGTGTTTGTATATTTGTTTACACACACACACACACACACACACAGATAGATATCTACCGATCAACCATAACATTATGACCACCTTCATCTTTCTACACTCACTATCCATTCTCTGAGTTCCACTGACCACAAAGGAGCACTTTGTAGTTTTAAAATTACAGACAATAGTCCATTTGTTGCACTGTATACACAATTTTCCCCATGTCCATCTGTTATTCAATGGTCAAGATACCCACAGGACCACAACAGAGCAGGTATTATTTGAGGGATCATTCTCATCACTGCAGTGACACAGACAGAATTTTTAAACATTGTGTCCATTCACTGTCCACTTGTTGATCGATGTGAAGTTAGACACAGTAACCCATCTGTTTGTGATGGGCTTCCCATAGTCATTCGTCAGTGGACACAGGACGCTGCTGGCTGGATATTTTTTGGTTGGTGGACTATTCTCAATACAGCAGTGACACTGAGGGCTTTAAAAACTCCAGCAGCACTGTTGTGTCTGATCCACTCGTATGAGCACAACACACACCAACACATCACAAACACATCAGTGACACATGCAGCGCTGAGGATGACCCACCAACCAAATCATACCTGCACTTTGCCCTGTCAATTGAAGAACATTTATTATTATTATTATTATTATTATTATGTTTTTCTAAACCACATCCCAACCTGCAGCTGTTGCCTCTACCAAGCTTCCATTCTGATGTGGTGTTGACCACTGAAACTGGACATCCCTTCTGCAGTACAGTACGGTCCGGCACTGGGCTGCTCTGTCTCACATTCCACAATGGCATCAGCTAGACAGCCTTGCAGATGGCAAAGGCACCCGAGGATTTGCTCCTTTCAAAGCGCTGACTACAGCAGCGGCTGTAAATAAGCCAGAATAGATTTATGACCACTCCTGTATGTCTCTGCAAGGTATCGAAGAGGACCATTAGATACAGTTCTGTGGAGAGAGATAGGGGATTATGCTGGAGATAGAAGCAGAGATACATATACAGATAGGATGAGAGCGTGAAAGTATAGGTTGACGTGTCTATTTATTATTGAGTCAGAGATTTATACTGCACTTTGCTGGGATGGTGATAGAGTGCCACTGCTTTTGGTGAGGGAATTAAACCTAGAAATGAAGTCACCACATTCCACCATTATCCTTTAAATAATATTACTGTCTAGCGAGACTAGAGGGCTGTAGTGGAGAGATCAACTGCTTAAGATTAAAGCTAAAAAATCTGGATCTGGATGATCTCATGCTGAGATTTGTGCCATGTGTGAAATTTCTCTTCCATTTTGCCAAATTTAAAAAAATATATAAGAATAAAGATGTATATATGTGAATATAAAATGATTATATCTTCAAACATTCTTTTGACCCTAAACAACCATTACAGATTTTTCTTTATATTTATATTAAAACTCACAAATATTATTTATTTTTGTTATTATTTTCCATTTTTTCCCCACAGTAGTTTAATTATTGTGTAATTCTATCTTGAATATTGATGGGGAAAAATAACAAACACTAGTGTAAAAAAAAAAAAAGTACTTTCCCTGATGTCTACTAAGTCAAATTTAATAACGATTGTAAAAAAAATCATTTTGTACAGGAAATTAATTTTCCAATAAGGCAATAAACAAAAAATGGCATTAAAATACTTAATGTAAATTTACCCTTAAACTGCAACAACTATATAAAAATTAAATAAAATTATTAAATATATAAATAAACTGTAAATACACTGTTCTGAGAACTAAAGAATCTTCTTTGTTTGTAATGGCTTTTTGACAGCTACACTTTTTTTTCAGTCCCATAGCATTGCGATTTCTTCTTGCCTTAGAAGAATGGACAGAATGATCTGGAACAAATATAGATGTTACATATCAGGAGCAAGAGCTTAATTTTCACCAGTCAAAGATGAAAGCTTTAAGTGCTCTTTATATAGGAGCAGATGCAATTTTTTATTTATTTTTTTGCTGCACCAGAGTGGTATACCACGAAGCAGGATTTCTCAGTTTAGATAGATAACTTGAGCCCAAAGTAAAGCCTGTCCAATAGGAACAGAGCTGAAGGAGATTCCTATTAGACAGTCATGAACTTTGGACTCAAGTTATCTGGCTAACAGAGATATCCTGCTTCGAAATACACCCCTCAGACATTGCAGAGTTTTTAGGAGTTCCTATACCCAATATAGTTTTCAAAATTGTTGCCTTTTCATTTCTTTTCCTTTAACATCCCCCATTCTTACATTATGCATTACATATGGTGTATTATCTTATATTTACATATATCTAAACCCCTCAGTAGCATCTCATGAATTATGAACTGTTTTTTCTTAAAGGCCATTTTGATTGGAAAATTAAATAACTGTTTTACACAGCACTGCATGTGTAATTAATTAGGGTATTATATGAGTGCTAAAATATACCAGAGTGAACAAGAAGAAACATAAACTATGCACCTAGAAGTACATCTGATGGAGAAAAACAAGGGCATATTTAGGCCAGGATCCTGCACTCTGGCCAGCAGATATGTACAACACACACACACACACAGCCATGACTAAAATAAGCCACAGCAGTGTTGTTGTGAAAGGTCTGTTTTACTTTTTCTGTCTCTCTCGCTTTTCTTTTTTTTTTATTATTATTAGTCCTGTTTTGGCATCTACTCCTTTGCACAGCACTTTGACTCTATATGTTTGTTTAAGCAAGTGTCCAAAAAAAAAGAAAGCTAAAAAGTGAGGGGTATTGGAGGTGATGAGTGCCATGTTTGTGTGCAGATAAGATGATGCAGAGCAAGTGGCCCATGAGTCCTATAGAACGCTATAATTAGCCCCGGGTGGACAGATTTAATGAGCGGGAGGTCTAACTGTGGAAAGGTTCTAGTTCAGATCTCTGCATTGGGCTTGTGTTTATTTCAGTGTGTGGGTTTTAATGTGCGTCTCCGGGGAAGGCTGGTCAGCGCTGATTATAGTAACGACCCCCTCACCACTGCCTAAATAACAGTCATCTATGCCACAGTTTGTTATTTTACTCATGGGCTATATATATACTCAAAGCTGAAAATGACAGCCAAGCAGCCTCAGTTTGTTTTTAAGGAAGAGTGAAGCTGATATGCCTTGGGTGATGCTTTCCAAAAGACAGAAGTAAACACTACTCTTATTTAGACCAAGAGCTCGTGATCATCTTTGTACATATTGGATTATTCTTTTTATAATCTGCCTGTTACCTCTTAAGCTCTTTATTGTATATCAGTTGTCCACATGTTTGTGCTGTAAAAATGTTCCTGTAAATTCAACATTTGTGTTCTGAATGTTACCATAGTAACATGTCGATTGTCTCTCCTTGATGGATTAACAGCCTCTACTCCTCAGGTGAGGCTTTTTACTAGATTCTGGAACATTTCTATGAGATGTATGTAGTATTCATCCACAAAAACATTAGGGAACACCAGGACTGATGTTGGATGATTAGATTTAAACAGCAAACTTCAATCCAACTCATTCCAAAAATTATGGGGGGAGTTCCATCACCAGAGAATGCATCTGGAGTTTTATACCTATCTATCCAACACTTGCAACTGAGCACTGAGATTAGGCTTCTATGCTGCTGCTTGAGTGAATGTCAGTAGCTGAATTCTGTAATTCAGAATCAAAGATTTCTGAACATGAGGCTGGTTTCCCAGAGAGGGATTAATTGAGTATATCCTCCTTTCAATGGAAAAATCACAATTCAAAATGTTCTGCAGTCTAGGAATAGGCTTTATCCCGGTCTCATGATCCACCTCATGATGTTTAATATACAGCAATTTGCAAATGTTTTAGGCACCTGAGAAAATTAGATGTATATGCTATTTATCTAAGCAATAACAGTTTATTTAAAATAGCATTAATATAAAAACAAATGACATTTTTATCATTACAGTATGCAGTGATATTCTGACTGTGAATGTTTATTCATTCATTGTCTGTAAACACTTATCCAGTTCAGGGTCGCGGTGGATCCGGAGCCTACAAGGAATCACTGGGCGAAAAGCAGGACCACACCCTGGAGGGTTGTTTTTGAACCGTGGCAGGAAACCCATGCGGACACAGGGAGAGCACACCAAACTTCAGCAATTTAAATATATCATCATATATTTGTTATAAGATTTTAGCTTAAAAAGAAAGTTAGGACAGAGATTTATGCAATGCATTAGAATCTCTATGCAATGCATTAGAATCTCTAAAGGAAATCTCATTACTACTTTATTTTTTTTTAGCAGTATTACATAACATGGTTGGGACGGAGACCCAACAGGTTTTGGTGCTCGGCGATGCCTCAGCCATCCAAAGCTAAAAGTCTAAGAGCATATGTCTGGCCTCACTCTCTCTGTATAAGTTTTACCAAGGCAAAGACAATACCAGTGAATGGTATAAAAGCTCTTTGCCTGCCAAATGGGCTTAAGTTAGTGTGTGTCCTGTGAACCACTAGCCTAGGCCTTCAGTGACTGATTACTGCTGCTGGTTTCTAAGAGAGAGCAGCCAGATACAGTACAACAATAATCACGAAGTAGGAGGCGATAATATATATTTTCCTGTGGCTTAATGAGATGAGCCTGTGTGGATGATTGCACTGTGCAGATTCCTGTCTGACGGTGGTTACAGTATGTGTGGGTTCCTTACTTTCATATCTGCCACCACCTGCTATTTCAGCTCACTGATGAGTCAGTAATCAGCTATGGGTAGAAGGTCACTCCCTCTGAGTCTGTTGCATTTAATATGCAGCTGAAAGACTCCCTCGCGTTTCTCTGGCATATACCTTCAACGAAGAGAATTAAAATGAACTTAGAGACATCACTGGGCAACAAGCAGAGAGGACTGTGTGGTTTTTTATGTTGTTTATCAGGCAAACCAACCTCTGAAGATTTCCAGCAAAATGCTTAGCCCCTGAAACTGCAACAACATACACTTTGAGTCTCATAATTACTCATCTTACATATTGCTAACTGAAGCATTGCTACTGTATGTATGATTCTTGTACTGGATTAAAGGGTGAATGTTAATATTTCAGAATTTCTTCATAATTCAGTTGTTCAAGGCGACGTTCACAATTGTAGTAAAAAAAAAGCCATTTTTATATAAAATTCTGATGTTTCCTCACCATTTGTGAGTTTCTGTGGTAATTCAAGTAGTGAATAAATACTTAAAGACAAATATTTGAGTGTGTGTCACCTTGCGAAGAACTGGTACTCCATCCAACGAATGCATTAATAAATTTAAAGGCTTAGTTTAGTTAATTAGTTTAGTTAATTCAGCCACATAGAAACAACAGTTGTTTTTCTCTTCAAACATACTGTTCCAGCTTAAAAGATGCTGAGCTTCTGAACGTAAACAAATCAGAGAGAACTGCAGTTCCCCACAATCGTATACGTTCCCCTTAACAGGTAAGGAAATTATTTAGCGTGTCTTGACACAAAATTGTCCACGGTAGAAAAACTGTAGGAATCAGGTTTCAGGTTACTTTAAATATTTCTTTACAGAAACCTGATTCACTAGGAACCAGGGATGTCCATTTCTAAATGTTATTGTCCTGTTTTTAAAAGTTTGTTTGTTTGTTTATTTGTTTTATGTTTCTCTGCATACTTTCTTATCCCAATTTCACCCTGCTGTTCAACACAGAGCAGGTATGATTTGGGTGGCGGATCATTCTCAGCACTGCAGTGACACTGACGTGATGGTCATGTGTTAGTGTGTGTTGCACTAGTAAGAGTGGATCAGCAAACTGCTCCTGTATGGTCAGTGGAGCTGAGAGAATGGACAATGAGTGTAGCTATAAGTTAGGTGTTCCTAATCAAGTTAGGAATTAACAGTACTGGAAAGGATAGACCATCCTACCCATACAGAGAAAGTGAGGCCAGATATATGCTCTTAGACTCACAGTTTTGGATGGCTGAGGCATCGCTGAGAACCAAAACCTGTTGGGTCTCCGCCCCAACCATTTTATGTAATGCTGTTAAAAAAAATAAAGTAGTAATGAGATTTCCTTTGGAGATCCTAATGCACTGCATAAACCTCTGTCCTAACTTTCTTTTTAAGCTAAAATCTTATAACAAATATATTAAGAAACATTTAAATTGCTCAAGCTTGGTGTGCTCTCCCTGTGTTTGCATGGGTTTCCTGCCATGGTTCAAAAACAACCCTCCAGGGTGTGTTCCCGCATTGCGCCCAGTGATTCCGGGTAGGCTTCAGACCCACCGCGACCCTGAACTGGATAAGCGCTTACAGACAATGAATGAATGAATTTCAATTCTCATATCATATACCTGTGTTATTGCTATCTGTACTTTAGCATTTAGAGACATTGAACCCTTCAGATATTTTTCTTCCTATCAGCATCACTGAGCAATTCTGAGTCATTAGGTTGGTTTAAAATGGAAATCATTCTAAAAGCTTGTTTGATGTGGAGCACCTTGTAAATCACTGACTCACATGTTAAACAAAATTCACAGAGGGTGCTATTCAATGCTTCACATCTTGTATCTTTGTTAACATCCTAATCTTACAATTAACTGTGCAGTAATTCTTAAATTCTGAAGAATGAGCAGAATGCATACTCTTATTACAACTACTTATACAACTATTACAACTATTAATACTGCTAATAATAATAATAATAATAACAATAAATTAATATTTCTACATTTCAGGTTGCTTTATCTCTCTAGAATAGGTCTTAGCTTTGTCAGTACGTCTCTCTTTAAAACTAGACTGTGTGACAGTCAAGCTCTTCGCTCTGCTTCTTTTAAGGATCCCGTGCTCTGCAATTATTTGAGCGCTGACTTTGCAGGATATTTCCTAGCAACCCCTCTCAGATATAAGATATAAGACACTTGGCTGTGGCAGGTAGCACTTCTTGCTAAGACCTTTATTAGTAGGACTGTCTGCCTGCAAAATGCCACCATGGCCAATTGTTAAAGGCCAGCTCCATGTGCTAGAGGTTGTTGAAGTCTAATGTGTGTGTGTGTTTGTGTGTGTGTGTGCGCGTGCGTGCGTGCGTGTGTGTATGTGTGTATATCATGATTATGTGATATTGTAGGGACCAAATTCTGTTTACACACTGTGGGGACGTCGCTTCCTTGTGGAGAAAACATTTTAAGACGCTTTAAGGTTAGGATAAAACTAAAATGCAGGTAATCTATTTAATGTCCCCACAAAGCATGAAAACAGATGGGTGAGAGTGTTTTTGTGTGTGTGTGTGTGTGTATGATAAAACAGTTATGTGGAGCTCAGTCACCGCAACACAACCACAAACACCTCTAAATATTTATAAGCAGCATATTATCACCATATGAGTAAGACTGGTGCTTGGGGCAGCCTGCGGTTGCCTGAAGATGTTTAGGTGATGATGTTATGGAGTTATTATAAGATAAATTATATGGCCAAACACTGTGGACACACACCCATTCCACAGCCTCTAAGAAGGCTTTACACACTATGTGAGGATTTGATGTCATGCAAATTGTTGAATGTCTTATTTTTATGACTTACTAAACAGCTATATATAGGTTCAAGTAGCAGAAATAAGCTTACATCAATAAACATGAGGCAAAATAAGTTGAATACTCTGGTCTCAAATAACATTACAATATATATTTATACATGTTTACCAGTGGGGGGCACAGCACAACAGGCAGCTCCAGGGTCTTGGGGTTGTGGGTTCAATCCCTGCTCCAGGTGGTCTGTGAGGAGTGGTATGTTCTCCCTGTGGGTTTCTTCCCACAGGCAAAAAACACACATTGGTACATAGATTGGCTAGGTGTGAGTTTGCAACACCCTGTGATGGACCGGGAGTGTTTCCACCTTATACCCTGTGATTCTGGGTAGGCTCCGGACCCACCATGACCCTGAACTGGATAAGCGGTTACAGACAATGAATGAATTTTTGCCACTTCATGGTTTCTTCTGTCAAAAGATTTCATTCCATGTTTTGCTCTTATGTTATGAGTTCTTACACTAAACTTAACCTCAAGCCCAAACCCAAACCTAATTCTAAACTTAACCCTTGTTATATTCCTAGTTGTAAGCCTAATATGGTTATATTTAATTCAGATTAAAAGAACAATAAGTCATTAATTTACAACCAAAACATATTACATATTTATCAAAGGGACTATTTATCATTTTATTCTTAGATTTTAATTCATATAATGTGAAAAAAACAAACAGGTCTGCAGTCCTTGAATAAACCAGGTTATGCTACATACTCTGGATCCTACACATGGAGCAGCAAGGTATAAAACAAATGTATAATAGGATTTCAGATACATCCAGGCCATTTGATGTCAGAATAAGTTGTTTTACATTGTGAAAAAGATTGGTTGGAAAAAATGGATGATTGTCCCTTTAACTTATCTCACACACACTACCTAAACCTCAACTCTGCACCTAAACCTTCTCATCTTGGTAAATTTCTATTCAGTTCATCTTAATTTTTCTCAGTTATTCTAACTCTAAGTCAAATTTCAACCCAAGGCCAAAACTTGATTTTAAATTTAAAGAAACACTATTCATTCATTGTCTGAAACCACTTCTCCAATTCAGGGTCACAGTGGGTTCGGAGCCTACCCGGAATCACTGGGCACAAGGCAGGAAAACACCCTGGAGGGGGCGCTAGTCCTTCGCAGGGAGACAAACACTCCCACATTCACACCTACAGACACTTCTGAGTCACCAATCCGCCTAACAATGTGTGTTTTTTGACCGTGGGAGGAAACCGGAACACTCGCAGAAACACATGCCGACACAGGGAGAACACAACAAACTCCTCACACAGGGACTTGAACCCACAACCTCCAGGTCCCTGGAGCTGTGTGACTGCGACACTACCTGCTGCACCACCGTGCCGCCCCAAGAAACACTATATAATATAAAAAAAAATTAAAGAATGTATGAAGGTAAACTCAGATCAGACGTGCCATAAGTTTAAACAACTTGAGTTAAACTTCAGCCACATTCAAACAACAGTCATTTATCTCCCCAAACATACTGTTGCACCTTAAAAGACACAGAGCTTCTGAACATGAACAAACCAGAGAGAACAGCATTTCTCCACAATTTCTCCAAACGATATTTCCACTCATTACCCAATCCATAGAATCAGCTTAGAGTTCCACCTGATAATTTATAAACGATTAATTTCTTGTGGAAAATGTATCATGCGTTTTGTTATCCACATAATTGTTAAGCTAGTGGTTGGGCTAGCCTGGAGAGCTAATTTAGATAGTGAGAGTCCAGTAGTAGGTAGGTGTGGGAGAATATGTGTATTAATGCTGACAAAACACAGGGTGTTTCTTCAGATTTCAAGCATATGCTCATGCTGTAGAGAAAAAGTGGTCACACATTACGTATGTTTGAGTTACCAGACCCAAGTAATCTTACGATGACGAAGCAGATCTTTTGAAGATAGACTGCTGCTGTGGGCTTTCCTTGTTTTTCAAGGCTGCATGGTGACCTTTCCTAGCTTCCCCAGTAGGTGCTTTCCCTGGGGCTAAACAAAGAGGCATTACTAGTTTCTCACAGCACAAAAGCTTTATTGAACCCCGTCACATAGGCCTTCCTTATCAGGTGTCATGAGAAACGCTAGAAAAGCCTGAGTCATATCATTCTGTTTTCCTCAAGCCTTCACTGCGGTTTGAGTGAGTGTGTGTGCATGGCAGTCCAAAGACAGGGAAGGTCCTGAGTCTTTGTGAAAAATAATACTAAAAACACCTGCTTCAGGGATGACGTTTTCAGATATGCATAACACTGGCAGTGAACACAATATTCAGACAAATCTTACAAGTCTTAAAGGGAATGCGGGGAACTGCAGTTCCTTGTCTTTTAAGGTGGAATGGTATGTTTAAAGAGAAACAAATGCTTGTTCGTGGCTAAGGTTTGTCTGTAAGTTTTTACTCACTGTTTGAATTAACACAGAAACCAGTCAAGTTGTTTAGTTTCAGTCTGTGTTTATTTTCATGCAGTTAGCATCTTCTGAAGTCTTCTGAATTTAGATTGGGTTCCTACCTAAATAATCTGAAACAGCAAAAATAAATCAATATTACCAACATATGGAGCAGGAATAAAACAATATCCTCATTTTTGTCCTCATGATTTTAAACATTTTGTGTTCTCTTTGCCCTTTTTCTGTCATGAGCAGAGAGAGACGAAGCCTAGCATGTTTGACCGAGACTGTTTTTTATACTCATTTATTGACACTGGGGCTTTGGCACATTACTGCACTTGGACTAAGCCTATTCTTGCATTAAATTGTGAAACACAGTCAAATTAATTTTAATCCAAACCTAGGTATAATCTTAGGCAGGGAAACTGGTCCAGAGTGTGATTAGTCATGTGCATTTTATCAAAAAACAATACAAATTTCTGTGAGTAATTTGTGCAATTTACACTTAAAGGTGTAGTTCGTGATTGTAATCAAAAAACACGTTTTATAAAATTCAAAAGGTTTCCTCACCATTTCCTAGCTCTCCAGTCTGTTTGTAAATATCGCCATTAAAGGGATACTACATAATATTTACAATGCTCTACAAATAAATTACACTGAGGAGCTCCAGGAGCAAAATAAATGAATAATCTTCCCTATTGTTCCTTTTAAGTTCAAGTATTAAAAAAGTGATGTTAAACATGTTTCTGTGTTCCTTGAAAATGCTTTGCTTACATTCAGCCATTTTTTGTTGAAAGACCTCGGTTTTGTCACAGCTGTGTATTGTGCTGAACAGGTAGTGTTTGGGTTAGTGATTCATGGCTCTTTGCTGTAAGCACACAGTAGTCAGCCAAAACAGTGCTGCTGGAAATATGGCATGTCATGAGAGAAGACCAACACACTGCAGATACACACACACACACACACACACAGAAATATGGCGCTCTGAAACAGCTGGTGTTGCTCAGCAAGTATATTCCATATCCAAGAATCGCTCTCTCTTTAATAAAAATGAATACAATGTAACTTACTATAGCTAAAGGTCACACTGTCTTCACATGCAACCTGTCACACACAAACACATACATTTTCTTGCAGAAATCCAATTAGAGCATTACCTCATAGGGCAGCTACACAAGCACAACAGTCTTTGTCCATTTTTCTGAGCATAGTTGTCAGCACTGCTGCACTGAAATGAGCCTTTAAAACTCCAGCAAAGCCACACCCTTCCTCACTGAACTTTTCTGCTCTTGCTTTGCCCCAACAAGACCCTTCATTATGCTCCACAATTTAGAGGTGTTCTTTTCCATGAAGGGAGAGATCATAGGCAGTAGTGAGTGAGACACACACACACAGAGACATTCATTGCGAGGACATTATGTAGAGTTTCCATTCATTTTGTGGAGATTTACCCCAACATTATACATAAATACTACTAGCTTAAACCTAACCATTACTCTAATTGTAATTCAAACCTCACCGTTTAGAAGGTACTTTAAAACATACCTTTAACTTTAAATGTTATTATTTAAATTTTGAGGACCAGCTTGTGGTCTCCACAACACACTCACATACACAAAACAACAAAACATCATTATGTTTATCTCTCTTTATGAGCACTTGTGTTCATGAATCACCAGCATAAAGCTGCTTTTTGTAAACCATAACATTTCTATTAAACTAAAAGTACGCCACACATACTGTTGCAACATAAAGCTACTGAACAACGCAAGCTAGCTAATTGAACGATGTACATTTTATGGCTAAATTTAATTTATTCATTCATTATCTGTAACCGCTTATCCAGTTCTGGGTCACGGTGTGTCTACACGGAGCCTACCTAGAATCATTGAGCACAAGGCGGGAACACCCTGGACACTTTTGAGTTGCCAATCCACCTACCAACGTCTGTTTTTGAACCATGGGAGGAAACCAGAGCACCCGGAGGAAACCCACATGGACACAGGGAGAACACACCAAACTCCTCACAGACAGTCACTTGAAGCGGGACTCTAACCCACAACCATCCAGGTCCCTGGAGCTGTGTGACTGCGACACTACCTGCTGCACCACCTTGCCACCTGCCCTAAATTTAAAAACATACAATAATGTATAGTTAGCTAGGTAAAGAGCATTCAACAATCTACAGAATCTATAATTGAAATACTGAAATATTTCCAGCTAATTACATAAAATAATTAAGGAAATTGTCCCAGTTGGGCTAAGATGCTTGTATATAGTAGCAATTAGCACAGGGCTTTTACATAAATTAAATAAGTTGTTATGTTAAATTCGTAACTGAATTCAAACTCCTGTAAAAATATTGAACATAAATATGTCTTAATTCTAATCTTAAACTTAACCTATAGCCAAAATCAACAACAACATACAACATTCATTCATTCATTCATTCATTCAATGTCTGAACCTGCTTATCCTGTTCAGGGTCACGGTGGGTAAGGCAGGAATACACCCTGGAGGGAGCACCAGTCCTTCACAGGGCAACAACATACAACAAACAAACACAAACAGCCTTAGTAGCTTTATGGGACAACAAGATTCATTTCCTGTTATTTAATTAGGAGACATAACGTCCCTATAATGGGCAGCACAGTGACGCAAAATGGAGTGTTACTATTCCATAACCCCAGGGTTCTAGGTTAAAACCCCTCCTCGTGTTACAGTCTGTGAGGAGGTTGATGTGTTCTCCCTTGTCTGTATAGCTTTCCTCTGGGTGCTCCAGTTCCCAAAAACATATTCTGGTAGATTATTTGTTAAACAAAAAAGTGTCCTTGGCACTGTCCAATGTGTGTTCCTGCCTTGTGCCCAGTGATTCCTGGTGGGCTCCGGACCCCTTATCATGGTTACGTTGTAGCAGAAAATAAATTAATGAAGTCCCCACAGCAAATGTTCACATGTGGACACATATATACAGATGGACACACAAGCATGCTGCAGTAGGTCTTAATTGCAGAAGGAAACAGTTTTATCTCACTAAGCTTTAGCCCTGCAGCTCTCTCTCTCCTCCACATCATTAGATCAGCAATCAAAGCCTGCAGGCCCACTTGCTGAACAAAAACCACAGCCACATGGTTTAGAGCTACTGTTTCCTCTCACTGAGCACAGAGGAACTCTGTGTAGGAGCAAAATCATTATAGGAAAGCCAGTCCACTGTGTGGCCATGTTGGCAAAGCCCCATGGCAATTATTTACCTTCATACAAGAACAAGCTAAAGCTTTACCCGTCGATGACAACTCGAGTTTCCATCTAGATATAAAGCCAGCCCCAACTATTTGAATCATTGATAAAAACTGCTAACTACTGGACAGTTAAACACACTTGGAGGAAAATATTAACTGCTCAGGTATGTTTTGTTAGCCATTGACTAGCATTGCACTCCTACCAACACTTGGGAATCTTACTTTCTCAAAGCCATAACCCCAGGAGTAGTAATAACCTCAACTGTTTATTGGAGGTCAATGAATAGATTTTATTCCAAGTCATTTTAGAGCTTTTCTTTTAGTCCATTTATCATACTTGTTCACACCAAGTGAAGGACAGTTGCTGTGTTCCAATGACGTAGTAAATTAAAAATGGACAGAAAAGGAAATACTTGTTTTTCGTTGGACAGTGACATCTAGAGCCCCTAGACTGCTCTGACTGCTAGAAATATCTTTGGAAGCTTTAAGTCTGCATTCATTCTTTCATTGTCTGTAACCCTTATCCAGTTCAGGGTTGCAGTGGGTCCGGAGCCTACCCGGAATCACTGAGCGCAAGGCAGCAACACAGCCTGGAGGGGGCGCCAGTCCTTCACAGTGTGACACACACTCACGTACAAACTCACACCTATGGACACTTTTGAGTCGCCAATCCACTTACCAACGTATGTTTTTTTAACTGGATCCTGAAGCTGTGTGATGGCAACACTAACACACTAACTGCTGCGCCACCATTGCCGCAATATAGTTTCAATTTTATTACCTGGAGGAAACCTTTGCAGACACTGGTAGAATCCTCACAGACAGTGGTCCAAGAGAAGGATTGAATTTAGGACTGACAGAGATTAACTGCTTTTGCATCATCCATGTAATTGTAAGTACGTAAATCAGTTTTGTGTGTCAGAGGTTTAGCTTCACCATTTCCATTTTCTCTGAGGAAACCCTGTAATTATAGTTAGCCCCATTATTGCTGCCAAAGAATTTAAAACATTTCCTACAATGGTTGAAGTGTAGCAAGAATTCAGAAACCAAACATGAGATAACAAGGACACATAGGCCATGATTAATTAAAGTTGTGTACTATTGATTTTGATCATAATAAGCACAGACAAAATTTACCAAACCATTTTTATATTCTTCATTGGTGTATTGATATGATTACATTTACTTCTGGTATGAGTTAATATAAATTCGAATGTGAAAATTTATGTGAATAAAATTTTGTGTTTAAATAATTAAAATAGAAAAAAATAGAAAATAAAATTAGCATCAAAAATGTTTTTACTTGGCCTTCCAACTTACATTGATATAAACAAATGCTGATTCTACACCTACTCTGGTACATTTAAAGAAATATAACACTGCATTTGTATTTTATACACTGACCCCATCCTCATTTTATAAACTAATCCCAGTTTTATACACTGATCCCAAAGAATGAAACAGAAACACTGAGCACAAATACTGTGCCATTAAACATTCTTAAAACATATTGAGGATTCAGTTATTGTAATATTAACACTCCATCTATGAGCACAGCTCTTGGTTTATGAGTCTCTGAATTCCATCACTTTCCATTTAAAAACATCTCACAAAATAGTAAATTTACTGGAGAAGGAAAAAACCTTCTTAACTCCTAATATGAGGAGTTAATTTAATTAATAAAACACAGGAGAATGCTTTAATGATTTTATTCCAAGTAAGTTTGGAGCATTACTATCCATTCATCATGAAATTTTCAGACAAGGTGAAGGAGAGCTGTCATGTTCAAATGACGTTGTAAACTAAAAATGAGTGAGTGAGTAAGAGTATCAGTTACAAGCCAGTTCCATGAAATGCTTCACGGCTGAAATCACACAACTCTAGATGGATGGATGGAGACAGAGCTTCATCCAGTACTTTTCTGAAGAGTTGTATTTGTAATTGAGAACTAATCACTTGTAGTGGAGTATGGACCGAATAACGGATGAAAAATTAAAATGAAGAAATAAAGAAATGAAAAGTTTTGAATTAAATCTTTCTCACTGTGACCAGGACCTTCATCTGGTCCCGAAGTCAGCATTCCACGAACCGCAGGGATGCAAAGACCCTGCAGCCCCCACGCACACGCACGCACCTAATCTAACATCAAGGACACTTTCAAGTGACACATGGCCCCCGACACCCTTCCTCCCCTCAGGAACTAAAGATAACAGGTTTTCATTATGATGCTTGTGAGAAACAGGAACACAGAACAAAGAAGAGAGTTATTACGGCCCTCTTTTACGACAGGGGCGCCTAAGAGTCGCGCTTGTTATCGCTTACAGGATCAGCAAATGGTTAACCAAAAGTGACCTCGGTTGAACCCCCGTTGACTCATCTACACAACAACCAACGGCATGGACCAACAGCGACCCCAAATGGACACTGGCGAAACTACGCCTCGCTCAGGGTCGCCTAAACAAATGACGGAAATGAAATCAAATTCTGATTAAATGTGTATAAACAAATGTATTAATGTCACTTTCTGTGCTCTCAGATGAATGCCCACCTTCTAATGAAATGATGTATATTGCTGTTGTCAACCATGAAAAGAAGTTCTGTTTCTGATTAGAAAAGTGAATTAAACACCAGAATTAATACTTCTAACGTATTATTGTAACTGGGAAGTAAACACAACGTACCCAAGATGAAATCTTATGTAAATGTTTGATATTAATAATCCAGTACGCTCATTGTTATATGTTACTAAAATGTATAAGGAATTTCAATTTATATTCCATCTGTGAACCGCTGATTCAAACTCCCCCTCCTCCCTCTCTCTCTCGTGAGAGTCACGTGAGCCCGAGCTCGCATCCAATCGGAAAAGGACACCTCCCATGAGGGCGTGACCGCGCTGGCTTTGAAAAACAGTTCAGCTCGGCACACAGTTCAGTTAAAGGAGAATCAGTTAAAGGAGAAGCAGTAAAAGGAGAAGCAGTTCAAACAGTTCAAAGAGTTCAAACAGTTCAAGAAGTTCAAGAGGAAGACGGAGAGTGAAAAACGAAGAGAAGCGAGTTGAAAAAAAACGGAGAAGAGAGAACAACAACAGTTCAAGGAAATCCGAGGAACTTCGAAACAACAAAGAGATCAGCAGAGAACCTCGCTTCAAGTCCAAACCTCTCCAAAGCGAGACGCTTCCTTCTTCAAGCTCAACCTCTCCAAGCGAGACGCCTATCTCTTTTCCACGCCGACGAACGAACAAAGAAAAACCTTAAAGACTTCATCAAAGCTCACAAGAGACGTCTTGAATTAGCTAAGAGTATGAAGCCTTAATAATGCGTCGAGTGATTTGAATATCTTCTTTTCTTTTAATTGTGTTTATGTTTTATCGCCAAATCTAAGTTTGATCTCACGACTGATCAAAGCAGGTGAACTTATTCGTGGCCAGAGTGAGAAACACCGCCGAGATAAAGAAAGTCATAGAATAAGTAAGTTTATTGAATCGATATTCAGTTCTGGATCTACAGTAACTAGCGAAACTTCTCGTCCAAAACGTCCATATGGTTGGACACTCCTGCTCAAGACCGTAAGCCAAAGAGAGGATCCTGCCGCCCACGTCATCACGCTCCGAGTACGCCGAGGCGACTCAACCTACGAAGAAAAACCTCCACGCTGACTCAGCCTGGAAACTTCCACGAGAGAACCGCGAAACTAAGTGAGACGCCTTCACTCCCAGGACCTCAGAGAGCCTCGGTATTCAACGAGTGGAGAGAATCGACGAAAAAGTAAGCTAAACTTGCGCACCTCCAGAGCTGAAAATTGAATCAAATCTCTTGATAAATTTTTATATTAATTAAACCTCAGTTAGCAACACTTTAGTCACAAGCCAGAAGTGCCTAGCTCACCTTAAGGTCAAATCGGCTTCCCCTGCGGTGAGGCCATGAGATTACAAGGT
This sequence comes from Hoplias malabaricus, assembly GCF_029633855.1. NCBI lineage: Eukaryota > Metazoa > Chordata > Actinopteri > Characiformes > Erythrinidae > Hoplias > Hoplias malabaricus. The sequence continues at coordinate 21,735,852 of NC_089802.1, read as the reverse complement.
TATGCTATGTTAATCAAATATCTTTCTTCTTGTTAATAAAACTTTCATTATTTGAAATCACAGCGTATGCAGTTTGTTCATTAATTTTCCTGAAAATCCTGAAGTACTCACTTAGCTTGATTATTACTCATTCTCAAACTAATTATTAACGTTTTAATTGCTTAAGCTAATTATTAACTTTAATTAATATCATTAAGTCAATATCAGAGATCATAAGAGTTTGAATAAGGTCAACGCTATAAACACAAACTATAAATATAAATATAGAAATATATTCATATTTCACGGTGTATGACCAACATACGCTACACACTAAACACCAGGACCTGACCTCTGTAGTGGAGCATGGACCAAATATAGACCAGATAACCAGATCTAAATGAAGAAATGAAAAGTTTTGAATTAAACTTTTCCAGTCTGAATGAGACCTTTCGTCTGTGACAAAATCCAACCTTCCACAAGACTGTTTGTGCCCGCGGGGGTGCAAAGCCCCACAACCACGCGCACACACACATAAGCTAAAACATCAAAGGACTTGAGAAGGACACTTTTAACACATGGCCCCAACGACCCCCTCTCTTCAGGAGATAACCTATTTTATAATGCTCTTAAGAGACAGGAACCTCAAACAAAGAAGAGAGCTTTTACGGCCGTCTATGACAATGGCACCTAAATGTCGGCTCCTTATCTCGAGCCCACTAAACAGGGCCAACAAATGTTTTAACCAAAAGTGACCTCGAGTGAACCCCCGTGAATCACCCACCTACACATGGATCAACAGCGACCCCAAATGGACACTGGCGAAACTACGCCTCGCTCGGAGTCACCAAGACAATAGCGGAAAATAATCAAACCCTGATTATTTGTGTATAAATAAATGTATTAATGTCACTTTATGTACCCTCAGATGAATGCCTACCTTCTAATGAAATGATGTATATTGCCGATTGTTTCTATCACGAAAATCAGTTCTGTCTTTGAATAGGACTAAACGAATTAATATTCTTTCCCAGCATAGCATCATAAATGGGACGTAAAGATGAAACCTTATGTAACTGTCTGATGTTAATAGTCCAATGTACTCATTGTTATATGTTGATAACGGGTATAAGAATTTTGATACGAGAAATTCATATTCTTTATGTGTGAATCAATGATTCAAACCCCCTTCGACTCTCTCCCCCTAGCGAGAGTCACGTGAGACTGAATTTGTGTCCAATCAGAAAGAGGACTCCTCCCGTTAAGGCGTGACCGCGCCAGCCTTGAAAACAGAGAGCAGCCCAACGCAGTTCAGTTCGAAGTTCTGAAGAGTTATGAGGGCTCTACAGAAGTAACGGACCACGAAAGAAAGCGGAAAAGAGAGGACGCCGACGACAACAACAACGAGGAGATCCGAGAAAATCTCAGACTTCAGAAAAAGCTTACGAGAGACGTCTCGAAATTAGCTAAGAGTATGAAGTTTTACTAATACGTCGAGTAATTTGAATATCTTTCTTTTCTTTTAATCTTGTTTATGTTTATTACCTATCGAAGTGTGATCTCACGAGTGATCAAAGCGGGTGAAACTTATTTGTGGCCAAAGTAAGGTATCAACCGTTTGAGTAATCGATAACAGATATATTAACGTTATAAGCTGATTCCTGAAGACATCAATCCTGGAAAGCTGAACAACGAGACTAGCTAATACTCTGAAAAAGCCGCTCCACTATGGTGGAAAACCAGCCACGCCTGTGAAAGTCCAAAGGAGGGAAATCTCGATCGACGCAGCTCAGCTCGGAATCGAAAGTCTTCAAATCGACTGGAAAGAGATCCTCCATAAGCGGGCCTGCTTTTCACCACGTGGGAACGACGAGAGCACCCCGGGACACGGAGATTAAACAGCAGGACGCGACGGCTCGGTGAAACGGCTGACGAGTAAGCTAGCGTATTTAACACCTTTTCAGTAGCTGATGTCTAAATAAACCCTCTTTACAATTTACCATTTATTAACCTTAGTTAGCAACAATTTAATCACAAGACAGTAGTGCCTAGCCCACCTTAAGGTCAAAATCGGTTTTCCCTGCTGTGATACCGTGAGAGTATGAGGTTGTGCTATGTTAATTAAATATCTTCTCTTTATTAATAAAACTCTCATTATTTGAAATCACAGTGTTTGCAATTTGTTCGTTATTTTCCTGAAAATCCTGACGGACTCATTTAGCATGATTATTATTCATTCTCAAACTAATTATTAATGTTTTAATTGCTTAAGCCAATTATAAATCTTAATTAATTTCACTAAGTCAAATATCAGAGGTTGGAGGAGTTTGAATAAGGTCAAGGCTATAAAACAATTATAAAAATTATATGTATATGTATTTGTGGTGTACCTTACTACACTACATATACAGTAAACAAAAAAATTATTTATTTTTGGCGCCCACGCGAGGCCAGGAAAAAGGCTTTTAATGAACAAACTGTAAAAACACTGAAACAATATCAGCTTGGGTTTATGAAATACTTTCCGCTGTTTGTGTTGCTGAATAACGATTGAGATTCAAAGCTTGATGTGGGTAATTTCGTGTTGTGTTTGTTACTGCTGAAAAACTGTTCTGTGATATATACCGGTTAGAAAATAAGCTTGGTTGTTTTTGAAAGAGCGCGGCTCTGCGCCATTTTGCATGCATTAAATTGAGGCCTGGGCACGTCTGAACTGCGCGAAATTCCGCTGTAAGACTTTGCCGTCGGTTCGACCCCTCAGCCGCGAATCCCGGCGAGAAACCACCGAACCGAATACCCCCGTTCGTTTTAAACTGGGTCGCTACCAGCGTTAATAACGAGATCGCGTCTATTGAAGCGTGTCCTCCCGTGCTCCTCCTTGTGGTCAAGCGGTGCTACCCTTGACGTTTGATTCCCGTACACCCTCTAGTGGTTGGGAGGTTGTCCGCCGAGACAACATAAGTGTTTAGCAGCCCTCTGGTGTTTAAAAGTTGTCATTACAGATGAAATTCTTTTAAAATACCTTAGTGTAAAATCTCTGTTCCCCTTTTTAAATTTTAAGTTTTATTTTTTTTGATAGAGTATCTGAGCATTTAAAATCTTTATCCCATTTTAGATTTTAATCTGACAACGCCCTCTAGTGTTGAAACTTCCCGCTACAGTGGAAATTCCCACTTGTGTTATATTGTGTCTGCCCGTACCGTGTCGCTCGGGATTCCCACCAGCGCCGACTGGTGTCCATTGCTGCTATTGCATTGTAACTTGCTTGTCGCCCCCTGGTGTCCTAGTCTGGTATTACAATTTAAGTTCAACTTAAACACTGAAGCTCGCTGTTGCCATTCAGACTTACCTTCAGTACCCTCTGGTGGAGAAAACTTGCTATCGCAATTGAAATTGTCGACCAGTTCACACTGATAAGACCTGGTATCACAGCTCTAGTGGCTGTCTCTAAACTCTGCACATCTGAATAATTACAAGTAAAGGCTTGGAAGCATAATAAGTTGATACAACTACAGCAGACAGTGTGCAGTAATTAGAGAGAGACACTCTAACTCGATACCAGATCACAAACGCAGTTAAAAGAGAGAGTCTTTTAATTTCGCTGTTCTTAATAATTCTTTAATTCGGAAAATTCTTTTACTCTCATAATTCCTTAATTGGAAATTATAATTAGTAATAAATTTCACTTAATTTAAAATTCCTTCATCCAAATTTTTCGACAATTCTTTAATTCAAAATTTTTAATAATTTTAACTATTGAAAATTTTTTTTATTTTATATTTTTTTTTTCTCTTTTTTTGTATTCACTTGCGCATAGCAACTTTCACTCCATTCTCGCATACTAACAGACTTCCCTTAGAGATTCACAAGTGAACTCTAACACCATACATACTAGCAGTTACTCTTAGAGCACTCGGTACAGGTGAATTTAGTTCAGATTTAGTTAGAAAAGGGATTAACGGAATTAATCCTAACTAAATAGAATTAAGTTACACCTCGCAGTTAAAACACAGCTAACATGGCAGAAGGGACTTTTTCCTCGGAAGTATATGTAGAAGGTTTGTGGGATGAGGTATTCTCTGTTCTGACCAGCATCACCAGTGATGTGATGCCTGGATTCGCAGAGACTGTGCAGAAGACCTCCCTGGTCGGCCGTGACCACATGGTGGCTAAGTGGGTAGAGAACCACTTAACCCACATGGCCAAGGGCAAGTCCCTAACGGAGGCATTAGGTCAAATAGCCATCCTCGCTTTAGTACAGCTCAGAGCCAGCGAACGTGAGCTCGAGGTATCACAGCGACAGCAGGCAAAGGTAGAGGCAGAGTTAAGTCAACTTCAAAGCGAAATAGCTGAAGGGAACACACTGCCCCAGGTCACACCTGATGTGCCACCTAGTGCCGCTACAGAAAGACAAGACCAGCAGGAAGATGGTGAGGATCAGGAACCGGACTCAGGGACCGTAACCTTTAGAGCTGCTGCAGCACCTCCTCTGGTATCAACGGGTATTTCACCTTCCCCTGTGTCTCCTGTCAGTCGTCCCTTACAACGCCCTGCTAGACCCAGAGCACTGCAACCCAGTGTCTGGTCCCCTCAACCTTTACCCTCTCATGGTCCCTCATACAAGGACCTAGATAAAATCGCGCGTAATATAACCCGCTTTGATCCCAAACCTGACGGTTCTAATGATATCTTTTCCTACCTAAAAGATATTGACTTCTACCTCCAAAGGTTCCCCGGGATCACCATAGATGACAGACTATATGTGATTAAACTGACCTCCAACCGAGACGTCAGCAACTTCATTGAACGTCAGCCAGACTATGTAAAAGCGCGATATGATGTGCTGTGCCAAGCATTGGAGGAAGAATTCTCCAATCACCTGTCACAGACCGGACTGGCCGCTGCTTTGAACATAAAACAGCAACGCCAGGAATCCCCTCAGCAATATTATAATCGACTCAGACAGGCGTACTTCGGACCTAGAAATGACTCCGGAATGGAGGAAGAGTTAAATTTCAAATCACTATTTATCCAAAACCTCCATCCCCACACCAGTCATCAGTTGGGAGTCTCAGCTTGCCCTCGCACCCTGTCTAGCAGGCAGCTGCGTGATTTAGCACTCAGAGGTTTCCTAAAATCCCAACAAATTCCCAACAGGCGGTCCGAAACACCCCAAGTCTTCAATGTCGACTCCAACTCCCCACATTTAGAGTTAGAAGGTGCCACCCAGGCCGATCCACAAAGATCCGCCCTGGACCCTTCCTCCACTCCGTGGACTAGTGAGGGCCCGAAGCCTCATCCGCCCTCACACCAATACAAGCGCTACCCTCCTCGCAGGCCAGACAGAAATCACGACAAAGATTTCTGGAACCCTCGGGACAGGGCTGGGTATGGTCGTGACTATTACCCTGTAGAAAACCACGGTGCGGGCCGTGGAAAACCATCACATCCCCATAAGGGATATGAGCGAACAGCTCCGAACCAGCTTTCTGATTCCTATAGAGAAAAGAAAGAGAAATACTGGTATCAAAATAAAGAAAATCACGCTAAAGACAAGCTTAAAGGCAAGGAACTCAGCTCTAAAGAGTTAGAGGACATCCGCCGAATGCTTGCAATGATTTGCAAAGAGAAAAAGAAAAAACCTGACGTTCTTTCTATCACCTCTTCGCGGTCTAACCCAAAGCCATCCTCTAACACCCCAGAAATGTTAGAGAGTTATGTAGGAGAAGTGACAAGCAAAGCTCCGTCTTGCAGCGCACCGTGCGATCTCCTCGTGACCCAAACAAGCACTGAAAACCCGATGATACAGGGGGGTGACTTGCAACCACCCTCCAGTGCTGTTTTAGTTGTTCAGTTAGACGGTAAAGAAGGTTTAACGCCAAATGACCCTTCAGTCATTGAAGGCGACACACCAGTCCGACAATTCATGGGACACTTGACTGAGAAAGGGGTTGCACGCAAATTCTACTTGTCCACCATTGTGGAAAGAAGGCTAGTACATGAGGCCCTGTTGGACACTGCATCAGATGTCACGCTCATGTCTTCCGCCTTATTCCACCAGGTTCGAGCCATTGCGCGGCGTGAAAATCGCGAGATACAGCTCCAAAACTGTTCTCTTAAAATTCAGCCGTATTCACATGCAGGCCTCACTATCCAATCTATGGCACTAATACACTTAGCCATTGGACCAATGACTTTAGTGCATCCAGTCCATGTGTCTCCTCTCGAAACAATTCCCTTCCTCATCGGCAAAGATCTCCTTAATCGCTTCGAACCACTGATTGACTTCAAAAGGTCAAAGATCTGGGCACAAGTGCGTGAGCCTTTACCCATCTGCACCCCACACCACCGGGAAGCTCAGTGTTGCCGTCTCGAAATCCGGCCTGAATCAATAGGAGATCCACCAAGTCAGATCCCTCACTTCGAGGAAGAGGAAACTGAGCCCATGGCAGCCACGCCAGAGACAGCAGTCTCTCCCTGGCCCCCTAGTGCCATGTTAGAACAACGGAACACATTCCTGTGCACTTTCACACAGCCGTCCACAACAGACGCTCCCGGCCTTCCCATCGTGAATGGTCTCACAATGCAGGACTATCATGTAGACAATGCAGTTCTGGCTCTATGGACCGACCAGTCCGCCAGAAGCCAAACCCTCTTTAACACTCTGCGCCTCACTCAACCAAATATTCCTTTGGTGAGCAGTCCTTGTCGTTTTCCTCTTAACCTGACATCAAAAGCAATGTCACCCACTGATGGAATTTGCGCTTTAACCGAACAAAAGGGTAATCACCCATTATTTCTTAGTCGTCCCTAACTTGCCGCACGACGTTTACATTGGAAGTGACTTCTTGGTGCGCCTCGACGTCCACGTAGAACACCCTCAATAGCGTGCTGTGGTCTTTGACTGATGTTTCAACGGAAACCTGGTCCTCTGATCTCAGCAACCTAGGCTCAGGACAAACTATTCCCGAGGTATGTCAGGTCACTAACCAAGGTTCACTTGTGGTACCTGCGAACGCAGCAAATGTACCCATCCGCTTAGTCATGCGACCTGGCCAACACTTAAGCCACGCGCATGCACTTTTCCAACCATCACCTCAGTTCTTCGAACTAGGCCTCACCCTCGAAGCCACACCTTTGGTGGAGACGCGAGCAAGATCCACCTATCTATTCGTACGGAACGAAACCACTCAACCCTTAACGATCCCTCACTCATCCCCTCTGGGTTGGTTAGTCAGTACGAAATTCCATGACTTCGAGTTGCGAATTCCGATCATAGGACCAATGCCTGAATCCCTGCTTCTTGACCATGCAGAATCAAAGGTGTTCTACACTCATCCGACACGAGCTGTTGCTCTCTTCTCAGCTCTGGACATGAGTAACGACGCCATTTGCAGGATAGATCTCGCTGACGACAATCAAATGACGATCACGGTTCTTTCCATAGATTCATCCCCGGAATCCTCCCGGGAACCATCTCTTCTTCCCGAAGCGGGAGAAAACACTTCAAATCCACGTACTTCAAAAGAACTATCTGACTCCGAATTTCGTATCCAAGTCGAACAAGTTCTAAAGGAGGCCGACGCCCTCCAAAGCAAAGAAGAACGTGAGAAACTCTGTGAAGTGCTCCTTAAATATCAAAAATCTTTTTCCAAAGATTCAACGGACTGTGGTCTCACTGACATTCATTCAGTACGCATTCCCACTCGTCCAGGAGCACCACCCACATTTGTCCGCCAATACAAAATTCCGTTGGCATCCTATGAACCGGTACAAGAAATCATTGATGACTTGCTGGAAAAGGGCATAATTCGACCCTGTAACAGCACGTATTCGGCACCATTATGGCCCGTCATAAAACCAAATGGTAAATGGCGCTTAACCATCGACTATCGGAAACTAAATCAACAGGTTCCCTTGTCTCGATGGCCGATGACGCAATTGGAGCAAGAACTTCCCTCGGTCCGAAACGCTAAATACTTTTCCACCATCGATGTAGCCTCTGGCTTCTGGACCATCCCGGTGCAAGCAGAAGACCAACACAAGCTCGCTTTCACTTTCGCAAACCGACAGTACACATTCACTCGGTGCCCTTTTGGATATGCCAACTCACCCGCGGAGTTTAATATTTTCTTAAACAAAGCATGCCCTGATGCCCGCGAGCGAGGCACCCTCATATATGTGGACGACATACTCATGCATAACCACTCCCTACAGACACACATTGACGAGATTGATCATGTTCTTGACCAGCTTACAACAGCAGGTGCGAAAATATCACTCTCCAAATGTCAGTGGTGCAGAACAAAAGTGAATTACGTCGGTCTGCTCGTAAGCACTGATGGTGTTGAACCACAAGTGAGTCGAGTGCAAGGGGTAACAAACCTCGCAGCACCCACCAATCTTAAGGAACTCCGCAGTTTCTTAGGAGTATGCAACTACTCACGACAATTCATAGAGAACTACGCGGACCTAGCTCGTCCACTTTATGAACTCCTGAAAAAGGATACTCCGTTCACCTGGGGCGAAGCCCAGGAACACGCCATGCAGGCACTAAAATCGAAACTGTGCACGGCTCCATGCCTTGCCTATCCTGACAGTAGCAAAGAATTCTACCTAGAAGTAGGGTTCTCGGACCACTGTCTCAGCTCCGGTCTGTACCAATTACACGACAGAGACAAACGTGTCATAGCCTATGCTAGTAAAACTATGCTGGCTGCCGAAAACAAATACAGTGACTGCGAAAAAGCACTACTAGCAACAGTGTGGGCAGTCAAACACTTCTCCAACTACCTAGGTGGTCAGAAGGTGATTGTTGAAACTCATCATCAACCAGTCACTTTCCTAAACAGCCAACGAATTCGAGAGGGTGTAGTAACTAACGCTCGAGTAGCATCCTGGCTAATGGCTCTCCAAAGCTTTGACTTAGAAGTACGTTACGCGCAAAACTACAAGAGCCCCCTAGGCACAGGCCTTGCTTCCTGCAGGCGATGCGAAGGAAACATTCCTTCCCAAGTGCCACAAACTCCAGAAACCCTCTTACCCACCGTGGCTAACCACCACTATTTCGATCCTAACACATGCAAAGACCTTGTCACTGCGTATGTAGATGGTTGTTCGTTCCTCCGAGAACACACCCTGATGGCAGGGGTGGGTATTATCGGAATAAACGGATGGCCTCACGAACCCCTAAGTTTCAAATTGGGTGCTCAGTCCTCCCAATATGCTGAAATAGCAGGAATTCTCATCACAATCCAGTCTGCAGTCCAGAAGAGCGTAAAAACGTTGGTGATCTGCACAGACTCCAACTACGCGCGCCTAAGCTTCACATGCCACTTGAGACTGTGGAAAACCAACAACTACACCACGTCAAACAAAAAGCCAGTTAAACACAAAGAGCTTTTCGCGGCATGCGAACACTTGGTAGACACACATGACCTGCAGATCTACTGGAAGAAAGTGAAGGGTCACTCCCGAGTCCCGGGAGATGACAAAGAATTCAATGATCAAGCAGATAGCTTAGCCAAACAAGGGGCCCGCGAAGGCACATCGTGGACATTCGATCCCTCCCTTTTTCCAAACCCACCCGACATCGAAGTCCTAGCTGTCACACGGTCTCGAACTGTAACGAAGGCGTCGCCTGACAATGCCAAAACTACCATTGTCTCTATTAACCCTGCTTTTTCGGACGCCGACTTAGTTACTCTCCAAGCTCGAGACCCATCAATTTCTAAAATGCTTAGCCATGTCTCTGACCCATCTACTAATCCAATCGCAGCACAGGATCTTGACACCATACCAGGCCTTAAAGACCTATACGGCGCCAGAGCGTCCCTCCAAGTCGTCAAAGGCTTGCTAGTTCATGCCACTGACTCGCACACTTCACCTACGTTCGTGGTTCCTCAGTGCCACAGGGGGGTGATGCTGATGCACGCCCATGACTCCCCATCTGCGGGACACAAAGGGGTCAAAGCAACACACCATGCGCTCAGGCAGGTGGCATATTGGCCCCACATGGTAAAAGATGTGGCTGACTATATTAAAGGCTGTCTGGTATGTTGCCAATTTCAACCCTCAAATCCTCTTCATAGAGCCCCCTTGCAAAAGAAGGGATTATCCTTCCCTTGGTCAAACCTCCAGATAGACTGGGTTGGACCACTCACTCGAACAGTAAGAGGTAACAAGTACTTCCTCACAGTCACGTGTGCATTCACTAAATGGGTAGAATGCCTCCCCGCACCGAATGACACAGCGCTAACCACTGCATACTTACTGATGAACCATGTCTTCTCACGGTTTGGCCTACCCAGCCGTGTCGACTCTGACAGAGGGACACATTTCACAGCTGAGGTCATGCAGCAGCTCTGGCAACTCTTAGGAGTAAAAGCCAGCCTTCATATTAGCTACCATCCTCAAAGCTCAGGTCAGGTAGAGCGAGCCAACCGAACTGTTGTTAGCATACTGAAAAAGTATGTAGCAGCAAACCAACGAGACTGGGATGTCAAACTCCCCCTCGTACTGATGGCCATACGGGCGACCCCACACAATGCGGTCGGGGTCTCACCCTTTGAGTTGATGACAGGGAGACAAATGACTCTGCCTCTACATCTGTTATATCAGCCAGGTGAAGCTAGCATAGCCGTAGCCTACACCACTCATCAGTATATGGAGGATCTGCAGAAACACCTCAAAGCCACTTTCGCCTTTGCCCAGCAGAAACTGGAAAGAAGTGCAGAAGGTCGCAAAGCGTACTACGATCACAAAGCATCCCACGATGAACTCCAAATAGGGGACAAAGTATGGTACTACATCTTTGTCCAACCTGTTGGAAGGTCGCGAAAAACAGGGGGGAATTTGGCCCGCAAATTCCTACCCCGATGGTCCGGTCCCTATAAGATAACAGACAAACTGTCCCCCGTTGTTTACAGGATCAAAATAAACAAAGCTCGGGGCAGTACCGAATTCAAATGGGTCCACCGCAACCAAATCCGACCACACACAACCCCCATGGGACTTGTAGGGGATACTAACGCTTGTGTTAGATCATAAACGACAGAACCAAAGGCAGGAAGGGTGTTAGTTAACAAACAACTATAACCTTCTACTCACACCTTAGTTCTCCTATTCCTTTTCCCTTTTTCTCTCACTCTTTAGCAGGCAACGAGCTTCTAACCAGACTGAGGACACTCAGGGTGCAAGACCCTAGTCCCTCATCGTCAATTATTATAAAGTGTTTACCCTAGGAAAATTTTATCAAAAGGGGGGTATCGTGAAAATTTTATAATTTGTCTAAACGACTCGCCGTAAATACCCTAAATCTAACCATGAGCATCTCTTCCGGTAGGATGGCCCCGCTGCTCATTCTCCTGATCGTCGGCTCCCTAGGAACCGCCGTGCTCCCTGAAGTGATCGAACCAGGTCCTGACTCAGGAATAATACTGAAAGACCAGCTGGGACTGCTAATCACTAATTGCCGCCTCCATACCCAGAGAGTATATGTACGGTTGAATCCCGCCGAAGCGTGTAGCAAAAACCTACCGATAACCACTCTGCAGACTGGCCGGAATGGAGTTAGATGGACTGAGGAAGCTATCAGCCATGCTGAAGCAGACGTAACTCACATGCTCCGCCAGCTACAAAAGTTTACCATGACGCAATCAGAACTAAATGGTTTTAATAAACGACCTAAACGCTTCATAGGCGGATTGCTAATGGCAGCTGCAACTGTGGGATCACTACTGAGTCTCAGAACGTCCGCCGTCAATGCCGTCAATGTAGCCACTGTTAAACGTCAAGTAGGGGAATAACAAACGGAAATTCCGAACATTAAAACCCAATTAGATAAACAGCAGCAGCACCTGCAAACCATTGGGCAAACCCTACGTGGCACCGTCGTAGTGCTCAACGCTCACAGTGTCGCCTTGAACAAAACGCTCCAGACAGTTAACTCCATGCTTTCAGTAGTACAACTTGACCTTGCCCACATCCAGCTTGTGAATATGTTATTGTCTGATATGCTACAAGAAATCCGCTCCTCGGTAGATAGCCTAGCCATGGGGAGAATTCCTCCCTACCTGGTGCCTCTATCCTTAGTACAGGAGATTTTATCCACAGCAACTCGAGAAGTAGTTACTGACCTCCAGGCCCACCTAGCCTATACCTTAGGTAGCGCCATCCCAATTTATGTTAATCCTCAAGACCGAGAATTAGCATTCATTATTAACCTTCCCATAATGGCGCCTGAAAACATATACCGTTTGAAAGATGTTGTCAACGTTGGTTTCTGGCAAGATTCTGCCTACGTTCGTGTGAAAACAACATCTCTTGTAGCATACCAAGACGATAACCCTGACCTATATCTGGTACCCAATTTGCTTATGTGCACACTCACTAAAGACATTCACTACTTGTGCCCTAGCAAACCTTTCATTCGTGACAGCGCAAATGGGATCTGTGGCCTCAAGCCTATGAGGAGTAATACTCAATGCCCGGTAGTCGTTACGCCCCGACGTTTGGTAACCAGTACTCAAGCTGAGATTGTTGGAAATCGTTGGTTGGTTAACACCCCCTTTAGAGAGGCCCTACTAACCTATGATCAACATGACACCTCAGAAAGGGTACTCCTTCCTAGCCAAACCTTCTGGGTAGACGTCCCCGTAAACACAATCTTACATGTAGGAGACCTGGCCCTGTATCACCTCAACCCTGACCAATATGAGAGCGACATAGAAATCTCAGAGTTCTTCTCCAAACACACCATCGAGCTAGATACTAAAACACTAACTCGCCTAGAATATGAGGGAACCCAAGTCATTGACCTAACCCCCATAGATAACACCCTTAGAGAACTGTCGTCTCAACCCCTATGGCCAGTCCAGCCTGTCACCTATGCATGGTCCACCCCGGACACCTTACTAGTTACCCTGGTAGGATTAGGATATCTTTTGACCTTTGGTATAGCTTGGTTCTATTTCAAACGCACTCGAGCCCTCCAGAGCAGGTTAGAAACTTGGTCTAATAAAATGGTCAAATTCGTCAGACATAAAAGAGCCCAGAGAGGTGAAACCCCAAGTTTTAGATATGAAGCCGAAGGACATGTCGAAGAATCAGCTCTCGAGGTTGCGTTTGAACAAGACCTACCCCTAAATAATTAGGATCCCTTCAGCATGCAAACATACACATTCCATATACACCCATACACTAATAGGAATACATCAGCTCTGGAAATGTGTTTGAATATGCTTGCTGACCTCACCTTCCTCCACAGCAAAAGTTCTTTTCAGCTCCATGATCCCTGACGAACCATAAAACTGAAAAGAAAGGGGGGAATGTAGTGGAGCATGGACCAAATATAGACCAGATAACCAGATCTAAATGAAGAAATGAAAAGTTTTGAATTAAACTTTTCCAGTCTGAATGAGACCTTTCGTCTGTGACAAAATCCAACCTTCCACAAGACTGTTTGTGCCCGCGGGGGTGCAAAGCCCCACAACCACGCGCACACACACATAAGCTAAAACATCAAAGGACTTGAGAAGGACACTTAACACATGGCCCCAACGACCCCCTCTCTTCAGGAGATAACCTATTTTATAATGCTCTTAAGAGACAGGAACCTCAAACAAAGAAGAGAGCTTTTACGGCCGTCTATGACAATGGCACCTAAATGTCGGCTCCTTATCTCGAGCCCACTAAACAGGGCCAACAAATGTTTTAACCAAAAGTGACCTCGAGTGAACCCCCGTGAATCACCCACCTACACATGGATCAACAGCGACCCCAAATGGACACTGGCGAAACTACGCCTCGCTCGGAGTCACCAAGACAATAGCGGAAAATAATCAAACCCTGATTATTTGTGTATAAATAAATGTATTAATGTCACTTTATGTACCCTCAGATGAATGCCTACCTTCTAATGAAATGATGTATATTGCCGATTGTTTCTATCACGAAAATCAGTTCTGTCTTTGAATAGGACTAAACGAATTAATATTCTTTCCCAGCATAGCATCATAAATGGGACGTAAAGATGAAACCTTATGTAACTGTCTGATGTTAATAGTCCAATGTACTCATTGTTATATGTTGATAACGGGTATAAGAATTTTGATACGAGAAATTCATATTCTTTATGTGTGAATCAATGATTCAAACCCCCTTCGACTCTCTCCCCCTAGCGAGAGTCACGTGAGACTGAATTTGTGTCCAATCAGAAAGAGGACTCCTCCCGTTAAGGCGTGACCGCGCCAGCCTTGAAAACAGAGAGCAGCCCAACGCAGTTCAGTTCGAAGTTCTGAAGAGTTATGAGGGCTCTACAGAAGTAACGGACCACGAAAGAAAGCGGAAAAGAGAGGACGCCGACGACAACAACAACGAGGAGATCCGAGAAAATCTCAGACTTCAGAAAAAGCTTACGAGAGACGTCTCGAAATTAGCTAAGAGTATGAAGTTTTACTAATACGTCGAGTAATTTGAATATCTTTCTTTTCTTTTAATCTTGTTTATGTTTATTACCTATCGAAGTGTGATCTCACGAGTGATCAAAGCGGGTGAAACTTATTTGTGGCCAAAGTAAGGTATCAACCGTTTGAGTAATCGATAACAGATATATTAACGTTATAAGCTGATTCCTGAAGACATCAATCCTGGAAAGCTGAACAACGAGACTAGCTAATACTCTGAAAAAGCCGCTCCACTACGGTGGAAAACCAGCCACGCCTGTGAAAGTCCAAAGGAGGGAAATCTCGATCGACGCAGCTCAGCTCGGAATCGAAAGTCTTCAAATCGACTGGAAAGAGATCCTCCATAAGCGGGCCTGCTTCTCACCACGTGGGAACGACGAGAGCACCCCGGGACACGGAGATTAAACAGCAGGACGCGACGGCTTGGTGAAACGGCTGACGAGTAAGCTAGCGTATTTAACACCTTTTCAGTAGCTGATGTCTAAATAAACCCTCTTTACAATTTACCATTTATTAACCTTAGTTAGCAACAATTTAATCACAAGACAGTAGTGCCTAGCCCACCTTAAGGTCAAAATCGGTTTTCCCTGCTGTGATACCGTGAGAGTATAAGGTTGTGCTATGTTAATTAAATATCTTCTCTTTATTAATAAAACTCTCATTATTTGAAATCACAGTGTTTGCAATTTGTTCGTTATTTTCCTGAAAATCCTGACGGACTCATTTAGCATGATTATTATTCATTCTCAAACTAATTATTAATGTTTTAATTGCTTAAGCCAATTATAAATCTTAATTAATTTCACTAAGTCAAATATCAGAGATTGGAGGAGTTTGAATAAGGTCAAGGCTATAAAACAATTATAAAAATTATATGTATATGTATTTGTGGTGTACCTTACTACACTACACCTCATTAATGTTTATGTAGCTGAATTCCATCAAATGCAAGCAGAAATGTTCCAACATATTGATTCTCAACCTTCCAAGAAGAGAGTAAGATGTTACTAAATGAAAGGTTGATAAACATCTTCTGAGAACAATTATTTCTAAGTTTCTCTAGAGATGAGCATTTCGCATTGGACCACTTTGAACAGATTTGTTTACACTTTACTTATTTGATTATGCATAAATCTGACCACAGCCTTGACTCAGAGAAACAAGCGTAAAAAAAGCCCTGAGTCTTTAGGTGAAATTAAAAAATACTGAGCACTGACACTCAGTTCTGCAGTCTTGGAAAAGAGACAGTAGTCTGGTGTTTTATCATAAGTCTTTACTTGTTAAATATAATGGATGTGAAAAAGGCAGAAAGCAGCTAATTGCTAGAAAGTTTCCACTGTAGCTCTTCTCCCTCCATACCCTGGAGGTGCAGCACTGTATATGATAGTAGTGGGCACTCCGGGGCATCGTGAGAGTTCTGGAGATATATCTCTACTGCCCATCAATCATATGAGGCGGCGAGAGGAAGTTATGATCCTGCTGCCCGCTGCTCTGGGTCGCTCTGAAGCGCTGATAAAGCCCCCTAACCTCCCAACTCCACAACCCCCCTGCACCCAGCCTACAGCTGAGCTTGGGCCAGTAATTGTAGACATCAATAAAGCTTTCACATCATATCTTCACCCCCTCTCTTCCCCAGCCCAGCCTGGGTAGAGGACATCATAATTTCATTGAGAAGAAAATGGGACAGAGGCTGAAATAATATCTGTATTACTCACAGAGCTAGAAGATTGGGGGTGGGGTGGAGGCCTGTGGGGGGTGGTAAGGGGGTAGAAACTGTCCAGTTTGTGAGAGCCAATGACTTCTGCTCCTTTCTTTACGGTCCAGCCTCCCAATTACCTTGCAGTAATCCGGTGCAGAGGCAGGAAATGGATCTATAACTCATTTAGCACTGAGTGTCAATGCCATGGCCTGAAAAAGTACCCTTGGTTTCTTAGTAACCAGCATCTGCATTCAGAAAGTGAATGGTCATCATTGACATTAAGATGGATGTGTTCATAAGAAAGAATGTTTTTTTTTAGGTTAGGCCAGTGGGACATCCATTTTAATATATTCATATTCATAAAAGATGTTGAAATTTTCTGCCATATTTATGACGTGTACGGTTATGATTATGACTTCATTGTCATTAAAACTTCTTTAATCTCAGGTATGGTTTATAAGATATGTGGAAAATTCTTTACATTTCATGTAAATGAATGTGTCAAGAATCCAAGTAATTTCTATGAATCATTTCTATGGATCCAATTGTCATGTAGTGTTCACACACATATAGAGACAAGCTAGTGTCTGTACATGTGGAGAGTTACATAATATATTTGACAGTGACAAAATAAGATAAAACATGGCTTTTAAATGACTTTATTTAAGGTTTAATAACCTAAAAATAGAGTCTGGCTATATACAGAACTGAAAACCACATTTAAACTGCTTTTCAAATATCATTGCTGTCCAAAATATAAATTATATATCTCCATTTTTTTTCACATCATTTGAATACAGCTGTCCTTCACAGCTGTATATGGACATTACTGGATAATGGAACCAACCAGTATGCTTCAAAAGTACTTGGAATAAAATCTTTCTACAATTATTTCCAATATTTAGAGGTTAAGATGTTTTTCCTTCTCCTATAAAGTTATTAATTTGGAGGTGCATTTTGTTCTTTGGAGGGCAGCATGGTGGTGCAGCAGATAGTGTTGCAGTCACATAGCTCCAGGGACCTGGAGATTGTGGGTTCAAATCCAGAAATAAATGTAAAAGAAAAGCAGATCTGCAAAGAAGAAGAAGAAGAAGCTGGTATTCTCAGAACAATGAAGTGGTCATCTTAGAGCCTCAACATTATTTAATGTGCTTGGAATTTCTTGGATTGAGAACCAGCTTCTAAGGCGGAACATGAGAGGTCTGGAAATATGTGGAGGAATTTCTAAAGATGTTTTTAAACTATATGGGGGGGGGGGATCAGTAGTATAGACACATTAAATTATATTTTGTTGTTGATACTTGGCCCTTCCTGGATCAGGGCCTTGTCGTGGCGGAAGGGCTTGTGTGGTCTCATGACCTCCAGGGCTATGTCGTCGGGAGCTGTTAGCTCCCAGTAGGGTCTCCCATGGCGAAAAGGTCTGGAGTGAAGATCCAGACAAACATGATCCAAAAGCATTCCTATGAGTACACACATTAAAATTCAGTGTACCCTGCCCGGGAAAGGGTTACCGGGACCTACCCCTGGAGCCAGGCCTGGGGGTAGTGTCCGACGGCGAGCGCCTGGTGGCTGGGCAGCCCACGTAACCCGGCCGGGCTCAGCCCGAAATGGCAACGTGGGAGGATCATGTAGGCTCACCACCCGCAAGATCCAGAGTAGGGGTGCGGTGCAATGCCCATTGGGCACAGAGCGGGGGCAAGGGGGCCCCTGGCGTCGTGGAACTTGTCAGCGGAAACTGGTTCTTGGTACGTGGAACATAACCTCACTGGGGGGGAAAGAGCCAGAGCTGGTGCGTGAGGTTGAGAGATACCAGCTAGATATAGTTGGGCTCACCTCTACACACAGTGTAGGCTCTGGAACCAAACTCCTCGATAGGGGTTGGTCTCTCTCTTACTCAGGAGTTGCACAGGGTGAGAGGCGCCGGGCGGGTGTGGGGATACTCACAAGTCCCCGGCTGGCGCCTGTACAGCTGGAGTTTGTCCCAGTAAACGAGAGGGTCGCCTCAATGCGGCTCCGGCTTGCAGAGAGGAAAACTTTGACTGTTGTGTGTGCGTATGCACCGAACAGCAGCTCAGAGTATTCGGCCTTCTTGGAGACAGTGACTGGAGTTCTAGAGGGGATTCCATGCACTGACTCTGTTGTTTTGCTGGGGGACTTCAATGCTCACGTTGGCAATGACTGGGAAACCTGGAGAGGAGTGATTGGGAGGAACGGACTGCCTGATCTAAACCCGAGTGGTGTGATGTTGTTGGACTTCTGTGCTAGCCATGGTTTGTCCATAACGAACACCATGTTCGAACATAAGATTGCTCATAAGTGTACTTGGTACCAGAGCACTCTGGGCCAAAGGTCAATGATCGACTTTGTGGTTGTGTCTTCTGACCTGAGGCCGTATGTTTTGGACACTCGGGTAAAGAGAGGGGCTGAGCTGTCAACCGATCACCATCTGGTGGTGAGTTGGATCCGATGGCGGGGAAAGCTGCCGGACAGACCTGGTAAACCCAAACGTATTGTGAGGGTGTGCTGGGAAAAGCTGGCAGATGACTCTGTCCGGATGGATTTCAACTCTCACCTCCGAGAGAACTTCTCACATGTTCCGGAGGAGGTAGGGGGAATGGAGTCTGAATGGACACTGTTCCGGACCTCCATCGTGGAAGCGGCTGCATGTAGCTGTGGTCAAAAGCTTGTCGGTGCCTGTTATGGCGGCAACCCAAGAACCCGTTGGTGGACACCAGGGGTGAGGGAAGCTGTCAAGCGGAAGAAGGAGGCTTTTCGAGATTGGCTAGCTCGGGGAACTTCCGATTCTGCGGATGGGTACCGGCAGGCGAAAAAGGCTGCAGCTGTGGCAGTTGCTGAAGCAAAATCCAGAACATGGGAGGAGTTTGGAGAGGCCATGGAGAATGACTTCCGGGCGGCCTCAAAGAGGTTCTGGAAAACACTCCGACAGCTCAGGAGGGGGAGGGGGGACACTGTCCAAGCTGTGCTCAGCAAGGATGGTGAAACTCTGAACTCGACTGAGCATATTGTTGGGCGTTGGAAGGAGCACTTTGAGGAACTCCTTAACCCGAGAGACATGCCTCCTGTACAGGAGGTAGGGCCAGAAGTGTCTGGGGGGTCAGATTCCATTTCCTTGGCTGAAGTCACTGAGGTGGTGAAAAAGCTTCGCAGTGGCAAAGCTCCAGGAGTGGATGAGATTCGCCCAGAGTTACTGAAGGCACTCGATAATGTGGGGCTGTCTTGGATGACACGCCTATACAATATCGCATGGACCTCGGGAACGGTGCCTTTGGATTGGCAAACCGGGGTGGTGGTTCCAATTTTCAAAAAAGGGGACCGGAGAAAGTGTGCCAATTATCGTGGCATTACACTTCTCAGCCTCCCGGGGAAAGTCTATGCCAAGGTGCTGGAAAGGAGAATCCGTCCGATAGTCGAACCTAGGATATTGGAGGAACAATGCGGATTTCGTCCTGGCCGTGGAACTATGGACCAACTCTTTACTTTTGCACAGATGATTGAGGGGGCGTGGGAATTTGCTACTCCACTTTACACATGCTTTGTGGATTTGGAGAAGGCATATGACCGTGTTCCCCGAGAGATTCTGTGGGAGGTGCTCCAGGAGTATGGGGTGCCAGGGTCGCTCCGGCGAGCCGTACGGTCCTTGTACTCTCAGAGTTTGAGTTGTGTTCGCATCCTTGGTAGTAAGTCAGGCTTGTTCAGTGTGGGCATTGGACTCCGTCAGGGCTGTGCCTTATCTCCACTCCTGTTCCTGATATTCATGGACAGGGTGGCGCGGCGTAGCCTGGGGCAGGAGGGCTTCCGTCGAGGATCTCGGGAGGTGGCATCTCTGCTTTTTGCGGACGATGTTGTTCTTCTGGCTTCTTCGCACGGAGGCCTCCAGCGTTCACTTGAGCAGTTTGCAGCCGAGTGTGAAGCGGTCGGTATGCGGATCAGCACCTCCAAGTCTGAGGCCATGGTTATCTCCCGGAAACAGATGGCATGCTCCCTTCAGGTAAGGGGTGAGAACCTGCCCCAAGTGAAGGAGTTCAAGTATCTCGGGTTCTTGTTCACGAGTGATGGGAAGAGGGATGGTGAGATTGACCGTAGGATAGGTGCAGCGTCTGCAGTAATGCGGTCACTGTACCGCACCGTTGTGGTGAAGAGAGAGCTGAGCCATAAAGCAAAGCTCTCAATTTACCGGTCAGTCTACGTTCCCACTCTCACCTATGGTCATGAGCTCTGGGTAATGACCGAAAGAACAAGATCGCGGATACAAGCGGCCGAAATGAGCTTTCTCCGACGGGTCGCTGGGCGTACTCTCCGTGATCGGGTGAGGAGCTCAGTGACTAGGGAGGAGCTCGGAGTAGAGTCGCTGCTCCTTCGCATTGAGAGAAGTCAGTTGAGGTGGTTTGGGCATTTGATCAGGATGCCTCCTGGACGCCTCCCACTGGAGGTATACCAGGCACGTCCAACTGGAAAGAGGCCCCGGGGTAGACCCAGGACACGCTGGAGGGATTATATCTCCCGGCTGTCCTGGGAACGCCTTGGGATCCCCCAGGAGGAATTGGTGGATGTTGCAAGGGACAGAGACGTCTGGGCTTCTTTGCTCGCCCTGTTGCCACCGCGACCCTGAAATGGAGAAGCGGAGAAGAAAATGATGATGATGATGATGATGTTGATACTTGGAATGTGTGAGTGTGTCACCCTGCAAAGGACTGGCGCCCCCTCCAGGGCATGATCCCGACTTGCGCCCAATGACTCCGGGGAGGCTCCGGACCCACCGCGACCCTGAACTGGATAAGCGGTTTCAGACAATGAATGAATGAATGATGAATAAATGTTGGTACTTGTTTGTCCTTTTAAATGTTAACATTTGTTCTCTGCCCTTTTTTGCTGGTTTATGTAGACATAAGGGCATGTTTGATTAGAATTAAATGAATGCAGTAAGATTTCTTACATTTTCACTGCTGAAATTTAACAAGCTTCTACATCTTAATATTATTCTTGCGTGTCTCCTTCACCGTGCCCTCAAATGCTCAGAAATCACAGCAGAAGTATTCACACAGACCTGGCTGTTTAAAAAAAAGTACTTTCACCCTCAGAGTATAAGAAAAATTACCTGGCTGCTGTGTGGTGAAAAGCCTGCAGTGCCATGCTCTTGACTGACCTCTACGTGGATTAGAAGAGACTTTGACATTAACCGCAGTCCTCCTCCGATTCCTGCACACTCAAATTATTGATTTTTCTTATAAAGCATGGGTTTGATTAAGAGAGCAGGATTTAGACATGAAATTCAAATTGGGACGGACGAGCTTCAGAAGGAGCCACATCAGCAACTGCATTTCAATAGGAATAAGGGCTGGGGCTGAAGGCGAGAGAGAGAGAGAGAGAGAGAGAGAGGGAGAATAAAAGACTTTCATCTGAAAGATGATTGCTGATAGGTGCTCATTTTCCTCAGTGATTTCAATGAGAATTAAAGCAGTATCAAACAAAGGCCTCAGCTGAGGAAATATTACAAGCACTGCTTATGGCTGGAGTGATCATGTTCCTCTGGAGGAATAAAACACACACAGGATGCATTTGATCTGGAAAGGTATTTGTGTTTCAAAGTCAGCATCTCATTTGATGTGGTAAAGCCATATGGCTACAGATGGTTAGGAGCCTCTTCAAGACAAGTGAGCTATTGTTCTTTTGTTTTTCAGCATTACTGTCTTCATCCCTGTGTAATCACATTGCAGACTCATGTCTGCACAGCAAATGAACTTGAATCGAAAGACTAAGGCAGTAGTTGCTTCAGTTAAATGTAATGCACACACAAATGTGACAAATAAGAACACTCATAACATTACAAAAGGAAAGCTAGAGTAAAATCAATGAGCCATGAGTGAATGTGCATTACAGTGATTTTCCCAGCCAGCACACTTTAGTGGAGCCCATGTGAGTTGACCATGGGATACCTGGGTTCAAGGTAAGCTCCTGGTAGACTGGTACATTGGCTATTAATGGGACCCAGGTGGGCAACACAGTAGCACTGTATAAGGGGTCCACATAAGCCCATAGCGAGCTGTATGAATTTTCAGAAATATTCCCGTAGTTTCAATTCCAGGTTTAACTTGTCCTTATTCAGTTCCAGGGAATCCCTCATGCAAGAGAAGTGTGTTAAATGAGCCCTCGAAGGGGTGAGGGAATGAGTCAGTGAGGATGGCCACTTCACAAGCAGAACTTGCCCAGCATGTGACGCAATGTGACACAATTTCCATTGCAACAACGAAAGCATTACACAAAGCAGTTTATAATTATTATTACCAAACAAATCCACAACGCTTATATCAAAAATATGTAATTCATTATTACAAAATATATATTGTATAAACGTTGAATGAAAAATACTTGATGTTTAGCTCTTATGATCACTCTATGAAATCTTTGCCTTGTTGTCGATATGATGGTGTAAAAGGTGAGTCTTGCTGGGGACAAGTAATGGGAGTGGGGGACTATTCTGTTTCGAGAAAACCCGCTCCTCATTGCACTCTCCTGCCTTTGTATTAAGAGTTGCAACTTGTTTGACATAGGTGCTATCCCAGAGGAAAATAAGTGAAGAAATGAGACAACAAGCAGATATGAGGCGTGAGAGAGACACAAAAGATAAATAAGGAGAGAGTAGGGTTTAGTTCATCTGGCAAATCTGAACACAGTTTGTGACTGAGATCTCCAGGAGACACATTTGAGCAGCAGGAGACTTATGCTAAAGTCTCCTTGGTCTGTACATTTTATCTCATTGTTGTCTAGGAGAAACTACTCAGATCTCCTTTTTATTTCTCTTTCCTCAGGGATGCACTTCCAAGTGGTCAATTGAAGTAGGCAAAATCAATTACTAATGTTTATCCTGTAAACAAAAACATGTACCATTCTGGGCATGTTGTTTGGGATAGCACATTTAAAGGCAACATCTACTATTGTGGGGAACCGCCATTCTCTTTGGTTTGTTTACATTCAGCAGCTCCTTTAAGCATCTTTTAAGGTGGAACGTTATGTTTGAGGAGAAAAGTTTAACTTTAAGTTTTTATTCACTGTTTGAATTATCACAGAAGCTCGTTTGTAACTCAGGTTTTTATTTTATGTTCTAGCACTGTGTTTATTTTCATGCAGTTAGCAGACTCTAAATTTAGAGTGGCTTTAATATTACCTGCCTATGGAGCTGGAATGAAGAATATCCTCATCTCTTTTCATGATTTTCAACCTTTGGAGGACCATTGCCATTTCTCTGTCATGAGCCCAAGAGAGAGGAAGCCTAGAATATCTGACAGATCCACCTTGTTTTTTTACTTGTTTACTGACACTGGGGCTTCATAAGCACATTAGACCAGTTCCCAGTGTGCAAACAGATTAGAGAGCTAGCAAATAGTGAAGAAACATATTCTGAAATTTATAAAAGGCAATTCCATGATTGGTAGACACGATACTAATCTAAATTTTATTTAATCATAAAACAGCTAAAATTCAGTTGTTTACGCACCATTTGCTTGCTCTCCAGTCTGCATGCTCAAAGCTGGTCAATTGTGTTAACAAAGCCCCAGTGTCTAAATGGGTTAAAAAAAAAAAAAACTAATTTTCTCGTTCAGGTAAGCTAAGCTTTCTCTCACTGCCCACAGCAGAATGATATTTTGGAAGATTTTAGACAAGAGCCCTCCAAATGTTGAAAAATGTGAACCAAGATAAGGATATTGCTCTAGTCTTGCTTTCATAGGTGGGTAATATTAACTTATTTTTGCTGTATGCATGAAAGACAATGCTTATAAAATTACTCAATTTCCAAATTAGTTTCTGTGGTAATCCAAACAGTGAAAAAAAAAACTGAACAACAGTTTTTCCCCTCAAATATACTGTTCCACCTTAAAAGACATGGAGCTTCCTTACATGCATTTCCTTACAATCGTAAACGCTCCCTTTATTAACAATCACAGTTCATATTGGCACTAAACATTAATAAAGAAATTACATTTTTAATCCTGTTTTCGGCATGTTGACAATAGTTATCATATTTTATCATAAGTAAAATGTTTAAAATATATTAGAAAATTATATTATTCTAAAATATTCTGGCAATTCTAGCATGGATAAGACAGCGAGCATGACACAGTGCTAATGTAAGGTTCTTTTATTAACCCCCTTCAGAATCAGGCTGAATATTGCCTCAACCCCCTACTAGTTAAACAGCCCAAGCCAGGGGGCAGGCTCACAAATGCAATTTGGGGCTATAATATCCTCCGCCTGCTAATATCTTTCTGTATGGTCAAACCTTTGTAGACAGTTGCTCATCCAACTTTGCTTTTCAAATCCAAGGTATTATTTAACTGTTTGTTCTCTTTTCTACACTAGTAGTTGTAGCATTGCGATAAGCATTTGAGAGCATTTAGCCACAAGCGCATTAGTGAGCATAAAATGCTGATGTTGAATAATTAGTTCTGCTCCATAAACACCAACTCATTGACCACATTCTTAACAAACAGAACTTCATCACTCCAGAATGCAGTTCCACTGCTACACAGGCTAATGCTAAGGGACATTATACCCATCAAGCCCCTTTTTGACATTGGGCTAGTGCAAAAATGGTCAAAGATTATTCCTTGAAGAACACAATGGACTTTAAATGACTTGTATGCAGTCACGTGTGTATATGTAGTATTTAACATGTCTGTAAATATGACTTAGCAAATACATCTCATGAAAAGCAAATAGAGTAAAAGAAAAACATACCATTTCTACATGACCATGAAGACAATTCATGAGAATTTCTTTCAGACCCGAGTAGTACACATGGGTCAACATGTTGTTTAGAGAAGTACCAACTTCTAACATCTCAAAAGCTGCCTGCAATTTGCAGCATGTTTTTTTAAAGTAGTGAAGCCAAAGTTTGGTCCATATTCAATTCCAGGTCAAGAGAGAGGACAGACTGATAAATCTTGACCTACATACACTATATGTTTAAATATTTGTGGACACTCCTTCTGTTAGTGAATTCAGCTACTTTAAAGACAATTCTGAATACCTACTGTTTTCACAGCAAATCAAACTCCCCCTACTGTTCATACTCACTCAGATGCTCTGCATATTTTAACGTGGAGTGATATGTTAGTGTAAGGTTAACTTTTCTGTAAGTTTTTATTTACTGTTATATTTACCAAAGAAACTTATTTGTTTCTCGGGTTGTTTAGTCTTTTAGCACTTTTGGTATGCGTTTACTTTCATGCAAAGTTAGTAGTCAAAGTCAAAAGCATGTTAAGTAATACATAGAAAATAGCATAAGACAATGTTATCCAACTAAGGAGCAGGAATAGAGCAAAATCAGTTCTGAGGCCTCTCCACCATGCCTCCAGATTCTATTTCTCTGCCATGTTTTACTGCACAAAATCACCTTTAACTCTATTCCAAAAGAGTGTGAAGAACAGGGTATAAATTAATGACTTACATCACCAGTGCACCCACTGTTGACACAATGGTTTTTATACACCCCTTACACTGCCAGTAGAGTTGGTCCCTCTGAAACAGTTTCACATGAGTCTAAAGGTACTACGCCAAATATCAAGCATGTATCCCCCAGCATTGAGCTGTGTAACTGGGATCTCAGGAGAAACAAAGCTACATCTAATATGTCAAATACATCTAATAATAGGATTAGCTAGAGTGACATTTGTGATGCAATGTTTCAACATACATAAAGCCTTCTCAGAAGTGTAGAGGCTGCTACTGCAGCAAAAATAATAATAATAAAAAAAATTTTGATTTAATTGCTATAGTATTATGTTAAATTAACAGTACAAAGCTGCACAATATAATACTGTATATACTGAATCACACACACACACACACACATATATATATATTGCTTGTAGATAACCTGCCAGTTACTTACTGTTCAGGATATTTATAAATATATGTCATGTTTCCCACACGCATGAAGGACATGAACGCATCTCCCACAATGTTCTCAGCCCACAGCAAGCTTTCACTCTTTATCTATGAGCGAAGAGGAAAGCTGATGGTCAGGGCTGGAGGTTGAGGGGGTTTTATTGTAAAATGGACGCACTAATTACAGCCTGCCAGTCCCGATTTTTGTCCACGTCGCTGCATGAAGGCTCAGGGCCAGGAGGTGGATTAGTGAGAAAATGACGGAGGGAATTAAAGACACTTAATGGATGCTGCATTAAATTTGGCCACAAGTTTTATTAGCCCTTATTTAAATCAATTGTACTCTTTGTGAAATGCCCCTCTTTTCTGCAGTTGGGTGTTATAAAGTGATCTATCTGAGTGGCTTCATTGAGGCCTACAAACATACATTTGAGATCCATCATTGTATTCTTATTCAGCAAAGTGCCACTGAAGTACACACTGAATTTGGCACTAAAAGTGGTCATCTCTGCTATAATCTACGGTGTCTATTGATTTAGTTCCAGCCAATCCTGATTTCATTTGCACTCTCCATAGACTTCCAATCAACCAATCCGCACAGAAACCCCAGTCTCATACAAAATCATTGCATTGATTTTTTGCTATTATTATAAAGTCAATACATGTAATAAAAAATTTCAGACAGCTTGCTGGAATTGATGTGAACTTGAAGCTCTGTAACTAAAGTAAATTCACTTTCAGAGTGTGGCATCACCCATACTGAAAATTAAAGACAGAACTTCCTTGATTCAATGTATGTTGATGTAAATTTCCCTGTGAAGTCTGGCACAATTTTGACAATAATTTTTTGTTTCTTCCACTTTAATAAAATGTAATCATTTATAAAGCAAATGCTTAAATAAGTACTTTCAAATTTGGTTAAAAACATTTAAACCACACTTTATTTAAATTCCAGCCAAAATTGCCATTAAGTACAGGATATTCAATTGTCAGTGTCCAACAGTCAATACAAAACATTACAGCAGCACAAAAGCCTCCAATACTCATCATTAAAGCTGTCAGTATTTAATGTTGTTCATGCCGTTATTATAGCCTCCTTTTTTCTTTTTTCTGCTGTCTAGTTTTGGTGTTCTAGTTTAAATGTAAATCCCCTCCCGTCCCCCCTATTCATTGATGAAGAGAGAGACACACAATGCTGAGTTCAGTCCTCAGGGATTAATATCTTCATCTATATTGAGTTATTTATGAAAACACTTTTGTCTCTCTGTATGTAATACTTTGCACATCTGAGCCATTGTAGTTTTAATTCAGCAGGACACTGTTTATAATGTTTGAGCAAACACAAACACAATCTTTGAACACAGCAGCTGTCCTTCACACTGTGTAAGAATTTCATGAAGAATTGGCCAATAGAATGCTACTTGGAATTAAATCTTTTTAAATTGACATCCACTTCAAGTTAAGAAGGTATTTCCCTTAAAGTTGTTATATTTGAGATGGTTTTCATTGGACAGTAATGATATAGTTATTTGCCATTTGTCATTTCTACTTCAAGTAGATAAATTAACTCAATAGAAGAAATTTGTGTGTGTATTTCTAATGAGAAAGATGGGGAGCGGATTACACCACTGACAGCTAGATTAGAGATAGACCACCATAAAAGAGGAACAGAAGTCACAGTAGTTAAAGATGTTCCCTGAGATTATCAGTGTTATGTCTAATACTCATCTGGGATTTTTGATTAAGATTAGGATGATCAACTGTGGCGAGATAAGACAGATATAATACAATAGACTCCTCCGTGTTTCCACTTCTTGCTGAAAGTACTTTGTCACACCAGCTCAGAGCACAAAACGGCTTTGTGTCTTTCCATCAATCATATGATCATCTGGCACATTATGCCAACTTAGTGGATTATGGAGAATCAAATTAGAGCTGTGTATATTACTGGCACTGATAGGAGCCTAATGAGGAGCGTAATGATACAGTAGCTGTACAGTTACGGTAATGAGTCTGGAATAATTACACTGCTTTTCCTGCATGTGAAACTGGGTCAACTGGCTGCAATTTGTGGCTGGTTTAAACCAGTATTTACAGATGAATGTTCTGGATTGAAACTGATCAGTTGAGTCTTTGACTAACCATGGCCTGTCTCATCCTGACCACTGAGCTGTGATATGCCTTCAGGAAGAATTTCTATTGACTATCACTAAACTGCTCTAAATCCGGCCTGCCGTAGGGCATCCTAAAAGCATATTTTCATATTTAATGACTCATCTGGAATTAATGTCCATCCAGAGGTTAGTAGAACGTTACAAAACCTATTTTAAAAGTTACTGTTTGAAAGGATGACACAAGAAATGTTAGATGTATGGATAAGCTGTAAAGAGTTTTGTTTTGCGTTTTTTAAAACATTTTTTGTGGCAACTGTTGCATTGTATTTAAAAAAATGACAATTGTCATTTTATTCAACCAGAAATAAGCTAATAATTAAGTTGTTTTAAAATGGCAAGTGACAAGAATGTATTTGTTACTGTATTTGTTAAAAGTTCCAACAAGGAAAAAGCACTGCAAAAGCATGTGTATTGTTGTTCTGTTAGTCATTTGTTCTATTCTTGGGGATAATATTCACATGTGACTTTTGTTTTAGATGATTTTAAGGCGGTGATTTTGATGTTAGTGTTTGTGAACATGGCATATTTATATATTTTTTGGTAATAAAATGACAATTCATTCATTATCTGTAACCGCTTATCCAGTTCAGGGTCACAGTGGGTCCAGAGCCTACACGGAATCATTGGACGCAAGGTGGGATCACACCCTGGAGGGGGCGCTAGTCCTTCACAGGGCGACACATACACTCACAAATTCACTCTCACACCTACAGACACTTTTGAGTCGTCAATCCACCTACCAACATGTGTTTTTGGACTGTGGGAGGAAACCAGAGCACCCGGAGGAAACCCACACGGACATGGGGAGAACACACCAACTCCTCACAGACAGTCACCCGGAGCGGGACTTGAATCCACAACCTCCAGGTCCCTGGAGCTGTGTGACTGTGACACTACCTGCTGCACCACCATGGCGCCTAAAATGACAATTGGTATTTTTAATACTATTCACTGGTTTCCATAAAATGACAAATGAAAAACCAAATTGAAAAGAAGTACAAAAACCTTAAATACTTACAGGCAACAAATATGGTTATGGGTAATTGGAGTTCAAAAACTCAGCATCTTTTAAAGTGGAACGGTATGTTTGAGGGGAAAAAAAGACCAACTTTAACTTGTAAATTTTTTTCACCATTTGAATTACCACAGAACATAATTTGTAACTTGAGTATTTTAGTTTGCTTTCATTCTGTGTTTACTTTCATGAAGTTAGCAGTCTCCTGAATTAAAAGTGGGTTCCTACCAGAGGCGATTGCTCTAAGACTGCAAAGGAAACTCAGCTTCCCCTAAAATGTCAAAAAATAAGTGATCAAATATATACTGTTGTGTGTACATGTCATTGAATAAATATGCCTTAAATGCGCTTAACTTTTGTTCAGAATCAGCTTCTTATCCCTGTTAAAGACGCAGCCTTCCTCTCAATCATTGCCGCAGTTTCACAGTGATTTAAACAGTTCAATAGCGAAGCAGCGAAGTGCAGCGAAACGAGACGAGCCATTGGATAAATGCTGGGCTTTGTCCCGCCCATCGGACGCTCAGCGTCTCTGGGGGTCTATGGGGCAGTGGGCTGGCCTCGGCTGGCCCGGACGCTCAGCTTCTGCATGATGATTGGATGATCTGTCTGAGGCTGAATCCCTTTTTGATTGACAGCGAAATGAGCGAATCAGCGATCCCTTGGTGTAAAGATCCATGGGAGCCTTGAATTTTCATTCTGTTCCGAGTTTAACCAGAGACTTTCTTAAACCTCTTAGTGGCATTTTCTTTGTTAAAAACGACTAGCGACAAATCGAGCTTCTATTTCTGGTGGGGGTTTTTTTGTAGCTGCTTGTGTTTGGAGACTGACTTCTATCACTCTTTCTGACTTCTATCACAGTTTTTGTCCAGCGGGTGCTGCTGAGTCCCTCCACCGTCACAAAGCACTCACAGGCAGACACACTTCACATGGGCCAAGGCCGATTAAGCAGCTTAGCGCTGCTGGCCATTGAGAGGACACTGGTCAAGTCCCTGGAAAAGACGCCTTGTTTGTACGACAGGGTCACAGATGATTTTCTTGAAAAGGAACAGAGGGTAGAATTTACATATAAATAAACCAGCATCCGCCACTGGTTCCTACCTAAATAATCTGAAACAGCAAAAATAAGTCAATATTACCAACCTATGGAGCAGGAATAAAGCAGTATTCCTATTTCTTTTTATGATTTTCACATTTTATAAAAAGTGTTTTTTGATTAGTCAAGTCAAGTCAAGTTTATTTATATATCACATTTAAAAAGATAGTGAATGTCAGCCAAAGTGCTGCACAATAAAAGTCAACTAACAAAACAAACCAGATAAAATTATAAAACATACATGTAAAAGAAATAAAACAAATAAAATAATCCAACAATAAAACATTGTGGAGAAAAATACAGATAACAAGACAACATAAACCAAGGCAGAGACAAATGGCTAAAGTAATTTAAAAGGACCCAAAGGCCAGAGAAAATAAATTGGTTTTTAAATTGGACTTAAAAGTTACTACTGTAGGGGATTGTTTTATAAAGAGTGGGAGACTGTTCCAAAGTCTTGGAGCGGCTGCAGCAAAAGCCCGATCACCTTTGAACTTCAACCGAGAGCGAGGGGTGTCTAAAAGCAATTTGTCAGAGGAACGTAGGGCACGTGAGGTAGATCGAAACCAAAGAAAATCCGAAATATATTTCGGAGCCAGGCCATGGAGAGCTTTGAAAACAAACAGTAAGATTTTAAATTCAACTCTGTATTTCACT
Organism: Hoplias malabaricus; assembly: GCF_029633855.1. Taxonomy (NCBI): domain Eukaryota; kingdom Metazoa; phylum Chordata; class Actinopteri; order Characiformes; family Erythrinidae; genus Hoplias; species Hoplias malabaricus. The sequence continues at coordinate 21,704,864 of NC_089802.1, read as the reverse complement.
GGTAGCCAGTGCAACGATTTCAACACAGGGGTAATTCTCTCCCTTTTCTTAGTACCGGTCAAAAGCCTTGCAGCTGCATTTTGGATCAGTTGCAACCGTGACAGGCTCGATTGAGATATACCCAGGTACAGAGAATTACAATAATCGATACGGGAGGAGATAAAAGCATGTATAACTGTTTCCAGGTCTTTAAAAGACAATATTCTCTTAAGTTTAGCTATATGACGGAGTTGAAAGAAACTACCTCTCACAACAGTGCTTATTTGCTTTTCAAATGTAAGATCGGTGTCAATGATGAAACAAAGGTTTTTTACTTGGCTGTGTACATTAGATGACAGATGCCCTAGTTCATTGGCCATGGTGGGGGTCAAGTGGGAATTTCCGAAAATGATCACATCTGTCTTGTCTTGGTTCAGTTTGAGAAAGTTTTTAGACATCCAGCACTCCACGTCCCTCAAACAATCCAACATGAGTTTTAGTGAACAATTCTCTCCTGATTTCAGCGGAAGATAAAGCTGTGTGTCATCAGCATAACAATTATATGAAACATTATATTTTTGAAAGATTGACCCCAGAGGGAGCATGTACAGGGAAAAGAGGATGGGTCCCAAGATAGAGCCCTGAGGTACACCACAAGTAAGAGATGCAGGAGAGGAAGAGGAAGACTGTCCTATATTAACAGAAAAAGTTCGATTTTCTAAGTAGGAGGCAAACCACTTCAACGCAAGATCCTGGATGCCAACATCAGACAACAAGCGATCTAACAGGGTGGTGTGGTCAACTGTGTCAAAGGCTGCACTTAGGTCCAGGAGAATTAAAACAACACACTTTCCTGAATCAACTGCTAGGAGTATGTCATTTAATACTTTAAGAAGGGCAGACTCGGTACTGTGGTGTGCTCTAAAACCTGACTGAAATGTGTCTAAGATATTATGTTTGTCTAAAAAAGAAGAAAATTGATGAAGAACAACTCTCCAAGACTTTTGACAAGAAAGGTAGCTTAGAGATTGGTCTAAAGTTATTGAGGACTGATGGATCTAGGCCAGGCTTTTTTAAAAGAGGCTGAACACCTGCATGTTTAAAACAAGAAGGCACAATACCATTAATGAGACTGCTGTTTATTATGGACAATATACTTGGGCCAACTGAAGACAGCACATCTCTAAGAAGTGGCGTGGGGAAGGCATCCAGGGAGCAAGTGGTTGGTCTCATATGCAGAATTAAATCGGTGAGATCCAACAATGACATGGGCTCAAACTGACTTAGGAATGCAGAACGCATAGGTAAAACAGAGGAGCCAGGTGCTGGAGAAAAGTTAAGTGTACGTAAACAGTCGGTTTTGGAAATGAAAAACCTCGTAAATTTATCACATAGATCAGAGTTTGCATCAAGCATGGGTGAAGCCGGAGGGTGCAGCATCGTTTTAATTGTATTAAAGAGAACTTTAGGACGGAGAGAATGCTTGGCAATGGTATCGGCAAAGTATTTAGCTCTGGCTGCTTTTACTACATGCTGATAATTATTCAGACATTCATTAAGAATTTGATAGGAGATTTGGAGTCTATCTTTCTTTAATTTGCGTTCTGCTTTCCTACATTGCTGTCTGAGTGCACGAGTAACACTGTTGAACCATGGCTGAGACTTTACTTTAAATCTTCTATTTTTAAGTGGAGCAATTCGATGATACCAATGCAAGTAGAATTAAACAGATCAGTCAGCTCATCAGTATTAGTGCCAAAAGGGGGATTTTCCATAATACAAGCTGAAGGAGAGGTTACATAGGCAGCAGAATACTGACTGGCTGTATGGGGTGTGATGGAGCGTGTACAATGATAAACAGGCAGAGTACTTGTAGGAGAAGAGCATGGAATTAGAAGGTCAAACAGGACAGATCTATGATCAGACCAACATATATCTATAATTTCTAAATTGCTTACTGAAAAACCAAAGGACAAAACAAGATCCAGAGTATGGCCTTGCACATGTGTAGGACCGATAATGGACTGAGTCAGGTTAAAAGAATCGATAAGTAGTGAAAATTCCCTGACCAGTGGTTTAGAAGGACAGCAAACATGGATATTAAAATCACCAAGAATCAGGACTTTATCTGTACTAGGTAAGGTGACAGACAGAAAATCTGAAAATTCTTGAATGAAGTCCTTGTTGGGTTTAGGAGGTCTGTACACTAGAGCACAGAGTATAGGACACGACAATTCCACTTTACACAGCTGTATTTCAAAACTTGAATACTCTCCTGCAGTCAGTAAGCGGCATTTAAAATGGTTTCTGAAAATTGTTGCAAGCCCCCCTCCCCGACCGGTAGATCTGGGGGTATTAAAAAAGGTACAGTCACTAGGAGAAAGCTCAACCAGGGGGCTTGAATCATCTATAGTTATCCAAGTTTCCGCCACGAATAGAAAATCCAGGCAGCGGGAGACGAAGAAGTCATTTAGTAAAAAAGTCTTGTTAACCAGCGATCTAGCGTTGATCAACGCTATTTTAACTGGTACCGGTTCAGAAACTGATTGTGTAACATTGTTCAGGGTTGAGTGTGAATACACCAGATGACGGTGGTTGCCAAAATTGACACTATTTCTTCGACCCCATGGTCTCATTTGATAGCGGCGGAACACTGAATATATAGATGGAATAGATGGAATAAGCTCTTCATTGCTAGTGCATTCAGAGATACAGAGAGCGCGGCGAGATCCCCGGTGAACGTAAAGACGGCGTCGGGCTATTCCCATAGCGACACAACGCGCATAGGTCTGAGGGGGCAGTGGAGCCTTGGTCCTCAGATGCAAAAGCTCCGACGTCGTATAACGCAGCATTTCACAGTGCAGGATAGCGGGGTTAAATAGGCCGTAAAACAAACCAAGCAGGACACCGATCGTCAGATGTATATCCAAATAACACATCATGGATTCCCCGTGAGTAGGCTCAGCCAAAACAACCAAACCACGTTAGCCAGCAAACCACTAAACCAGGAAATGTAGTTAGAACTACATACCTGACAGCATGAAGCAACATAAGGTGAACGGTAATTTGCAAACACCCGAAGTATCACGCAGGAGTAGAGTGGAGCAGGGCAGCGAGGGCTCGTGTTAGGCTGGTAGATAAAAACTCGTACAGGTGAGACGAAAATATCCAGGGAAGACTGTCCAGAACTGTAATCCATTCGGTTGTGGAAAAATAAGGTCAAGCCACCAAATTTCAAGAACAAACAAACAGACAAACGAAACACCGGAGAGCAGCAGCAGACAGACACGCCAGCGTTCACTCAGACCGGAAGTGAGAAAACTTCAGCCACACTTCAGCTCATTATAATCCTGAGGGTCACCTCAGCATAAGAACGGAAATATATGGCTCTATACTCCGTTTTTTTTTGCTCTGTTTCATTTTAAATATAATGCAAAAGCTCAGTATGTGCAGCGTCAAACCTAAATAAATGTCCAACATTACAACATTACATTATTGTGTACACCATACTTGTAAATCCATCTACTTATAGGTGCACTCACTCTAGACACTCACAGCTTGTATGATTTCATCAGAAACGCATAAAAGGAAATAGGTTGCTTTGGAGCAGCTGTATGAGTCTAAGGTCACTATGTTCAACGGCAAGTCTCAGCTAGAGGCGCGCCTGCTAGAGGCATGTAGCTTTGGAACTGGGGGACTTGGACTTGACATCTCTGTGATGAGTTGGAGTCGTGTTTGTGATCCAAAACTAATCATCCAACATCTGTCCCTCATTTAACTAATGGTGTGCTGGCTGAATGCCACCAAATCTTAAATGCAATGTTCCAAAATGTAGTAATAAGACTTAACAGACAAAATGATTCTGTTATTGCGGCAAAAGGGGAAATATTTAATTCTACTGCCCATCCCCAAAATAGTTGTCCAACACAGCTATGAAGTAATTACCAAGCAGAACCATAGCAACTGGGCCTGGTGTTTTTGCTTTTGTCCTGGAACAGACTGAGGACTGATAGAGGGAGAATGAGGCGGTGATCATTTATTTCTCAAAAGCAAAGTCTTTTTATTTTCTTTCACATGACAAAATGAAAATTCAGAGCACCAGGAGACTCCAGCACCTGAACTCAGTGTGCTTCATTTGATCTCATCAGTAAACAGATGAGAAAAATGTCTTGGGGATGAGTGTTAGTCAAAGAATCAGGGAAAATATTGACCGGGTAAGCTTTGATTACTCTGCCCTTACATTTATGGAATTAGTTTTTATTGGTGATGTTAGCTTTGCAATAATCTGTTAGGGAGAATTTGTTTATAATTGCAGAAAATCATATAATTCTTGCATCAGTGCTGGTGCTGGAACGTGTCTCTTATCTAGTTGTACCCCACTGGGACTCAGTACAGCAGGCAATGTCTAAATTAAAATCAAAACTTTCTTTCTTTCTCTCTCCCTGTCTCTTCGTGTTTCTGATTGATACTCCTATTTCACACAAAGACTTCACGGCCGAAAGAGTCCAAATCAGTCCGCTCCCACGACAAACAAATCAATTTTTATAGACCTGAAAGTTGCTGGTCTTGAAAATTGTTAGAATACCTTTGAAGAAGCCCAGAAAGACACTCTAATCCATCCATTTTTGGCACATTGGGCTGTTATCGACAACTGAGGCCACACAATATCTGAAAAGTTCTGACACATCTATCAGATACGAATGGCCCTGTTTCACTCTGTGACCTGAAAAGAGCAAAATATCACCAAAGAGCAGCAGTTGTTTTTAAATGTGGGATCATAAGGTAATCCTCCTGTATGAAGAAAGTGAAAGAAATAGGACTTTCCTAAACTTTTCCTAAAACGGAAAAGTCATTTTAAAGGAATACTAATTAAGATTTGTTTTTTTTTTTTTCTACAGTTGCAGAGTGTAGTTAATTTTATAGCACTGTCCTGAAATCAAGGATGCGGGGGAGTGGAGGAGTGTTTTTCTACCCACTTAAAAAATGCTGTTTCTGCAGTGCTGAGCCCAGAGTAGCATCAACAGAGCCTGTTCTGACTATTACAGGTCAGTGAATCATCACAAAGATTCTGAAGCTGTAATTTTAAAAGTAAAACTACTACCTAGAGTTTTTTTTAAAGATATAAATGGTAATAATATGTCACATTTTTAGCACCTTTCACAAACCAAAGGTCACTTAAAGAATATAATAAAATGGTGCTCATAACAACTGTGCATTACATTAGAATATCTAAACTTTCATCATCTATCAAAGAGTACATGAGAAAATTAAGCTCACACTTCAGATCTGAAAAAAAGTCTTATGCCTGAAAGCAATCAAATCCTAAAATTAATGTTTCTACATCTAGTGTAAAGCCTTCCCAAAAGAGTAGTAACTACCGGCAGCAATTGGAGTAGACTTCCTCTTGATAACACTGATTTGAAAAGTAACCCTGGATGAGCGTCTACACATATTTGTGCATATAATCTTTAGTCAAGATTAATTTAAAAACATTTTAAATGTAATTTCAAACCACTCCTAATGGATCATCCCTAATGAAATGTTTAATGGAGTTTTGATTTGAGATCAATTATTTCACACGTTTCATACACAGAGCAGCCATAAAATTAATATGACATCCTTGTTTCCATATTTGTTGTCATCTTATCAGCGCCAATTCCCGCCACTTTATTTCATCCTGTACTTCACTGTTCAGGACTCCCACTAGGGTTGTCACATCTGAGTAGTGGAAAACCAGGATGGCTGGGGGGATAGGGGGAATAGAGATCACGGGGTAGAGGTTGGAGATTAACCCTAACTGTCTAGGGAGCAAGTTTTCACTATGATTTTGAACACAGCCTACATAACAACCAATCAAATAAAAGCATCCATCCGCTACAGCAACACAGAGACCAGTATGCCACGTGCGGGGAAGAAAACACAGATGCAACAGCAGAATATATGTTTATTTAAACGTGAATGAATATGTGAATGTAAATGCGTTTTCACGAAAAACCAGCACAATAGGCATCCCGAGAAGGATGATTAATTTTCCGGGACAGACAGTAAAAAAAGAGAACAACCCCAGGAAAACCAGGACGTGGGGCAACACTAACTCCCACAGGGCCACCACAGAGCAGGTGTTATTTGGGTAGTGGATTACGCTGCATTCAAGTGGTGTAGGTTTTATCGGAAAAATTAAATACCCTCTGAAGTCGCAAGCTGAAGTTGGATACAACGAAATTTTCAATGCAGCACAAACTGGCTGAGTTGTGATATAAACACTATTTTCAACATGGCAGAGCAATCCACAAACTATAAAACAGTACACTATCAAATAATAACGTACAGTTTGTTCTTAATTCTAATAGTAATTTCGTTTTTAATCATCCAAAATTAACACACATGCTGTTTTGCTATATTTTTCTTCATAAATGCCCATAGAAAAACTAAAGCCAATAACAAAAAGTCTTGAGAGCATCCATAAAGGTTTTTTTTTTAAACTTCCCACACAAACTACCAATGTGACCAATTTGGGGCAACGAGCTGGAGCTCAGAGCAAACTACCACCCGACTTGCACTTGAAAGCAGCATTAATCTCAGCACTGCAGTGAGGTGGTGACGGAGGTGTTGTGTTGGTATGAGTGGATCATACACAGCAGTGCTGCTAATTTTAAACACCTCAGTGTCATTGCTGGACTGATGCTGCATTCCATTTGAACTTAGATTCCTGAATTTCTGAGTTCCAATTTACACTGGAATACACATCAGATTTCCTACTCAAAATGTTGGGCGAGCCTCACCAACCATGAGTTCAGAATCCAATATAGCTGCCCCCACATCAGCTGTGTGTAAAAGCTGTAGTATCATACAGTTTATTAGTGCTTCTATCTATTTATGTCTTATTAAATCAATTGTACAAACACTACTGTCCAACGGCTATATGTAGACTTGTTTCCAAGGTGTTTGGATACTTAAATTATTTGTAGTTATCTACTGGTATCATTAACAATGCTAACTGGGAACTAGTTAACAATGAAACCCTAGGGCATAGGATTTTTTGAATGTTTAACTGGAACGCTGTCTGCTTGGGTTTGACATCATTCCCAGCTCCAACATTCAATTTACGAGTTAAATGAAACACAGTATGAAAACAGACGATCAACTCAAAATATACAGACAGCAGTATCTTGCAGGTAAGACTCCTGTGGGCAGAATAATTTGGCCATTGCTAATAGAGTGGAAAGTGAGTTGCCACAAGTTTTGTAGCACTGCTGCATCTGATTCACTCATACAAGTGCAACACACACTAACACACCACCACCATATCAGTGTCAATGCAGTACTAATGACTCACCATCCAGATAATACCAGCTATGTGTTAACCATTGAAGAACAGGAAGAAAAAGGGCTAACACCGTATGCAGAGCAACAGATGGACCGCAGTCTAAATTTAAAACTATAGACTGCACCTATGTATTAAAGGCAACATCTAAGATTGTGGGGAACTGCTATTAACTCTGGTTTGTTTGCATTCAGAAGCTCACCTTCTTTTAAGGTGGTATGTTTGAGAAGAAAAATGACTGTTATTACATGGCTAAAATTGAACTTGTCTATTACCTCCTACCTAAATAAACCTCCACCTATGGAGGAGGAATAAAGAAATGTCCTCATCTGTTTTCATGACTTTCAATGTCTCTAGGTCTCTCTTTGCCAGTTTTTGCCAAGAGCAGCGAGAGGAAGCCTAGCATTTCTGACCAAGCCTCTTTGTTTTTTACAAAGTTTGGTGTGTTCTCCCCGTGTCCGCATGGGTTTCCGCCGGGTGCTCTTGTTTCCTCCCACAGTCCAAAAACCCATGTTGGTAGATGGATTGGTGACTAAAAAGTGTCCAAAAGTGTGTGTGTGAGTGTGTGTCGCCCTGTGAAGGACTGGTGCCCCCTCCAGGTTGTCTTCCTGCCCTGCACCCAATTATTCCAGACCCAATGATAGGCTGCGAACTCACCATGACCCTGGACTGAATAGGCGGTTACAGACAATGAATGAATGAATATTCTCAAGAGGTACTTATAATGCTGTGGCTGGGTGGTATATATATATATATAAAACTACGTTATGATTTGCATTTTCCATCCATCCATCCATCCATTATCTGTAACCGCTTATCCAATTTAGGGTCGCGGGGGGTCCAGGTCCAGACCTGGAATCATCGGGCGCAAGACGGGAATACACCCTGGAGGGGACGCCAGTCCTTCACAGGGCAACACAGACACACACACATTCACTCACACCTACGGACACTTTCGAGTCGCCAATCCACCTGCAACGTGTGTTTTTGGACTGTGGGATGAAACCGGAGCACCCGGAGGAAACCCACGCGGACACGGGGAGAACACACCAACTCCTCACAGACAGTCACCCGGAGCTGGAATCGAACCCACAACCTCCAGGCTCCTGGAGCTGAGTGACTGCGACACTACCTGCTGCGCCACCGTGCCGCCTGCATTTTCCAATAAAATGATATAAAAAATATAGTTTTTTGGATCCAGTGTTTTTTTTTTTTTTTTTTTACTTCATTCTACATCTTATCTATTCTCCTTTTGCTATTAAAGCTTTGGAAAATGTGTCTGGCTTTCTCATCAGATTATATTCATCTGCATTATTTCCCTGGATGTCCAAAGTTCATCAGCAAACTGGAATTTCATCAGACAGTCTTATGAGATGCTGCTGGCTGCTGTCTCTGCAGGCCCTCTGCTTGTTTATGTGCAGGAGAATGTGATTCGCTGGAGAGCAGAATAGATGAAAGTCAGCCTGCCAAGAGACTTTAGATCAGAAGCAAACAACTATAATAAAGCTATAAAGGCCATCAGTGAAATTAAAACTAGTGTATGCTTAGACAACAGCAATCTGTTGTTACGCACACAAACATCCTGCTTGAGAATAAAAGCAGAGTTGAAAATCATGGGACTAGTCGAGCAGTAAGTGATTAAACAGGGTCTATCAGAGGGAAGAAAGCGCTATGAAGTGAACAGTGCTGGAGAAAAGCTTGTCAGTATTCTGTAATAACGTCCTGCATTTATTACTGTCCTTTCTGATCTCGGCCGTTGAGTGCCAGGGCTTCATATCTCCTTGAAATACAAAAGGAATATCAACACTGTCAATCTTCAATGACTTCATTTCATACCAGGGCAAGGGCATGGGCCCCCGGAGAAGCACAGACCATACATAAAAGGAGGCTTTTATTTCTTTGTTCATGAACGGCAGGATAATGCAGTCAATGGCTCCATTTCATATGTAGGCCTAAAAGCTGCCTTCAAGGAGATGATTGGCTGGCTGCTTTTTAAGCGGGGGTTTGTGATGTTCTCCTATGGGGCTTATGGGAGTTCAAGGGCAAAAAACAAGAGCGTCGCGGAGGGGTTTCCTGGGCTCATCTTTAAACGTTTACCTACATCTGTTGTGCCGAGAAATAGCTGTTTGATTCCATTACACTTTCATTACAGCTGTAGTTAATGATTGTGTCAGTCTATTAGTTGCGTTCATCTTTTCCATGATAAACCGCAAGACATCAGCAAGCACAACAAAGGCAAATGACTCATGGCTACAGCACTCCAATTCCAAAAAATTATGGAGGAAAACAGCAATGTTGCTCCAGTCACAGAGGCAGCCATCCTCAAATACACATGGAGAAACAGTGTTCGCAATCCAAACAACTCAGTTATATGTAGTGCGACCAACCATTAACATTTTCCTTTCAAAATGGTGCAGAGCAATGAGGGAAACATGGAGCAAATAAAGAGGAAACTTGTATCTAGTAAATTACAGTTTGGTTGGGTTTGTACTTACTTCTGTATTTTTAAATAACCATGCTTTTATTTTTGCAAAGTGCCATCAGTCTCAGAACATTAACTTTGTCTCTCTTCAAAACAACACATTTACAGAAGAAGAAGAAACATGAAACTTTAAATATAAGTTCATGAAACTCTTATTTCATTAATTCTTTTTCAGCCCATTTGATGTCATTTTATTCAATAATTTCTCATGAAATGTTGGCATGGTGCTATGGAGCGTTCATTCATTCATCGTCTGTAACTGCTTATTCAGTTCAGGGTCACGATGGGTCTGGAGCCTACCTGGAATCACTAGGCGCAAAGCAGGAACACACCCTGGAGGGGGCGCCAGTCTTTCACAGGGAGACGCATACACTCGCACATTCACTCACATGCCTATGGACACATGAGTCGCCAATCCACCTACCAAAAATACAACTGCAAAAATAGAGATTGCATTTTAGGCAATAGTATTTGCCCTTGCTTGTATGTTTTTGGTTATTTTTACCCAATGTTCTCTTCAATTTTGATTTTTGACCCCAATCACACATGACACCATGCTTTGAGAATGAAAGCTAGCACATGGTTCCTTCAAGACATATGAAGCAAATCCATTGACCGAATTCTACAAAAGCAAAAATAAATCTGCAAGCAAACTTCTTAGAATCAAGAGCATAAAGTATATGTTGTAAATGCAAAACAGAACAAAATGTTATAAACATGTTATTTTTGAAAGATACTTGATTACCTTATTACTCTGCAGTTATGTGATATTTATTTTCATTTGCATTTTGCCCATCTCTGCCTCAATTTTTTTTTCTTTTATCTTTGGCTTCTGGAACAATTTCCACAGGTGGAAGGAGGTGTTGACCTTGAATTTCCTTCAATTGAAATTCAAGTTGAACAACTTCTTCGAAGACCCTCACACCCGCAGGGGCAGAAAGAGAGATTCCAGGAGCAAAAGACCTTAGTGGAAAAATCCAAAAAAAATTCATTCATTCATTGTCTGTAATTGCTTATCCAGTTCAGGGTTGCAGTGGGACCAGAGCCTACGCAGAATCAGTGTGGGCAAGGCAGGAACACACTCTGGAGTGGGCACCAGTTCTTCACAGGGCGACACACAAAGACTTTTTACACAAAATCCAAACCATAGTACCGTAGAAACAACACCAAAAATAGAACAGGACCTAAGAAACTTTCCTCTGCTGTACTTAGGCTGATTCTGGATGTATAAACCTAAAAGGTTATGTTCGCTATTTTAATCCACACACATTTAATACGTTTCAAAGTATGTATCCTGAACATTTGCTAGCTCTTCAGGTTTGTTTGCATGCTGGAAAAAGCTCTGGCTCTACTTTGTGTGTCCCTGGCTGTAGAGATGCCTCTGAATATTGTAAAGCATGAAAATAGATGAGAATGTTGTTCTATTTCTGTTCCATAAGTGGGTAATATTGACTTATTTTTGCTGTATCAGATTACTTAATTTGGAACTAATTCCTAGTTCGAGAGGCTTCTAACTGCATGAAAGTAAACACAAACAGTAAGTGCTACAAAACAGCTAGAGTTACAAATTAGTTTCTGGGGTAATTCAAACAATGCATAAAATCTTACAGATAGATAAAACGTCAGCCACAGCTACAGTTGGCTTCTTAATCAAACATGCAATTTCACCTTCAAAGATGCAGAGCTTCAAATCGAGGGGTGTTTATATTGCTGTGAGAATAGTAGTTCTCCAAAATTGTTGACTTTTCCTTTAACACTAACCACCATGCTGATACTTTGTCTCTATTTGCTCATCTACTTTTACATTTACTGGAGTCATGAGCTTGTTCTTGAATGTGGAATGACACTACTCTCCCCACCTCTGAATAAATTCGAGTGGCTGGAGTGCTACTTGGCCTTGTTTTAATCTTGCTGCTTCGAAGCAGGCCTTCACAAATTAATTTTCAAGGGGCTCTGGTGGGTTTTCCGCTGCCAACTCTGATCTATTTAAAATGCTTTTAGGTGCTTTGTCATTGCTCTGTCTTTTCACATTTCATGAGCTCCTGATCAATAAACAATGGAGCATCAACATGAAGGACGGTAATCGAAAAACCCCTGGGGAGCGTCATCAATGAGAAAAAAAAAAAGCTGAGACCTTCCTACGCCATGAAATGGACACCACTGAAGTGGCTATTATAACTTCATATCGAAATCTAAAATTTACAAGCAGCTTGAAAGCTGATATTAGAGAAGGAACCGTTGGTGCCATTAGCTGCCAGTTTGGAGCAGTATACACAAACACATTAGACGGCACTCGGAGGACAACAGAGATGCTCCATCACCCCATGAGTCACACTACACTGAAAATTATATTGTCACTTAAACATTAATGAAGACAAGTGCTCCGGCACTTTTTGATCTCATTTAATTAATATTTATTCTCTGTCAGGGCTCATTACGGTCCAAATTAAGTTGTATCCTCAGCTGATGTGCTGTTGACCCCAAACAGGAGAATCCATTAAAATTTTCACCGCAGTTTTGTTGCGCATTCATAAAACATTACAGTAAACAAGCTAATGAGCCAAATTACCCGAGGCTGTGGCAAAGTGTTTCACAGGATTCAATTCTGTATGTAGCTAGTCTTTCAAAGATCTCACAGTTGTATGCTAATTTGTCAGAGGTTTACATCACATCTCATATGTTCAGTTTTGATGTTGTAACGAAGGTCTATGTCCTTTTCTCAGCACTGTCTTCTTGACATTTCAGGCTATGACTACAACCATCAGTCAAAAATCAGTGCAAAATACTCTAATAAATCATGAAATACTCTCTGGAAAACCTTTGATTGGGAAAAATCATTCTAGAGTATAATTTAAATCTGAAGCACACCTCCAATTAAATACTACAAAGATCAAATAAATAAGCTGAAGGTTTTTACAAAACAATGACCTGACCGCCCCAATGTACATTTCGACATCACTTATTAAGTTTGGAAGGATTTAAAATGAGTTTTTCTCAAAAACAATAGCTATGAATATGGCAGTAAATATTTATTTATTTATTTATTTTATTTCCACTCCAGTGAAAATCAAGAAATGTTTGGGTTTTTCTGTTTTTGTTTTTAATGAGCTACAAAATGACATCAGTGCCATGGTTGAGCATTTCCACTTCAGTATTTCTACATTTCTGCCTTTATAGTACTCACACTAAAATATTGATGGCACTGCTGTAGTTAAACCATCCCCTGTAGAGGAAAATATCTTTAGAAAATATTGAGAAAAGACTCAACATATTATTACCACTTATTTAATATTTTTTAAATGATTTTGGATATTTACATAGATTTACAGAGTATTTTTGTTAGTATTTAGTATTATCTCACCACATTATATTGACTGTAAGAGGCTGCATTATTCTCCATTTTCATCATTCCTTTGTGAATTGTTGTCGACTGTTTACGGTTTAGTGTTAGGGTTAGCGTCTTCCACAAGGTTTGCCAAAGCACTCCCAAACATATGTGGCTATACTTATAACACTAGCATGATGATTTCTTATGCAGTGCCATCTGAGGGTTTGAAGGTCATGTCCATTCAACAGTGTTTGGGCTGGCCTTACACTGCCATATTTCTCCAGAGTATTTTTTCACATTATTAGGTAGAGTAAACATTGACCTGAATGTTCCTTTTGAAGTGTTAATGAAATATTTCAATACAGTGTTGCTTGAATATAATCTATAAATTTTTCACCCATATTTCCAACTTTTTGAAGTTGGTTGCAGGCATCAAAAAATTTTCAAATTGGTTAATAAAAATATTGAATTTCACAATTGTCAGTTAAATAAACCTTCAAGAGAATGAGCAAATCACAGATTCTTGTTTTTATTCCCTTTTTATGAAATGTTTCAGATCTTTTTTCTGTAAACAGGATTTGTATGTATATACTGTACATTCACATATACTGTTCAATAATCTAGCCCGCTGACTCAATTAATACCTGTTCTCTTTCAGCTTCCACCTATAACAGGTCAGCATGGACACAGCTCTGTATACAGCACAATCTCCACTGCGATAACAAGGAATGTGTTTATAACAGCAGCATTATAAATAGCAGGGATTTTGTTTTGTTTTTCTTGTCTGCCCAGGTATTTTTTTTTCTCCCTCTCAGAACACTGTGATTAATTTAGCTCATTTGACAGCTTCTTAGAGTACAGTAATTGAACGTTTCTTAATCTAGCATGTTTTATTAAGCATAACCATGTGTGCTTTCATCTTTTTGAAAGTTGCCTTTTTGAATTATTGCTAGTGGCCAAATGCTTTAATTAGTGCCCCAGGCCGTGTGCTCTCAGTGCAATAAGGGAGTCGCTCCCACAGCAGGCGTATTACTTCATTAGCCAAATATTTCACAGGGCACTCAGGCAGCCCTAATTCATTTGAAAATATCTCAAACATGTATCAGAATAACCTACACAAATAACAAGCATTCATGTCCAAGGTCAGCATTCTGCATTGTGCAATGGTATGAGTTGCACCAGTTTTTATTGACTAACAGTCACTGGGGGCTGAATATATATGCTACTTTTATTAATTCATTCATTCATTGTCTGTAACCGCTTGTCCAGTTAAGGATCACGTTGGGTTCAGAGCCTACCCAGAATCACTGGGCGCAAGGCAGAAACACACACTGGAGGGGGCGCCAGTCCTTCAGAGGGCAACACACACACACACACACACTCACACTCACGGACAATTTTTTTTTGTCACAAATCCACCTACCAACGTGTGTTTTTGGACTGCGGGAGGAAACCGGAGCACCCGGAGTTTTTTCCTGTACATATACTTTTTAAGTCCAGTTGTGAACTTTAATATAATGTGTATGGATATGTTTTGTCTCTTCATATTTTAAATGTTTCATAAGCTAATCAGAATCAGCACCAATTTTGGGCAAATAGGTTACACATTCATGATTGTTTGTGAATGATGTCATTTGAGAGGCATCTCCCACAGGGATAGCAACTAATCTTACATTTCAGTTAAGAATCTTTCTCCATAAAGTAAGCATCATCCCAACATATGTTGTGAGTTTTGTTTGTACATTTCTCTCATGATATCTCATAAACTAACACAATACAGGCTCCTCGCCTCAGACTCCTCCATTCTGTTTTTCTCTTACGCCTGTGTCATCTAAGACCTATTGTCTGACATTTTTACCATTATAAACATGAATGTCACAGGTAAGTATCAATAACTTCTACTAGCTAACTTTCAGGGTTAGTCATGTACAATTTACTTTGGTTTCCTTCAGGTCTGTCAGCATGTAGAATGTCAAATAAAATAGTGTTTAACCATTTGGATTAGTGAATATAACTTAGAGGTTATATTAGTGTTGTGGTACCCAGAGGTAACACAACAGTGATGAAATGGGTACAACCCTGTGAGGAAAGGGAAATGATTAGAGGTGTATCACTCCAGTGACAAGAAGGATTCCTCTTTATTGACAAGAGAAGCAAGACCCAGTGAGGAGAGAAGTACCAGTGACATATGGGTGCCACAGTATAGAACTTTAACATTAACATTGAGAAAATATTCTATCAAATGATTTAAGTTCTCAGAATTTTTGGTCCCATCTGAAATGAAAACATTTATGAGGCTGAATTTGGTCTTGGGACTTGGTCAACTTTTTCATTCTACTTTGATACTGAATTAAGCATTTATCTGAATTTATCTTCAGCCTTAAATGGATGCATGTGAGGGTGATATTAGCCTTCATTTTGATATGCATGTTCCACCTTAAATGGTGCAACCAGCTTCAAACTCAGGCATGGAGCAAATAAGCAAAAGGAGTTTCATTTTGATGTCATCTTTTCAGTTTCAGATTATTTATTCATTGTCTGTAAACTCTAATCTAGTTCATGGTCTTGGGCGCAAGGCTGGAAGACAGGGTGCCCAAACAGGCACCAGTCCGTCACAGGGCAACGCATACACATTCACTCACACCTATGGACACTTTTAAGTAGCCTGTCCATGTACCATCTTGGACAGCCTAATGGTTAGAGAAGAGGGCTTAGGCCTGAAAGATCGTCTGTTCAATTCCCACAACTGGCAGGAAAATTGGAGTGAACAGTACTGTCCTCCTCTCTCAATCCATGGCTGAGGTGCCCTTGAACAAGGCACCAATCACATAACTGCTCCCCCCACACTTTCTCATCATCCTTCACTTCTTGAGTCACAGGTGACAACACCTGTAGAAACCCTGGAACAGGTGTCAGGTGTAGCAAAACTACAGGCTCGTGGTTTTACTGACAAAAAAGCGCCAAAAACTAAACTAGTGAGATAAAACGCTACTAATTTAAAGTAAGTGAGGTAAGTTTTTTTTGGCCTGATATATAATCGAAAATTAGGGTAAGCTCTTGCTAACATATCATTTGGTGTGTTTTTTTTTTTTTTTTTAATTTTGACACTGGGTGCTCAAATGTGATGTTTAAGTCTTTTGATGCAATTATTTACGACAAACGTCTCATACAGCACAGATTACACTCTAAATTCTAGCCAGAGTTTCAAACTCCCTGATCCGTTCCACATTATATTGTATAGCAGGTCATATTTCAGCCCTGGGATCCACCTTAAATAGTGCTCCAAGTATGAGTAGTCACAGTAAATTCGATACAAAAACAGAATATTTTGTGTTAGTTTCAATTTTTTTTACTCCTTACAGTTATGAAAATAGTCAAGGGAAATGCTGCATTCACACTGCTTTAAAATATAAGGAAATGTTGAAGTATTCCAAAGTATTCAGGATATGTTGAGTAATGTCATAGGATATGTTACAAAAAAACATTTTAGGGCATGTATTTTGTATTCTGTAAGAGAATATATTTTAAAGGTAACCCTGCCAATAATGGTTTTTGGACAGTGGGTGAAAACCGGATCACCCAGAGTAAACCCATGTGGACACAGGGAGAATACACCTCACCCGGAGTGGAGCTCAAATCCATAACCCCAGGACCCTGGAGCTGTATGACAGTGACACTACCTGTTGCACCAAATTTCAATTATTTATGTTTGTTAGTTAGTTTTTTTATCTTATTCTTGGTGCTGCTTTAAATCTACAGAGCATGACGGTTAGGCATGCTCACCTGAGATGCACAGAAGTGCTTTTGCCATCTTCCTGTTGTCCTGGAGCTGTTGTGTTCTGCTTCATGCTGACACTGATGTAAACCGGGAGGCTGTGACACTTTCTTGGCCCAGTGAAGACGCCCGTTGCTGCCTCTCAGCAAAATCCTATCATTCTTCCTGCCCAGCACTTACCCAATACAACCTCACGGCCATAACACAACACACTCAGAGCTCCACCTCCTCCTTCAGGATATATCTCACAGACCACAAACATGACACTGCAACACACTGGCTGATTTACAGAGGCACAGTCATAAAAAAAATAAAAACCATGTTCTGATGCTTGAAGCTGAACAAAACCAGTGCTTTTTAAACCAATACCATAACTTGTAAGCGTGTTAGCACAAGGAGATGCACTGTGTCTCAAGATTCAAACAGCAACCTGTAGTGTTACTGTCACACAGCTCCATGATCCTGGGGCTGTGGGTTTGAGCCCGGCCTTATGTGGCTGTCTGTAAGAAGTTTGGTGTGTTCTCCCTGTGCCTGGATAGATTTAATCCGGGTGCTCTCATTTAATCCCATTGTCCAAAGACATATATTGGTAGGTGAATTAGTAGTTGAAGTGTGTGTTACACTGTGAGGGAGTGTTCCTGCCTTGCGCCCAGTGATTACGGGAAGGCTCTGGACACACCGTGACCAGGATAAACTTATTTTTATAAAAATGTATAAAAACCCTATCAAATTTATGATTATATATATATATATATATATATATATATATATATATATAGATAGATAGATATATATATATAATGATGAGTTAACACTGCAAGTAATGCACAATTTGCTCCAAAAAATTGAAAATATTATTTAAAGTTACACTTACATGCCGCCTTTCTAGAAACCCAAGGACGCTTTACAAGCAACATAACATTCAATCCACACACACACTGGCCTTAGGTGTACATTAGGTTTTAAAGCTTTTTTGTGTAATGCATAACTGTAATTCAAAAATGGTACAGTGGTACATAAAGTATAAAATATAAAATCTCAACTATCCAGAAACAAGACTTGTAAATGTAAAAGGTGTTATTCATTTTAAATGGCTTTTATTTTGTATGTTGGCATAACTCCAATTCAATCTAATGAGAGATTATTCTGCTTCTCTTTGTTATTGTAAAATTTATAATGTCAGAATGTATTGTTTCAGTAAATTCATACTAAATAAACCCTGTAAACCTACCACCTGTCAGGGAGACGTAAAGGGTGGACTAACGGAGCCGGCCACACTTGCTACAACACAGATAATTTATTATAGAAATAACAAAACAAACGGACTTGAGGAGAAACACGAAATAACACGACTTAGAACAAAACGTGAAACGTTGAAAAACATGAAACGTGTAAGAGAACGACAAACAACAAACGAAACAAACAACAACAAATGACCGATGACAGGAAGTGACAACAACGGAACTTAAATACATGAACAAACAAGAGACACCTGACACAGATAACGAGGGAAAATGACAAGGAGGCGGAACAAAGGCGGAGACATGGACAATAACAGACAGACAGAGCCACATGGTGGAGGAAAACAAACAAGAAAGGGCCAGGATGTGACACCATCAGGCTGACAAATTTGCTGATGTTTCGTATCTGCCTAGCTGTAATAGCTCTGGCTCGCTAGCATAGTTTTTAAAGAGGACACATTTTTAAAACAGTTTAATACAAATAATATTGACATAATTTCAGCTAGACCTTTAAATTTCTCATTAGGATGAATGAATCTTTAACCAGTGCTATGTAGAATGTTTTCCATGCTGCAACAGAAGCCATTACAGGATGTACCACTAAAGACTGTCTAAAGTACACTTATATGTATTTGAATTTAAACACAATCTCTAATTTAAAAAGTGTATTTACAATCAAAGTTTAAAATCAAAGGAGCCTGCAACATTGACAAAAATGTTTAGTTATACTAGCATTCAAATGGGCTTTCAAATTTTTGGAATTTCAGAGCTGTAAAGTTTCTCCTGAGAAGACTGAACTTAGCATTACTGACTTAAGCTTTTCTGACAGATCAGTGAAACTCTATGTGGACTAAGGCAGTCTAATATTTTAGCTAAACTGATTCAAATTCCTTAATGAAGAGGCACAATAAGAAATACAAGCTGCTGAATGCAGGTCAAATTTGCAATTTGTATGAACTGTAACTCCAATGCTTAAGCTACATGATAATGACAAATGGCTGTGATTCAAAAACTTTATCCAAGCATGGGTGGGTTGGTACCGTGTTGTAGACTTTTTTTGTAGAATATTAAAATATTAAGTAGCTCATCTAAATAAGGCAGGTGTTTGTTTAAACCAACATATAAGTGGTTTTCTTAAAAATACACAGTAACAGAGCAATATTAAGAGTCACAAACAAGCGGTTCATGGGATGCCTCATGTTTGTTATTTGTGTGATTTTATTTTAAAGAACCTTTGTGCCACCAAATTCAGTGCTATAACTGAAAGAAAGACTTTTAAAACACCACAGTAAGTTGAACGCTATTAAAAAGCAACCTACGTGTGCCCCTCAAGAGAGGGCAGACAGTGCATACAACAAATGCCTCCAGTTCTGTTGAAAATAGTGTAATTACAAGGTGAGGGCACATGAAGATCACTACAATGTTGTGTTTACTTGTGGGAAACTCTGGAGTTTTCTATGACTTTCCAAATTGGGAAGAGTGTCAATAACAAAATGTACTGCGAAAGCTCTAGTTTGAAGGGGTTAATGAGTGGTACATTAATAGAATCATAGAGTTTTTTTCATGGATCCTAAACAAAAGCCATGAGTTCCAAAGTTGTAAGCAGGTATATCTGAGGAGGACTTTGTTCTGGTGTCAGGGCTGACCAATTAAAAAGTAATTTCTGTGTGGAGCTTAAATTTAGACTGCCTGAAAACCCATCCACATGGATACAGATTCTGTCTACATTTTGGCTCTGGACCCACCGCGACCCTGAACTGGATAAGCGCTTTCAGACAATGAATGAATAAAAGCATAAATGTGAAGCTTATTTCATAATTAAAAAATGCACTTGGCGCTATTTTCGTTGTACCTGATGAATCCTATTTGTCTGGCTACACTAGTAATCATTTTGCAAGATGGCAAGCCATTCTATCATGTTTGAAACCCTGTGAGAACACGTTGTTCAGAATAAGGTCGAAGAGATAACCCTTTAAGCCAAGAGATACTAGTCATTTCAAGAGCATGAAAACTGAAGTGTAATAATGACACTAATTCATTCAAGTCCAAAAAAAATATGCTGGTTTGACCATGTAAGACAAATTCTCCAGAGAGTAGGAAGATATAGAGATTCTTAATGAGGAACTGGTTTGTTTTACACTGCAGCTGGAATTGCTAAAAATCTAAAAAATATTTATTATTTTATTATGAAAAATAAGGCCCAATCCACAGTAAACAAGCAGCAGAGAAATTCAAAAAAGCTAGACAGAATTTTGTTAAAAAGTGTGTAGTGTGGACGGAACTGCTTGGGATGTACAGATCTACATGGAAAGGAGCATGCTATTAAGAACTTCTTAATCCTTTATGATGTGTGTGCCTGTTTTATTGTTAAATGCATTGATTGATTGATTAATATTTTTAATATTCAAATAATTAAATGGCTGTCATTCAACCATACACATACACTTAATATAAAACGGTATAAGAGAATAAGATGCTCTACAGCAGCTGCACATGAATCTAAGCACACCATGCTTAATGCCATATGTCAGCTTTATGGGATATAAGACTTTATGGCAATGCAGTAGTGCTGTGTTGTGAAAGAGTTCCATCTAATTCTCTAGGGATGAGCTGCAGTGCAATAATAATAATAATACATTTTATTTGTAATGAACTTTACAGTGCAGGTTGTGATTCAGAACTAACCTTCCAACACCAGTATCTGATATTACTAACGTTTATATGAACTTCAGTAGAAATGTTAGGTTCTACTATCCCTGCTGAAAAACCCAGCATAAGACCAGCTTTAGCTTGTAGCTGGTTTTAGATGTCCTGAGCTTCTCTTTGATGGTCAAGTGGGTTGGAAAACTGGTCATTTAGGCAAAACATACCTTATACTGGTAAGCTAGCTGGTTAACCTGTTCAGCTTAGCATATGTTGCGATTGATTTTGGTCTGGTCATGTTGCTGATAATGCTTTTGATTATGCTGATCAACCAGGATGGTTATGCTAGTCATGTTGGTCAACGAGCTTGCTCATGGGGGTTAACCAGCATGGTCCATCTTGGTCATACTAGCTGTCTAGCTTGGTCAGGTTGATCATGCTTTTACTCTGGTTAAACCATCAAATTTAAATGAAAACATACCCTAAACTGGTTAAGATTTAAGCTGGTCAACCAGCTAAACCAGGACGACTAGCTTGGACTGATCATGCTGTTTTTTTTTCAGCAGGGATACAATATCATGTCCTTACTACAACCAAAAAAAGTGTATCTGATGAAGTTGGCAACTCTAATTTATTTCACCTATGGCATGTAATCAAAGTCATAATTTTGACACGATGAAGGAAAAGACAACCTCCCTAAAGTCGTTTTCATTTTTTAAGGTCGTGAAAAAAATGACATGGCAGAATTGAAAAGGGAGTTGAATGTCCCAATACCAATGATTGATTCCATCTAAGAAACTGTAGGACATAGCGACCAGCCCAGTCAGTTCAATTATCTGGCTGTGCTCCAGATCTGATGGGACTGGGCATATTTGCACAGAGCCAATAGATTGAAAACAATCTAGGCTTTAATCTGTGGGGTTATCAGAGCCATGATCAGTAATTACTACTGACTGTCAATTTAGCACCAACCCTCAGGTCCATGATGAAACACTAGAGCATTCTCTCTACTACAGTCGGTAGAGGAGGTGAGCCACACACACACACACACACACACACACACACACAAAATAAACAAATAAATATTATATCAAATTATTTAGTATTTCGCATCTGCATCCTTTGCTTTAAAAAACATTACAATTTTATGGAAGATACTCCTACTAAACAATTAGTAATACATTTTGTAATTTAGGAACCTTTCAGTATCTTTATTACTACACTGCAGAATATCATTTTTTTATTTTTTATTTTTTTATTTGAAAGGTTATAAGAAGAGATGCAAATGAATCTATCTGAACATGTGTTAGGTTCTCTTTTTTAAGCAATACTGTGTAGTATTTTTACATTAAAATTAACACTTTAAAATCATTGTAATGGTTCAATTACCTGTAAAAAAGAGAATGTTTTTGCTACTCCAGGTTCAGCACTGCACCTGCACGTAACCTGCATGTAACATTTAGAGGAGCGTAGCATACCAACACCTCTCCCTTCCCGGTCCCTCTTGATTTCAGGACAGTCCTGCAAAAATGAATAACACTCTCACCTAGTGTTGCTTTAACTTGCTTTAAATTAAGTTTAAGTTTAAAGAAATATGTTTGTTTTAGCATATTTCAAGAATCAGTTTGCCTTCTCAGACACTGTAGTCACAGACACACACACACACACACAAATGCTTGCACACAGATTTAGACCTAGTACCTCAGCAAAAATTGAAACAGACTATCTCAAGGACACACAGGTGTGTATGTAGAATTTCTCCCTTTTCCAGCACGCGCACACACACACACACACACACACACACAGCATCTCTATTCATTTGTCTCAATTGGAGGGTGTGTGGAGTTTCTCTCATTTAAATGAGACCGTGCAGCAGCAGAAGCAGATGGATGCTTTATGGCTTACATCAACACTTTCAGACATCAACACTTTTAGACTGGCGCTCTGAATAATGCCACACTTCTTAATTCTGCTCGTGTTATTTTTTCCTCTCTCCCTCAAATTTGCAGGACAGAAAACGTTATGAATATTATCTCTGCCCCCCCCCCCCCCCCCCAACAAAATGAGATTATGCTGCAGATAGACTGCTCTTTATAAATTACTTTCACACATGAGTTCACAAGAAACTTGTGCAGCTTTGTTCATCAAAATACAGAACCAGAGAAAGACCTTTTCTGTGCTTTTTGTGAGTGAATGTCACCCATTCCTCTTCCCAGTTAAAAGCCGGTGAAATCAGTAAAGCACTTCATTACCGTAAATGTATTGTCATTATAGCAGTCTCAGAAATGATATAAAATAGTAACATAATTTACATTTTTGTGTATGGTGATGGAACGAGATTTTATTACAGGTCATTGTGGGGGTTTCTACTTGGCATAATGAAATGTTCAAACAATTTAAAAAGCAGCCATTTCCCCATTTGCCTTAAAAAGAAAAAAGATAAGTAATGACAGTTTTAACACACACCAATCAACCATAACATTAGAACAACCTCCTTATATTTACCTTCAATTGTAAGAGGATTCTTCTTGGAAACATGTCCAAATCAACCATAAAAATTTCATATTTTAAGATTATTTTTGCATTACACTGTTTACTGTGAAGCTGTTCAGCCTTTGTTTGCTTGGGTGTCTATAAGTGGAGGTCACGGAGAGTGTCAGAAATGCTGTGTTTACTTCTAAAAGTCAGACACAAGGCCATCCCCTGGTTTCCTGCATTGATTTATTGACATTGACAACTGTATTACTACTTTTAATTATAGCTACAGTCGAGTCTCCAGGTGCAATCTACCAATCACACACACAGAGAATGAGGTTATTTGTTCTACCATAACCTGACACATTGATTAATTTGACAATTGTCCCCAGTGTCAAGTGTAACTACAACTGCAGGTAGATAAGACTGTTATTGCGGATGATTATATTGCTCCTGACCCTGCGGCAAGAACATACTGTACATATTAAAAGTTTCACGAACTGTTACTTCTATGTGGAACTAAAACATCAACATGACCTATTTATTTCACATTCATTATGAGTTTTCTAGTTCTCCACTTTTGCAAAATATTCCAACTGTTGCTCTGCATACTTTGTTAGCCCTTTTACACACTGTTCTTCAATGGGACTCCACATGACCACCACAGATCAAGTACTACTTGGGTGGTGGAATATTCTCAGCGCTGCAGTTACACTGAATTGATCAGGTAGTGATATTGAATGTTGACCTGGTAAGAGTGGAGCAGACATAGCAGTACTACTGCTGTACTGAAAATTGCCAACCAACCAAAAATATCCAACTTACAGTGTCCTGTGGGCAGTGTCCAGTGTCAGCTCATGAAGGACTAAAGAACATCCAACACAAACAGCATCAACAAATGAGCTACTGTCTCTGACTTCTACAAGGTCAACCAACCAGGAATGTATAATAGCAGACCTATTAAAGCATAAATATTAAATCATATATGTATATTGTACATACAATACTTCATGAACTAGGCTTGTAATTGACTCCTTTATTTACACATCCAGTCATGTTAAGCAAGCTTAAAAGTCTCCAGTAGGGGGCAATATTCGCATTCCTGTAGGTTTTTATTTATGACTAAAAACTACCAAACTTTCTCACACACACTATCAAACACTGTCACACACCATTATACTCTCACACTCACTATCAAACCTTTCATAGACACCATCATACTCTCTTACACTATCAAAGCTCTCACAATGACCATCTTCTATTTGGGCTTACTTTAATTCAAATTTTTTAAAATTCAATAATAAGTACTGTGGGATTAATAAAAGCTAAACGGTGACCACTATGTTACTCAGCAAATCATTTCAGAATTTTGCCTCACCCTTAGAAAGAGCAATTACAACATACCTCATGTTATTTTAATATTATGTGCTTTGTGATATTTGCTTGGGGAAAGGCGTGGAGCAGGGTCTTTTGCACATTAGTAAATCTATCAGTGGTTATGTGGGTAAAAAAAAAAATTAAAAATCCCTTTGCCCTGGCTGCTAGCAGCAAATGGCTAATCAGATTGACATTTGTATGAATTTGCAATAATAATATCTATCATTAGTTTGTCTTTACCATAGCCCCAGCAAGGCAAATTAAAGCCTACTATCTGCATGGCCCAGCCAATCCAATGCATTCTCCTAATCAATGCCTGAATTATAGGATGCTGTCTCTATGGAAATCAGAATTGGCAAGGCTACAGTAGGCGCAGTGAAGGGTACAGTAAGGGCGTTCAGTGTATTAATCATAAGGCTGCAGGCATTTCCATAGCCGGACACTAAATAAGACCATTCTGCCTCTACTGATGACTGGTCTACCATGATTTTGCCTAGACTTTCTGATAAAGACTCATTCTCTTGTCCATTTTCTCCACCAAATGTTCAGTAATGATGGGAACGTTGCTGATTTTGCGAGGTTTATGAAAATGAATGGAGCATGAACAATGATTAATTCAACTTATCTTCATCTTTAGCTTGCTCAGAAATTGAAGGAAGCCTTACACTGCTTGCCCACCCACACCCACCCTGCTCTCACACACAGTCAACAGCACTGGCCTCAATCAGAAAAACAGTGCTGGGGTGAAGTGAAGGCCACATAATTCTAAGTGGCAACACTGGAATTTACATAAACAGCCTGAAATAAACTTAACACTCACACTGACCTCTTTAAGTAGCTGATGATTTAGTGTAATATTTTTCATGCCCTGCGGTATGTTGACACCTGCTGATTCAACATTATTTCTGCAATTAAGGATATTAATTTGGAGATTGTTCCCCCTTTGATGCAATAATGGCTTCTACTCCTCTGGAAAGGCTATAAACTAAACACTAGACCATTTATGTGAGGATTTGATTGCATTTAGCCACCGGAGCGGAAGAGATACTAAGGTGGAATGATTCGATCTGAATCAATATCTCCACTCCAACTGTAATGAATAGTTTCATTAATCCAGAGTTCCAATACTCTATAGCCCAGTACTAAGAGAATTTTTATTCTTTTGGCTGATGCTCAGCATTGGGCAGAATGCAGGTGTGCAGATGCTCCAGATCATCCCATTTAAAGGTGACGTTCACTTTTTTATAAAATTTAGATGATTTTTCCTCACCATTTGCTAGCTCTCTTACTTATCTATCAATCTATCTATCGTTACACTTATATAGCTCCTTTCTAATATCTTATATATCGTCTTTCATGGCAGAGAAATGGCAAAGAGAGACCTCCAAACATTAAAAATCAAATAAAGAGGTGGATAATGCTGTGTTCTTGCTGTACAGGTGGGTAATACTGACTTAGTTTTGCTGTTTCAGATTATTTATGTAGGAACCCATGCTTATGTAAATAAAAATGAAAGTAAACACAGACTGATTGCGCTACAAAACTAAACAACTCGAGTTATAAATGAGTTGCTGTGGTAATTCAGATAGTGAATAGAAACTTACAGTTCAAATATCTCAAAAATTAATATACATTTATATATGTCCATTTAATAAAGTAAAATTTCAAAACTATAATTTCAGGGATTCTCTGCTCAAGGCTGCCTGGGAAGCCCCCTTTGTATCTTATTCTCTCCCCTAAATATTAATTTTTACCTCCTTTCCTTGACTATTGCTTTTGTTTTACAGTATAATATTTGATATAGCCATGCCACTTGTGTGACTGTGTATGTCTATTTAACATGCTCATTTGATTGCATAATGTCCTTTAGAAGGAGTTTTGATGATTCTGATGATGAAGATGGTTGATTAAATTTGATTTAAAGACACTAAGACATTCAGAACTCTGAGGGAGACAAGTGTAAGGCCTGGATGCTGACACATCACATTTATTATGGGCTCCAGGTGTGTGTGTGTGTGTGTGTGTTTATTCAGTAGAGCCCTCTAAGAAACCCCTGCCGTGTCTCCTTCAGCCCTGGTGCAGTGCGTGAGCAGGACACATTCATGTGCTGCACTTTTCCTCAGTTTGCTTTCACCACGCACATTTTGGTCTGCTTAATTACATTCAGTGAATGAGCTCATAGACTGTTGCCCATTACTCTGGTCATTAACCCAAAACCTACTTTAGATAAGATTTTTCTACTCATGCATTCTTCACCTTGCTTACTTTAGAAAAAATGGTGTAGGCTCTGTTTCATTTTCACGTGTCTGATAAAAGGCCAGCATTGCTATTTCTGTTCCCTGTGACACATTTCTTGCATTCATTTGTTGAAGGACTGTTCACAAGGAACCTGGTGTCACAGCAACCTCCTTTTCTCCACACAACTCACACCTAATCATAACCAGCAAGGTTATAAACCAAAAACATCTCCCTGCAAACCTTTCAATCTCAAAATCATAAACAGTGTGAAAGGAGAGCACACAAAATTATTATTATTATTAATTAGATGCGTACAACTCATTACTACTATTGCTGTTACTGCTGCTACTACTACTACTACTACTAATAATAATAATAATAATGTTTTAATATTTTCAAAAATGACAGCTTAAACTGCTTTACATGCAGGAAAAATAGCATAAATAAATACATAATTATTAAGATTCATAAAAATGACAGTATTTGGAAATGAAACCATAGATTAAATGATGGAAATGAATAAGTACCAGGGCCTTACTTAGAATTTCTGAAAGAATTCAGCGAATTTGCTACAAACCTAGCGGTGTGCAATCATAAAGTTATAATTGTAGGAGATTTCAATATCCATTTTGAGAAGGAAAGTGACCCACTAAAAAAGGCATTTACCTCAATCTTAGACTCTATTGGTATTACTCAAAATGTAACAGGGCCTACACACTACTGCAGCCACACTTTAGACTTAGTTCTGACACTAGGTCTTAACATTGACAAAATTAATATCTTACCGCAATCCTCAGCAATCTCCGATCATTACTTAATTTCATATGAGCTACGTTTTATCCATAATATATGTAAGAACCCTCGCTATTCTACAAGGCGTATAATAAAACCATCTACCGCCCTACAATTTATAGAAAACCTACCAGAACTATCGACCCCAGTTCCAACTCCATCAGACCCAATGGACCTAGATGTACTAACTGATTACCTAGAAAATACCTGTCGATCTACTTTAGAAAAGGTAGCACCACTTAAACATAAAAGTATAAGACAGAAAAAGCTCGCACCATGGTATAACGATAAGACCCGTACTTTAAAACAAACATTACGAAAACTAGAGTGGAAATGGCGATCAACCAAGCTTGAAGTGTTCCATTCTGCCTGGAAGGACAGCCTTATAGAGTATAGAAATGCCCTCACTAAAGCTCGCTCAGCATATCTGGCCTCGCTGATCTCCCATAATAAAAATAATCCGAGAGCACTGTTTAGTGTGTTTTCTAGAATTACAAAAAATCAAGCAGGTTCTGAACAACTAATTCCAGCAACTCTCACCAGTAAAGATTTCATGGACTTTTTTAATAATAAAATTGAGAATATTAGACAACAAACTCTAGCCACAGGATCAAATCCATCCTGGCTGCCACCTGATGTGAATGAAATAAAACATAATATAACTGTAAAAGAAAGACTTGAAACCTTTTACCCACTCCCACAATTAGAACTAGAGAAGATTATCACCTCCGCAAACTGTACAACTTGCACACTTGATGCAATTCCCACAAAGTTGCTCAAAGAAGTATTACCAGCTATTATTGATCCTCTTTTAACTATAGTAAACTCATCGCTTAGTCTGGGCCATGTACCCAAAGCTTTTAAACTAGCAGTTATTAAACCTATGATCAAGAAACCAAATCTTGATGCTAGTACACTGTCTAATTACAGGCCTATTTCTAATTTGCCATTTCTGTCTAAGATCTTAGAAAAAGCTGTGGCCCAACAACTTAGTTCATATCTACATAAGAATCATATATATGAAAAATTCCAATCTGGATTCAGGCAACATCATAGTACAGAGACAGCTCTAGTCAAGATAACAAATGATCTTCTTCTTGCCTCTGATCAAGGCCACGTATCCCTGTTGGTGCTTCTTGACCTAAGTGCAGCCTTCGATACAATAGACCACAATATTCTCATAGAAAGGTTAGAAAACATGGTTGGAATCACAGGGACAGCCCTATTATGGTTCAAATCTTACTTAACGGAACGTTATCAATTCGTAAAAGTAAACAATCTAAATTCAAATTATTCTAAAGTAAGATTTGGAATTCCACAAGGCTCTATTTTAGGACTATTATTATTTACATTATACATGTTACCGCTAGGCACAGTTATAAGAAACCATGACATTAACTTTCACTGTTACGCAGACGACACACAATTGACCTCTTGCTTAATGCCAAGTTTTGGCAATAGTGGTATAAATCTCCCCTGTAATAAGCTCTGGGGCTAAGAAAATGTGTTCTATAGATTGATAGAGTACCACATATTTTCCATCAGTTCACAGAACACAGTTGATACACATATAAATGTACATTTGGATGAATAAGTACTGTCTGTGAAACAGAACTGATCATCCAACATCCGTATCTGACCTCAGTTCATGTTGTTTCATCTGAATGCCATCAAGAAGTCAAGTAATGTTCCACCATGTAAAGTCTTCCCCAAATCACAGAAGATGTTATTGCTGCAAACTGGAACAAAACTACTCATTTATACCCTTCATTTTAGAACAAATGTTCAAACAGTGGTTAATTGCTTAAATTTGATGATTAAATGGTTAAAGGTATTAACAAATATGTGCTGAAGCTGACAGGGTTAATGTTGAAGGATTAAGAAGATGGTATGGCCAGTGTCCAGCAGAGTTTTAACTGTAGATGGATGTGGTTCACTATTCGGCAAATAAAAAGTCAAAATGATTTTTATGTTTACTTAACTAATAATATTAATAAGCAGATTGTAACACATTTACAAACCTCAACAGGTGTAGTCTTATTCTATAGGGATAAAAAAACAAACAATAAAATTCTAGTTTCTAGAATCTAGTTTTTTAGTATCTGTAAATGAATGAAAAAAAAAAAAAAAAACATACTGGCTCTGTCCGTTAGTCTTTCTGCATTGAAAAGCACAAATCGAAATGAATATTGCTCTATTAAGGGCCCATATTTCGGTAATATTGACATATTTTTGCTGTTCTGGATCACTTAAGGTCTCCAAACTCGGGAGACGAGAAATTAATTTCTGTAGTAATTCAAAGTAAATAATTCAAACGAAAACTACAGAATGTTCCTCAGCCACGTACAAACAACAGTTGTTATTTCCGTCAAACATATCGTTCCACCTTAAAAGACGTTGAGCTTAGAGCTCACACAATCGTAGATGTTCCCTTTAAATCTTATTCACACCGCCCGTTTCCTCTTGAGCCCTCGTCCTGCTGACTGTCTTATGTTGATGTGACATAATTTATTCATATGGGAATGGGGTACGCATATGCATCAAATAAATTCACAGCATCAGCATTCACAATGTATTCTGATTGTCTTCTCACTTGCGTAGAAAATTCCACCGACTTTAAAAAAATTTCCTTTAAAAGCATGAAATCCTTGTGCTTTGAATATACTTGATTCCAATTTGAGTCGGGTGTGTATGAATGCTGTTACAGTTGTACTTTCTTTTGGCAAACATTGTGTTGATGGAACACCTATAATTCATGTGCCACTTATTCACTGGCTTACTTTTTTCTCTCCTTGTCTCCTCTGATCTGAAGGTAGTAGAACATGGAAACTCATTTAAACCTTTATGAGCAGTTTGACCTTATATCTCATAGTAATGACTTACCACTTCATAATTAAGACTTACCATCTCATAATTACAACCTAGCGTTTCATTATATTGACTTATTACTTTGCATAGTTATGATCTATTAACAGAACACAAGGTAAGTATTTATATTTTTGCTCCGCCCACATTTGCTGAGTGTAATTCATTTTTTTACAGCACTCTCCTGAAATCAAATGGGAAGGGAAAAAAGGGGTGGTTTCCTACCCTTCTCTAAACATTACATGTTGCAGTCTCTGCAGTGCTGAGCCTGGAAAAGCAAAAGACAGAATCTCTGCTCTCTCTTACAGGTCAGTGAAGCATCATAATGATTTGGAATTAAGATGCCAAAATAACGCCTCCTAATTAAAAATTATTCTTAATTATTTCATGATAATGAAAAGTGCCAGGATGGTGTTAAGAGTTTCTAAATAGCAGTTATGAGAATAATTCTCCTTAACATGACGTACTAAATGACTATATATTTGAGGTGGAGGGTATTTTTCCGCAGTAGTACGTTCACCTGTCAGAGCTGAGAAGGTTTGAACAGAGCTGCGAGTGAAAGCTGCTGCTGCTGGAAAAGCACGGCTAGACAAGGTCCCCTCTGAGAGAATTAGGAAATAAATTGCGTCTGTCATGTCAATGAGGATAATATTGGTCGTGACATTACATTAGCCCTGCTGATGAAAATAGAAACAGTCAGACATTCCGGTTCCGGGAAAAGAGCTGACGGAATGATCAAATTTGGCCGAGCGAAGGATTCGAGAAATATATTCATCATGTGCTCATTTGAACACAATAATCTTTCTCTTTGTGCTTACTTAATAAGTGAACAGTGCGACCTGCTGCAGAGGATTTACAGCAGATGTGTTTAGTCAGTGTATGTGTGTTTGTTGGTTTATGTGTATAATATTAGTTGAGAAAAATCAGCGAGGAAGATGATGGGCTGTTCCTAAGTTCTCAGCAGTTCTCCATGTGCTCCCAGGCCTCGTGCAGGTTCTCTGTGTGGAGCAATAGCTGTGTGGAGTTGATGGATGGTAGCAGAGGTCAGGCCTGTGGGACGAGCAGGCCGCACTACTTTGTAAACTAGCTTTGCTTGATTTTCCCTGGTTGTTCTCTTCTCTCTCCAGGGAGCGACGTTTTGCTCATTAGCTTTGAACGCATTGTTTGTAATGGAAGCTAATGGTTTATGCATATGGGGAGAGCAGCAAGTGCTCTCGTGATGTAGTGTGATGTTTATTTTATGGAAATCAAACAGCAAGACAAAGTGAGCTCTAGCTCCCTGCGCATTGATACAGTGTGTTGACACAAAGATATGCATCCACTTAACATCTGTACATAGCATACCACACATCATACATCATCCATAATCATTGACTATGAAGAATCTTTGTAGACTATAAACAGTTGTGTACAGAAGTGCAAATCCCATCTTTACTTTCACAACAACAACAAAAATGTATCTCCATTCATTTAGGGTGACCATACCTGAGTTTTCAAAAAAGAGGACACATGGGGCAAGTTGGCAGCACAAATGCTTCCATAATCATGCAACTATGCTGCTGAAATTTAATACATAAACAGATACTGCTTAACAAGATAAAAACAAATGCCTTTTTGGACAGATTCCTTTCCGTTCAACATTTGGCCCTAAGCAAAAATAATAAAATTATATTTTTTTGTAATTTCTTGACAGTTTATTATCATTGAAACCTGTTATTTTCTGTTCATAGCAAACTACAAAATTGAAGCCCTGTATTAAAGCGATTAAAACGATACTAAAAGCAAGCACCACATTCTATCAAGCAGAAGTAATACAGACCTGATATTTCAGTCTCTCTCCTGTTCCGGCTTTAATGAG
The DNA here is from genome assembly GCF_029633855.1 of Hoplias malabaricus. Lineage (NCBI taxonomy): Eukaryota > Metazoa > Chordata > Actinopteri > Characiformes > Erythrinidae > Hoplias > Hoplias malabaricus. The sequence continues at coordinate 21,672,487 of NC_089802.1, read as the reverse complement.
GGGGCCTGTTTTCTTCTAAAGTTAACGTTAAACAGAAAAACTGCGCAGATGTAACTTAATGAAATTCAGTAACGGTCAAGCGTGTCCGTGTATTTGTGTCGTTATAGGGACAGAAGTGACGACTTTCAGTTTTTTAAAATATACAGCATGAAGTGAAAGGCTCGTGTGACACAGAAACGCTTCCAAATACGAAGAAGAGACTATGATAAATTACCTTAACAACTTTCAACACATTTCTGTTGGCGGCTCCAGTAAAACACTGTGATGTGGAGTGGAGCTCGGCTGAAAGTAGTGTAAGCACAAAAAGGTGCGCGCGGCGAAGTGTGTCCAATTTCTGCTCTGAGCTTCGACCCCTTGAACACTGGATCCCAGCGTGCCCCTTTTGCTCACCTACAACAACGTCATCATACGTCACCAACGTGCACACTTCAAGAAAGGGATTAGGGCTTTTTGTAAGAATTGGGTCAGGGTGAAGACTGTAGGCGGCAAAATCACGGACAGTTTTGGAATCCCGGCCGAACACATTTTTAAGGCCCTAAAAGAGGACATGTCCCGGGAAAAGAGGACGTCTGGTCACCCTACATGTGCTGAAATCTGTCTTCCTTTTTTTTTTTTTTTTTTTGTAAAATTTGAAAATGCTTGCTGGCCCATAGCGAATAGAACAATACAGGACAGAAACAGTACACAAAAGTAGTGATTTTTTTTGTTTCGTGTAATATTTATTAAATAAATAATTTCATATAACAACTTTTATATAACAGCTATAAACACAACAACACTATCTATTCAGACAATTTCAGTAATGCTACTGTCTGGTTTATTACAATAACTTATTGCTAGGAAAAAAATCTATGGAAATGTGTTGTCTTAAAAAATGTGTGCTGTAATTAAAGGTTTAATGGTGCGCTCCAGTGGAAGAAGAGTCGATAAGTTCTTGATAAAGCTCGGATGAACCAGTGGTTTGATCTTTAGGTCTCACTGTGCTTTCTCACAGCTCTATGGCTATGTTTAATAATGATTATGGGCCATAAAAAGAAATGGAGCGAGGAATGTGTTGCATTAAGGATGTAATCCTGGGATCCAGTAATGTCAGGGAAAATATTGGAAACATGCCATTTGGCCTCGTTCCTTACTACTCCACTGTTTAGCATAACACATTAAGGCGAATACAACATACTCCAATCATAGCTAACAAAATAAATATATATCTGGCTATTTGCTGGTTCACATATTTGCACAAGTTTAGCATCCAAATGAGAATATACATACTTTTTTTTTGGATGCTAAATTTGAGAACGATGTATGAAAAACCAACATCAGTGCTAAAGAAGAGGAGATCAGCAGTACATTCCATCAACAAAAAAAATATCTAACAGAGCTCAGTGTAAAGGATCACCACAGGGGATAGTCATTACCGAAGCAAAATCTTCTGAAATTACAAGCATTTTTCTAAACCCACAGCACACTTTAGCTAAAGCTGCACTAGACCGCTGACGATACTGTATGACAGATATCTTTAGATAGGTCTGAACTTGGACAGTATTCTTACTTAATTTACTTATTGTTTGTTTCTTTGAAAATCATGTGGTTTCAGCCACTCATGCACCTTTTAATCAGGACGTAGCATTCACATGGGAGGTTAGCGTTTTTTTAAATATTGTTTTGGTCAAATCACATTTAAGTCATTCAGGGATTTACCAAAATGCATGTTGTAAACATTTATTAATTTATTCATTGTCTGTAACCCCTTAACCAGGTCAGGGTTGCGGTGGGACTGGATCCTACCCAGAATCACTAGGTGCAGGAACACACCCTGGAGGGGGTGCCACATGCACATTCACACTTGAGAGTAGCCACTCCGCCTACAAATGTGTTTTTGGACCGTGCAAGGAAACTGGAGCTGCTGGAGGAAACCCATATGGACATGGGGAAAACACAGCAGACTTCTCACAGACAGTCACCTCGAGCGGGGCTTGAACCCAACAACTCCAGGACACTACTTGTTGCACCACTGTGCGGCCCAGATGTAAACATTTCTATGAATAATATATATTAAATAAGAAAAAGAGAAGAATAAGAAAAGGCATTGCAGGTTTGTCTCTAAAAATAAGAATATTTTGAAAAAAAGATTTTCATTCATTGTTTGTAAACACTTATCCAGTTCAAGGCCACAGTGGGTCCAGAGCCTACCCTGAATCATTGGGTGCAAGGCAGGAACACACACTGGAGGGGGCGCCAGTCAGTCACAGGGCAACACAGACATTCACTCACACCTATGGACATTTGAGTCGCCAATCCACCTACCAGAGCACCCAGAGGAAACCCATGCAGACACAGGGAGAACACACCAAACTCCACACAGACAGTCACGCGGAGAGGGACTCGAACCCACAACCTCCAGGATCCTTGTAGCTGTGAGATTGTGACACTCCCTGCTGCACCACCGTGCCGCCTTAAAAGGTATTTTCTATACATTGCACATAAAGTGACATATGTTTCCAGTATTTTCAATAATTAGAATATCTCATAAGATCAAATAGAACAGGACGAACTATACAGCAATGCCACACCTTCTGATGAGTATGTTCATTTGTTCACTCAGTATATGGTTGGGGCTTCTTTACCACAAATTACTTCATGTGGAGTGCCTCATTGACATCGGTAGCAACCTGGCTAATCAAGCACAGAAATATCATGGTCAGCTAAATCTTTCTTTGAGTGCCCATTAAGTTTGACAGCAGATGGAAGCATGAAAGGCATTATAATCACCTTGTAGACAGCTGCTTTTACTTGGTACACAGTGGAGAAACACCAGCAGAAGACATGGCACTCCAAACCATCACAGGACAGTGGAAACGTCACACTGGATTTAAGGCACCTTGGATTGTGTGCCTTTCCTCTCTTCCCCCAGAGTATAGGACCTTGATTTTCAAATGAAATGCAACATTTCCTTTTATCTGAACAAAGGACTTTGGAACAGCCCAGACCTTTTCAGCAGTCACTGATTTAGAAATCCTTGTGGAGGGTGTCGAGGATTGTCTTCTGGACTATGAATGTGGACCATGAATACGTATGCGTGTGAATCGATGAATCGATATTTATATTATATGTTTATCCTATTTTACTGATACTGGATTTTAGATTTCTGATTACTGATCAAAATAATACAAAAAGGTTTGAAATGTGTCACTTGTAATTCATTTAAAATTACAGTTTAACTTAATTTTTTTAAATTATGAAATTCACAATATTATTATTTTTAAGATGTACCTGTACACCTTATAACTATGATTAGTCTGCATTATTGTTAACAGAATGTATACTAAAGTGAGGAATAAGCCACAGCATGTTTTAAACTATGTATCTGAGACTACTTCAGAGCTCCCAAATCGATTAGACCCCTCCTATAAGATTCTTTAGGCCTCAACTACCCATTAGACCCATTTTGGGATCTTTTCAGATCAAACAACATATCAGACCCCTCATCTGACACAAATCCAGACCCAAATACACATCAGACACCTTCAGATTCAGCTACTTCCACATTTAAGACCCCTTCAGAACCCACTACCTGACTACCACTATCAGACAGACTTCTCCCCCTGAGACACTTTCAGATCCAACCCCCATCAGACATCTCATCTAACACAGACCCCTTCCCCCGAGAACCCATCAGACACAATTTTTTATTTTGTGAGTTTTTAATAGATATTATGTAAATGTATGGGTTTAAAATCAGTTGGAATATGGATTTTAACTTATGGATTTTTAACTTAACCATGTTTCTGACTAATGATCAAGTTTGTATGTTGTGATACTGGACAGTTTGACCGGAGCTATGGGACCTGTTGGACTAAGCAAGAAATGCCCTAAGCATACATTTTCAGGACAGTATTGAGCTTAGGTGGCAGAACTGTGCTGTGAAACGCTTTTATTAACTTGGAGACATTTCACCAAGCACAAAATTCACAGCCATGAAGTTAGAGGCACTAAGTGTCCCTCCCTGCAGATCGTTTCCATCTGCCGTGTGGTGTGATTGGCTGTGATCAGCTATCTCTCCCGAGGGCTCACACTCACTCCCAAGTCTAAAGAAGCCGTCTCCCTCCACTGGAGGTGGAAATGAGCCGGACTTGAGATGCTCTCAGTGTCCTCCTCAGAGACATGGTGGGTCTGCTGGACAGGCATCTTTTCTACAGAGGAGCTGAACCTGGGAGAAAATAAAGAATTTCAAACAGTCTTTGATCTCCGCAGGTCTGTGTATGCTACCAGGTCTTGTGCAGGTTTTCTGAGTGTGGAATACTAGCTGTGAGGATTTGATGGATGGTGGCAGTGAATGACTGAACTGGTAAAAATGTAATTGACTGAATGTGGAAACAGGGAGCTGTATCTCACACAAGTCGCTCCAGTGTAAGCTGGTATTTGAAGCATTAGGTAAGATTTAGTGTTTTCGCTCCTGGGCCCCCCCTAATGTGTTGCAGTGTAATTATTGTTTAAAGCAGTCTCCTGAAATTATGAGAAGCGAGTTTGGGGGGGTAGGGGGTGTTCTAGCCTCTTCCATGTTACATAGTGCAGGTTCTGCTGTGCTGAGCCCAAAGTAGCAACAACAGAGGCTTTATTCTCTCTATTACCCTGCATTCTCACCAGACTTCAGTAACAACCCATTCAATCCACACATGCACAGGGGAAAAAAAGTATTGAAAACATGAAGAAAGAGGTGCAAAAAGCCATGGAACGTCATTACACCAACTGAAATATATCAGCAATTAGAAAGCAATCCTGCCACTTCATATCATTCATTATCTGTAACCGCTTATCCAGTTCAGGGTCACAGTGTGTCCAGAGCCTACCTGGAATCATTGGGTGCAAGGCAGAAATACACCCTGGAGGGGGCGCCAGTCCTTCACAGGGCTTCACAGACACACATTCACTCACACCTACGGACACTTTTTGAGTATCCAATCCACCTACCAACGTGTGTTTTTGGACTGTGGGAGGAAACCGGAGCACCCGGAAGAAACCCATGCGGACACGGGGAGAACACACCAAACTCCTCAGTCACCCAGAGTGGGAATCGAACCCACAACCTCCAGGCCCCTGCTGCGCTACCGTGCCGCCCGACGTTATCATTTAACTGGAAATTAATTTCAGTGATGGCCTATAAAAAGGTGTCTACCAAGGTGCCCCACAAGAAACATCTCATGATGGGTAATACCACTGCAAATCATACTAATGGCATTGGTTACAGAAGAATTTCTAAACTACTGAGGTTCCAGTTAGCACTGTTGGGGCCATAATCTGGAAGTGGAATGAATGTAATTTCACCATTAACCAGCCACGACCAGGTGATTCTCACAAGACTTCAGAGGCGAGTGAAAGAATTGTCAGAAGAGTCGTCCAAGACTTAAAGACCACTTGTGGAGAGCTACAGAAAGACCTGGAATCAGCAGGTACAATTTTTTCAAAGAAAACAATAAGTAATTCAAATCAACTGCCATGGCCTGTATGAACACTCACTACTCAAGAGTCCATTGCTGAGGAAAAAGCATGTTGAAGCATGTTTAAAGTTTGCTCAACAACATTTAGACAAGCCTGTAAAATACTGGGAGAACATAGTCTGGTCAGATCAAAATTGAATTCTTTGGATACCATAATACACACCATGTTTGGAGGTCAAAAGGCACTGCATATCACCCCAAAAACACAATGCCAGCAGTGAGGTTTGGAGGTGGCATCTCATCATAGTGTGGGGCTGCTTTTCAGCATACGTCATTGGCACACTTCATATAATTGAAGGAAGGATGAATGGAGACACCGAGACATTCTTGATAAAAATCTACTGCCCTGTGTCTGTGATTGGTTCAAAGAATGTCTTGCAGCCAATCATTTAGAATACCTCTTCACTGCGTCATAACTCATTTGTATAAAGTTGAGAAAATCTCAACTTGATTTGTCGCCGTGCTGCTTGCCGCTGAATCGCAAATCTGTTCTTCCATAGGAAATGGCTGGACGCTTGTCTCTTTCTGGCCTGCTAGGGTTACTCACTCACTCATGTTTAGCAGATGAAAAACTATCCACAAGATGATGCTATTAGCTTTAAAAATCACAATGCTTCACATCAGTGGCATTCCTCAAGTACATTCATATCTTTGTCGATGGGTTTATATTAAGACTACGATTACGATATAGTGGCTAAAATTATCATGATTATCAGTGTTATGGTTTGTTTAAAATATGCTGAAAAGTTCAAAATGTACTGATCTACAAACTGAAATTTCAAACTGAATGAAAAATCTACAAACTGAAATTTCTGCAAGTTTTATATTGAGCACAAAATAAGCAGCACTATGCAGCCTACACATTAAAATAACGTTTAAACAAAATAGGCCTAAATGAACAATAAACTCTTTTCCCCCTAGAATAAGACCACCCCCTAGCTCCATGGGCCTCCTCTTTATCAAGCCTAGCCCCTCCTCTAGACCAATCCAACTAAACAAGTTCAGTTAACTCACTTTTCCAATATAAAAATAGCCTTAAAGACTACAAACCCAATCAGTTCAAATATAACTTATAGTATAAACACTAAGCCTAAACAAATCATTTACTTAGCAAACATATGGCAAAAAAACTCAAGACAACACTATAATACCCCCTGCCCCAGCTGCTAGAATGATGTTCCACTCCAAAGGTGGGAAACTCCTATAACTGGGCTGGATGGTTCAGTTGCCTCTGTTTGAGAATGTTCCAAAGCTGCTACTAGTAAGTGTTTCCAATGCTCAGCTTTAAGTAAAAACTAAATAAATAAGCAGGTTTTGGTCATAAACCATATAACATCAAACACTAACTGAACAAACTCAGGCATTGCAAACAGGAAGAGAATTTAACAGATAAGCTGATTCTGCCAGCAAATCTGTACTCTACATTCCCCATTTACACCCCTAAGATCCATGACAACATTAATCTAAAATTAGTCTACATTAATGTTGGCAGCAGAATTTTACAGAGCTCTGTTTAAGGTAGAAAGAACTTCACAGTTTACGGGGGGAAAGCAATCAATTCAAGTTATAGCACAAATTAAGGTAGAATGGGTGAGGAGTTAGTAATTCTGAGTAGAATGCATCCTTGTCTGAGGGAGTTTTGTCTGATGCCCTTTTTTCTGAGGGCGTTTGCTCTGAAGCCTGATGTTCAATTAAATGAGACGTGACGATGCTTTTCCCAAGACTCGCTGTTGTTTAGTACGAAGACTGATGCTGTCCTGTCCAATGCCTGGGAACTGACACTGAGGCCTGAGGATGTCCTAAAATGTACACCATACAAACCAATCTTACCACTCTGTCCTGATTTTACCTCCTGGGTTTCAAGGGTCCTTAGGTAGTGAAATCAATCAGGACGGCAAAATTGGCCACCAAACCATGGCTCTTGCTGTGACCCTATTCACTCTTTACCATATACTGTATACAGTGCACTACTATAGTAAACTGAATTCAGTGAATGATTTCTGACACTATGCAGATTTTTAAAAAAGAACATTCATATGTTTATCGAATGGGTTTATCATCTTAAGACAGAACACAGAGAATATTATGAATTTACACAAAATATATGGCTACCAGTAGAGGTCTTAGGTTCTATGAAGAAAGACACTGAAGTTGATAAGCTAAGATGAACCTATTTAAAGTTCTCTGGAGTTCAGGGGCAAAGGGCAATGTAAGTTGATAATCTCTGGTGTCTGCAGCATTGCTACGTCTATCCTTGAGCTGCTGAAGAAAGGCATAGGCAAAAATGAATTATGGTCCAATCCCATCTTTAACCGGTGTCCAGTATTAAGATTAATCTAAAAAAAAAAAAAAAAGATTTCACAGCCCTGGAGTCAAACTTTTCAGAGGATTAACAACTCATAGCATTCTTCTGTTCTTTTATTTTCATGTGCTTTGTGGACTTGCCCACTTTACTTCCATCTTTATAATGCTGTCTCCTTACTGGAATCCCCCCGGCGAGGGCCTAAATGAATTGGTGTGTGCAGTACGTTCAGGTGCTTTTCCGCAGGCAATCCTCAGCCCACTCAGCCAGCTGTCAAGGTGAGACAGTTTTACATGGTGAAGCTCCAATGCCCTTGTCCAATTTCACTTTGGAGTGAATCTGGGCTCAACATGCCAATCCTCATATTACCAAACAAATTAAATCAGTGCACTGGGGGAGGGGGGCTGCAGGGGGAGGATGGGCTTGTCCTGTCAGGCCCACGACAGCTAACCCCCTCAGTCTGCCAGCAGATCAGGACACTGCAAGAGGAGAGTGAGTGGTTAATTGGTTTAGGATGTGAGAGGTGTGTCTGACAAGCACCCAAAGACACAGTCCAGTGAGGGAACCAGCCGCCCAGAATAAAACACTCGCTCTGCACCACGGTGTGGAAAGGAGAGTGCAACCAGTGGATAAACCCTTAGAAGCCCAGAACAATTCCTTTTGTTTGTTTGTATTTTTTGCGGGAACTATACATGTGCATGAAATATTCATGGATTATTTATGAAGGGTATGTTAACACTCAATTAAAGATACTTAATCACATTCAAACATTTATTAAATATATCTAATGATTGCATAATTAAACAGTGTTAATAATGTGTAGCGTAAACTGTGTACAGACATTTATTAAAAATATGTTGATATTAAATTACCCTAAACACACGTCAAGCCTAATAACACTTTTTTACTCTTCAAAGTATATTAAATGATCACTTTATGGAGTATTAGTAAATAATTGGTTGCACTTTACTATAGGGTCATGTTGACAAGGCTATTTTTTAAGGGATTACTCCACTATAATAAGGTTTAAAGGCTGATACGTTAAGCCTCATTTTTTGGCTATATATCACTTCTGTAAGACTGTCAGTTTGATATTCTATATGTTGGCTATCAGTCAGAATCATGGTATTTTTTTTAAATGTGCTGAAAAAGTAAAAAATTATTTATTAATGTTGACAACAGAATGTTACAGAGCTTTTTCTAAGGTTGAAAGAACTGCACACTTTATGATGAGGGGAAAAAAAGCAATCAAATAAAATTATAGCGCAATTTAAGGTGGAATAGGTGATAAGTTAGTAATTCTGACTAGAATGCGTCTTTGTCTGGGGGAATTTTGTCTGATGCCTTTTTATTCTGAGGAAGTTTGGTCAGAGGCATTGTTTTTTCTGAGGGAGTTTGCCCTGAAGTCAGATGTTCAATTAAATGAGACATGACGATGCTTTTCCCGAGACTCGCTGTCGTTTAGTACGAAGACTGATGCTGTTCTGTCCAATGCCTGAGTACTGATGCCTGAGGCCTGAGGATGTCCTAAAATGTACACCATACAAACCAATCTCACCACTCTGTCCTGTCATCTTCCTGGTTCTTAGGGTCCTTAGGGAGTGAGATCAGGATGGGACAGTGATTGGGCACCAAACTATTCGCTCGTCACCATTACCTACATGTTCACTATTATAGACAAAATGGCAGAATCCCCAAATAGCGCACTATATAGTGAATAGGGACATAATTGAATCAAATCAAATCAAATCAAATTTATTTATATAGCGCTTTTCACAACTGATGTTGTCACAAAGCAGCTTCACAGAGTTCCAGTAAGACAAGATTTGACATGAAATGTAAAGACAAATGTAAAACCCTCAAGTGAGCAAGCCAGGGGCGACAGTGGCAAGGAAAAACTCCCCCAGCTGAGGAAGAAACCTTGGGAGGAACCAAGGCTCACAAGGGGTGACCCATCCTCCTCTGGTCAATCTACTGGTGATGATAGTTAGTAGTCCATGAGAACTTCAGTGTAGGGACAGCTTCAAGGCACTTGGTGGTTGCTGGAGCGTGGGCAGCTGGTCTGAAGCGTGGAGGAGGATCTCGACAGTCATCCATCAGTGTCCAGACAGACAGGTGGGCAGTCGTTTACTCGGAAAGATGTAAAGGGATGGAATTAGTTTTGAACTGTTTTGTGTTTGTAAAGTAGAAAATATGAAAATTTCCAGAGTGTGGCTAATGACTCCGGCAGATCTGACTATGACAGCATTAACTAAAAGGAGAGAACCAGAAGGACACACAGACACGGGAGCATCCTGAAACACTGGCATCCCTCCGCTCCACCGTCAACAAACCTGAGTGATCGCGAGAAGCGGCGGGACGACAGCACCAGCGTCTCAGTATACTATAATTCCCTGTGTCCATGGACCCCCCGGATCTGCCGCCTTTATCTATGGGGGAGCATTAGCTACCAAATGATAAACTAAACAAATGAGTTTTTAGCCTACATTTGAAGATTGCGACTGTGTCTGAGTCCCGAACATTTTTTGGAAGATCATTCCAGAGTTGGGGGGCTTTATAAGAAAAGGCTCTTCCCCCAGCTGAGGCCTTCTGAATTCTGGGAACATTTAAAAATCCAGTATTCTGTGATCTGAGTGAACGTGGAGGCTCATAATAGGAAATTGTATCTTGAAGATATTCAGGAGCAAGCCCATGTAGAGCTTTATATGTTAATAACAAAATTTTGTAGTCAATGCGGAATTTAACAGGCAGCCAATGAAGTGATGATAAAACTGGGCTGATATGTTCAAATTTTCTAGTTTTAGTGAGGACCCTAGCTGCAGCATTTTGAACTAGTTGAAGTTTTCTTAAATTGCTGCTGGTGCATCCTGACAGTAGTGCGTTACAGTAGTCAAGCCTTGAAGTAATAAAGGCATGTACTAATGTTTCTGCGTCCTGGAGGGATAAGGCATTTCTAATCTTAGCAATATTGCGAAGATGTAAAAAAGCTGTCCTAGTGATACTAACTATGTGTTGATCAAATGATAAATCCGGGTCAATTATGACACCAAGATTTTTTGCTGCTGAACCAGGTTTAACTGGAAAGTTAGCTAGATCTAAAATTAAATCTGATAATTTATTTCTTGTCACTTTTGGACCCAAAAGCAGGACCTCTGTTTTGTTGCTGTTTAGAAGGAGGAAGTTACGCAACATCCAGCCTTTCACGTCTTTTACACAGTCCTCTATTTTCTTTAATCTGTGTTTGTCATCGGGCTTGGCTGAAATATACAATTGTGTGTCGTCTGCGTAACAGTGAAAGTTAATGTCATGGTTTCTTATAACTGTGCCTAGCGGTAACATGTATATTGTAAATAATAATGGTCCTAAAATAGAGCCTTGTGGAATTCCAAATCTTACTTTAGAATAATTTGAATTTAGATTGTTTACTTTTACGAATTGATAACGTTCCGTTAAGTAAGATTTGAACCATAATAGGGCTGTCCCTGTGATTCCAACCATGTTTTCTAACCTTTCTATGAGAATATTGTGGTCTATTGTATCGAAGGCTGCGCTTAGGTCAAGAAGCACCAACAGGGATACGTGGCCTTGATCAGAGGCAAGAAGAAGATCATTTGTTATCTTGACTAGAGCTGTCTCTGTACTATGATGTTGCCTGAATCCAGATTGGAATTTTTCATATATATGATTCTTATGTAGATATGAACTAAGTTGTTGGGCCACAGCTCTTTCTAAGATCTTAGACAGAAATGGCAAATTAGAAATAGGCCTGTAATTAGACAGTGTACTAGCATCAAGATTTGGTTTCTTGATCATAGGTTTAATAACTGCTAGTTTAAAAGCTTTGGGTACATGGCCCAGACTAAGCGATGAGTTTACTATAGTTAAAAGAGGATCAATAATAGCTGGTAGTACTTCTTTGAGCAACTTTGTGGGAATTGCGTCAAGTGTGCAAGTTGTACAGTTTGCGGAGGTGATAATCTTCTCTAGTTCTAATTGTGGGAGTGGGTAAAAGGTTTCAAGTCTTTCTTGTACAGTTATATTATGTTTTATTTCATTCACATCAGGTGGCAGCCAGGATGGATTTGATCCTGTGGCTAGAGTTTGTTGTCTAATATTCTCAATTTTATTATTAAAAAAGTCCATAAAATCTTTACTGGTGAGAGTTGCTGGAATTAGTTGTTCAGAACCTGCTTGATTTTTTGTAATTCTAGAAAACACACTAAACAGTGCTCTCTGATTATTTTTATTATTGGAGATCAGCGAGGCCAGATATGCTGAGCGAGCTTTAGTGAGGGCATTTCTATACTCTATAAGGCTGTCCTTCCAGGCAGAATGAAACACTTCAAGCTTGGTTGATCGCCATTTCCGCTCTAGTTTTCGTAATGTTTGTTTTAAAGTACGGGTCTTATCGTTATACCATGGTGCGAGCTTTTTCTGTCTTATACTTTTATGTTTAAGTGGTGCTACCTTTTCTAAAGTAGATCGACAGGTATTTTCTAGGTAGTCAGTTAGTACATCTAGGTCCATTGGGTCTGATGGAGTTGGAACTGGGGTCGATAGTTCTGGTAGGTTTTCTATAAATTGTAGGGCGGTAGATGGTTTTATTATACGCCTTGTAGAATAGCGAGGGTTCTTACATAGATTATGGATAAAACGTAGCTCATATGAAATTAAGTAATGATCGGAGATTGCTGAGGATTGCGGTAAGATATTAATTTTGTCAATGTTAAGACCAAGTGTCAGAACTAAGTCTAAAGTGTGGCTGCAGTAGTGTGTAGGCCCTGTTACATTTTGAGTAATACCAATAGAGTCTAAGATTGAGGTAAATGCCTTTTTTAGTGGGTCACTTTCCTTCTCGAAATGGATATTGAAATCTCCTACAATTATAACTTTATGATTGCACACCGCTAGGTTTGTAGCAAAATCGCTGAATTCTTTCAGAAATTCTAAGTAAGGCCCTGGTGGTCTGTAAATGTTGCATAATAAAAATGCGTCCTTTTTTGTGACCGGATTTGTAATAATAGTGGAGAGAACCTCAAAAGAAGAAAAGGTGTCACATTGTTTAAGACTAATTTCTAGGGTATTTTGGTAAATTACACATACTCCACCTCCTTTGCCTGATATTCTTGGGCTATGTGCATAATTATAGCCTAGGGGGGTGGCTTCATTTAGTGCTAAATATTCATTTGGTTTAACCCACGTTTCCGTGAGACAGAAAACATTGAATTTATGATCACTTATAATATCATTTACGATGAGTGCTTTTGAGTTTAGCGATCTTATGTTGAGTAACCCAAATTTTAGTTCTGAGGTGTTGCTGCTAGGTGTTGTGTATGATTTAATATTGATTAGGTTGCTGAAACAGGCTGATTTTGTTTTTCTACTTTTACATTTAGTTCGGGGGAAAGACACAGTCTCAATACAGTTGAACCTGGGTGACGTCTCAAGACAGTTCGCAGACGGTCGGTTTAGCCTGTCTGTCTGCGGCCTGGTCCAGGCTCTGGATTGTCAGCAGCTATCTACACTACTCTGCCGACTAACTAAAAGACTATGTGCTATACTGCAAGAAAGTAAGGCAGCACCCTCCCGCGTGGGGTGGATACCATCCCTACCTATAAGACCAGGCTTGCCCTCAAAACGTAACCAATTGTCTATAAAGCCCACTTGATTTTCGGAACACCACTTGGACATCCAGCAGTTTAACGCCCAAAGTCTGCTGTAAGCTTCGTCGCCACGCCGCATTGGTATGGGGCCAGAGCAGATTACGGCATCGGACATCGTCTGGGCCAGTTTAATCACCTCTGTAATATTACCCTTAGTTACCTCAGACTGCCGCAGACGAATATCATTGGCCCCTACATGAATGACTACCCTCGAATATCTCCTATTAGCTAACAGTCTAAGGTTGCCACTAATATCCGGCGCTCTGGCTCCCGATAAACAGCTAACTGTTACTGCCGGCGCCCCTAAAGGAGTAGCTAATTTCACGTGCCGAACAATAGAGTCTCCTATAACCAGAGCACTCTTAACAGGCTCCTCAGCGGGTGCTTCGCTGAGCGGGGCAAACCTGTTTGACACGCGAATCGGAGGAGCGTGGTGTCCCGGTGGGCTAGCTTTGGCCTCAGCGTTAGCATCAGCCTTAGCTTTCCGGCTATGACGCTGAGACGTCACCCATTCACCCCGCTGTGAGGGCTCTAACGCCGGAGTCGTGGGGGTGCTAACTCTCCCTAAGGCACCCGGAGTTGCTAACACTGAATCTCGCTGTTTATCCCTCAACAATAATAAGCTCCGGATGCGCACTTCTAGCTGGTCCACTTTATCCACCAGAGAGCTAACTAGCTGACACTTACTACAAATACAACCACTATATTTATCGCTAGAGGTGGAAAAGGGCGTTAAACTAAACATGCCACACTCTGAACAGGCAAAACAGCCAGTAGTAGCCATGGAATTGCAGGTACTTACCGCTTTTAGTGAATTTTAGTAACTTACACCAAGAACGTTACTCCAGGGTCCGGTGGCAGTTTTAGAGTGCGGGACTACAGCCCTCTACATGGAAGTATTTTAAAACACACAAAAAAAGTGTCCATAAATATTTTATACTGTTCGACACTGACATTCTCATGTAAGTATATAAGTTGACAGCTGGAGGTTGTTGTTGAGTGAAACAATAAAATCTAAGCACTCTTTTACTGCGACTGAGTCAGTGTCCTGAAGTGATAGAGTGCGTATATAGTATATAGTGCGCAATAGAGTGAGAGTAACCTTTATATAGCACAGATAACACCAGCATCCTGAGAATACACAGCTTCACGTTTCCTCATCTGCTACTTAAAATAATGAGGTGGACTCTTCTTCCTGGAATCTGCATTACTGAGACTGATTCTCATAATTACAGAGCCTCAAAATAAAAATTTATTAATAAGTCATTTAATTCAAATTAAAATCTAACAGACAGGCAGCATATTGGAACTCTACAAAATAGTTTCATTAACAGTTAAATTTGTTCTAAACCCCCTTAATAGTTCAGTTATGTTTACATTTGTCCCAATAAATGTTGACCTTTGTGATAGTTATCGACCGGTCGATATATCGGCAGATTTTTGGCATTTTTTATGAAATCGGCATCGGCATTTACACAATGCACACAGGCAATACTGTGGTCAGCTCCGTCATTCTGGCTGTCAATTTTGCCATCTTACAGACAGACATCATTGAGCACAAGTACAGGAGTACAAGCCTCCAACCTGTAGCTGCATGCCATCTCATCAGAGAAAATGGTATGAATTAAGCTCTCACTATTTGTTACTGGCTGCTCTTTATAATATACACTCAATAATCTGCAACATAAACAACTGAGTAGTTGAGATAGTTGTAACCTACATACCCAACATTATTTAGCCTCTTATTTCGCTCATTGTTTGGCGGCGCCTATAAAAAAATCACTCATTGTTATATCTGTCAGTATATCTCAAGTAATACAGGTCCAAAGTCGACAGTCAATGTACCAAATTAAAGCTTAAAGTCACTGATTTTCATTGATTTAATCATTTTATATATAATCCCATTAATAAATAAGTATTTTTGCTGTTACTGGAAATTGTTATGAAAAAATATTAGTACAGTACAGATTTTCAGATTTTTCACGCCGCCATATTTGAGTAATGTGCACTTATCATACCCAAATCTAACGGTCAGACTCACAAAGATATACACTAAAATGTAGGACTAAGGAATTAAAGCCAAAAAAATAAGATATTCCAAACTTCCTCATCGATAACAAAACCGCTGCTTCTCGAATCCTGAAGAGCCCACAAGTGGCTCACACAACAAGTTAGCACAGCAGCGCTTACTTAGACAGTCCATTTCAAAACGAGAATAAATCTGAGTCAAAATTCTCCGTCAAACCGTTCATGAATAATCCTCATGTTTGTGTCAAGAGTACTGACTGGAAAAAAATCTCGAAAAAATAGTACCCGTTTTCATAAAATAATTAAAGTATGATCCCTGTACACCCATGTCACTGCAGCGTAGCTTAGGCGCTCAGCTTTCCAACGCCATGTCAATCAAATCTGCATACCAATCAGGGGCGATGTGCACCCAAGGAGGCAGGACTAACACGCGGCAGAGCGCATATGTTTTCAGCGCCTAACAGACCGACCCAGACACCGCGAGAGAGACTCAAACAGTTCTGTTTGGCAGCCACAAGCTCCACAAACAATAATCAAGTCAATAAACATGTTTCAAAGCTTATATGTCTTTTACTAGTTACATTTCCCCCACTGAGGACATTTAAATGCAGCAGAGGAGGGTGGGGGAGGGTGCCTTGCTCTACAGCCAATCAGAGTGCAGCTCTCGCCTTCTAACATGTCAGTCATTTAAAGGAACACTCTACTCAGTGAGAAACAAGTGTAAACATCAGAAATAAACTCAGTATATTTTTTACTTTTTGGTGAGAGGTAAATGGCCACTTGGTGAGGGACAGGAGACGAGTTTCTCATAGAAAGTAAAGAAAAACACCAAGATGTTGACATTAGGTCTAGACAAGATATATACACTGTATTTTTGCAGTACAAGTAATAATTTTCCTTATGGAGAGCTTGGGGTCTAAAGAGATACTTGGAGAGGCCATCTGTCCACTGTCTGTTCCAGCTTGAATAACTTCAAATCAGTGGGAGGTATCAACTCCAAATTTTACCTGATGAAAGTAGACCCCTGGAGACACAATTTTAAAAAGAAAAAAGTAATGGGACTCATGAACTCTTCAGTTTATAGTCAAACTTTTTTTTTTTTCAAAAATAAGACAAGCGCCTACATTTTTTTGTGGTTTTTATACTTCAGGACTTCTAAATGGTTTCTTTTACAAATTTGAAGGGTTTTCTGAAAAAAATAAATCATGAAAATGCCTCTAGTTTATTCACTGCCAGAGGAATGGGAATATCGGCTTTACATATGGGCCATCGTCCACTCCTTCTGTCTAAAAATCGGCATCGGCCATCAAAAAACCCATATTGGTCGATCACTACTTTGTGATAACTACTGAAAAGGTGCACCCATTGTGGACAAAGGCAGTCAACTGCACACACATCTTGTATAATCTCTATAGAGAAGTATAACATGAACACTCTGGAGCAGCTGCACATGAACATTGATGGGAATAAATCTCTCCTGCAGTAGAGCTTTGTGACATTTATTTGTGACGTGCAACATTTATGTCTGACTTCATTAATGCTTATGTGGCTGAATTCATTCAATTTCTCACTGCATTTTTTAAATTCAAACATCCAGAAAAATAGCATATGTTTCTGCTCAAGATAAATAATATAAAAATACACCCTGGAGGGAGCGCCAGTCCTTCACAGGGCAACACACACTCACCTGTGGACACTCTTTGAGTCACCAATCCACCTACCAACGTGTGTTTTTGGACTGTGGGAGCAAACCAGAGCACCTGGAGGAAACTCTCACACACAGGGAGAACACACCACACTCCTCACAGACAGTCACCCAGAGCGGGACTTGAACCCACAACCTCCAGGCCCCAGGAGCTGTGTGACTGCGACACTACCTGCTGCACCACCGTGCCGCCCTTCAGTAAATTGTTATTTTAAAAAGTGTCTAAGTCTGGTATGCTAGGCATCCTTTCTATGCTAATTGCATTAAAAAAGGCATGTGGAGTTCATTAGACAATGAAGAGAACTCTAAACATTGAAAAGCATGAACCAAGATAAAGATATTGCTCTATTCCTGCTCCATAAGTGGGTAATAATGCCTTATTTTTGCAGTTTCTGATAAATTAAATGTCTCCAAATTCAGGAAAAGACTAACTGAATGAATGTAACCTCAGAACAAAAGTGCTACAAAACTAAACATCTCCAGTTACAAATGAGTTTTTGTGGTAATTCAAACAGTGACTAAAAACACACAGACAAGTTAAACATAAGCCACATACAGTCATTTTTTCCCCTGAAATGTAGAGATTCTGTATGTAAACAAACTGCATTTTCCCACAGTTTTGACTACGCCTTTATATAAAAGTAATCTATTAAAAAATTTAAAAAATATACATTCATTCATTATCTGTAACCGCTTATCATGTTCAGGGTTGCAGTGGGTCCAGAGCCTACCTGGAACTATTGGGCGCCAATCCCTCACAGAGCGACACACACATAGACATTGACTCACAAACTTACACTTTTGAGTTTGAGTTTCGCCAATCCACCTACCAATGTGTTTATGAACCATGGCTTTTTACTCAAGCAGTAAAAGCACATGGTCCTAATACTTCTAGTGAAATAATTAATGAAGAATTTATTCAATTTATAAACTCTACCTCTCTCTTCCACACACACAAAAGACATATCATCGCCAAGATATGTTGGTTGACCTAGTCAGATCAAAAAGTCTTTTTTTTTTTTAAAGTAACGCCATGAATGCATGTTTTTATCAGATGCATCGCCGGCATAAACCGCTGTCGTGATTAGGGCCGTGCCATATCGTATTGTTCTCAATAATATTGTCACATTATAAAAACGAGTAAAAAAATTCAATATTGTGATATTCTAACATGTTGACTTACACTCTCAGAAAAAGGATACAGTAGAGGTACAATATTGGTCACTAAAAGTACAAACTGTGTAAATATAGATTTGTTTAGCGCTGCTCAAACAGTTGCACAGTCTTGTGGCAATGAAAAATATAGGCGCTTGTTAATCGTGGTGAAAATGTATATTTATTTTTACACGCCTGTCAAACACTTTATAAAGCAATAAAATGTATGTGACAGATGTCTGCTGTTGTTAATTCTTGTAGGACGTCTTATTTCCCATCTCTGACTGACCTTCCTTCTTGTGTGACATTCAGATCCATCTGGTTCTTCACTGAACACAAGTTTGGTTTGTTTGTAAGTTATAAAGTCATTCCAAATAACATTAATTAATGTAATGCGTAAGAAATGTATCTGCGCAGCTCCTACGGTTTTCTGAACGGCTTGCCGGAGAGTCACGTGATGCTGGCGCCTGCGCAGTACACCATGCCTATGTACACTTTACTGATGGCTCAGATATTTTACAAATTTCTTCTTCGAGTATAATTGTAAAGAGACACTGCCCTCTTTGGCTTAATGTCATGTGTGTCCCACATCGTTATTCGCCATGTTTTGTTTAAACAGAGGACTACCTCAACACGGATATGGTCAGTTGTAAATAAACACACTTTGCAGTTTCTCTAGTTGTTTTAAAAAAGGTAAAGGACAGTGAAGAATGGCTAACTCATTTTTAAACACACAAAGTTACTCACTCTTGAAGATAAAGCTCTTCTTTGCTTTAGAAAACTTTGCTGCTATAAGCGTGAAGGTCATGCGCATGCGCAATCCAAATCGGATAGATAGCGACAAGCGCCTCGTACGTACTTGCGTGTACGTCTGTGCATGCGCAATCCAAATCTGCATTTAGCGAAAATCATGTAGTCACATTCTATCCTGTTAACTGTAAAATTAGCCAATAACATGTTAACATTGCTCACAACCCGCCGCTCCTCCCTTACAAATCCAATAGGTATTCGATTCACGCTTCATAAGGTGCGTGAAGAGAACTGCTTGATTAAAAATACACAACTAAATGGAGATAAAATAGATAGATGAATAAATAGATAATTGAAACTAAAGTAACGAGCTGTTTTAAAAACTATAGTGAGTAAAAATCATAGATCTTACATTTATTAAAAGACAGAAATACTCAAATAAAATACAGACACTTAAGTATAGTAAAAATGTACATGTACATCATTACTTACCACCTCTCTTTGGCACCAAGCAAAAGTTCATGTTAGTTCTGTTAATTGTGAAGGGGTCTCTGTGGATCAGACTAGTTTATCTACATCCTATAAATGTTGTAATAGACTGAGCTGGGAAATGTGGAGGCCAAGTTAGTTCTTTGAAAGCTTTGGCATGGTCCTCAAGTCATTCCTGAACTGTTTTTGCAGTGTGGCAAGGTGCATGGCCCGTTTAATACTTTTGCTTTCAGTGGTGGAAAGGGTCAGCATGGGAATTCTGAGCAGTCTGCAGCTACACAGCTCCATACACAGCAAGCTGCAATGCACTGTTTGTTTGTAGCTTTCTGTTAAAGCCAGCATGCACTTTTTCAGTAATTGTTGCTGCAGTGGCTGTTCTGTGGGATTGGACCAGACAAGCTAGCCTTCACTCTCCACATCCATCTATGAGTGCAACACACACTAACACACATTTTTTCTGTGTCACTGCAGTGCTCTGTGCTCTCTGGTAGTCCTGAACACTGAAGAGCATGGTGAAATAGGGATAAAAAAGCATGCAGAGGAACAGATGGACTACAGTCTGTAACTGTAGAACTACAAAGTGCTGCTGTATGGTCGATCAAAGCTGATAAGTGGGTCTTTAAAGAAAACACTTTAAAATCTCGATCCACTGGTACAGCACAACACACACTAACACATCACCACCACATCAGTGTCACTGCAGCACTCAGAATGTCCCACCACCCAAATCAATCTGTGGCAGCCCTCTGTGGGTCCTGACCATTGAAGAGCAGGGTGAAATTGGTATAAGAAAGTATGCAGAAGAACAGGCGGACAACAGTCGCCTTCAAAGTGCTTGTATGAACAATGTAGATGATAAAATGGACAACAAGTGTACATACAATGTGATTGTTCCAGTGTTCATTCCGTTATATACTGTAATGTACTGTTATATATTAGTATATATATATAATTTAGGCAACTAATTATAAGTACTAATACAATAATACAAATAATATTTTGCTAGTATTGCCTATCCCCATTGATGCCAAAATGGGGAGGCAAACTCAATTTTGGGTAGGAGTTCTCAGCTTAATAAAGTGTGGGAAGCCAAGCCCCCCACTGTGTAGGTGAACATGAGAAGAAAAGGATGAAGATTGCCTGGAGGTGGGAGGGTGTCTGATAGTTAAGGAAATGATGTGAGCTTGGAGGGTATATAGAGAGCTGTGGGGAGGAGTTTGTGCATGATCCTATTCCCAAAATGCTGTTATTACATAACTCCAATTAATATTTTATTATATTTAGGGCTGGACGATATGGCCAAAATTTATATCACTATATATTTCTAAATTTCAGTCTATATGGTATAATTCCGATATTAATATAAACAACATAAGAAGAAACAAGAAACATGACATCACCATGAAAATTAAACCTGAAAATTGAGGGCAGTGAACTGGGCAGTGCCCTGTAATGACCGTCAGTCTGTTACAGATGAAAATAGTGTATACTGAAATATTGAAATTGTGTTTAAGATCATATTATTGTTATTGAACCATTTATATTGTGATATATATTGATATTGAATTATTGTCCAGCCCTAATTAGTTTTAAAAAATACCATATTTTTTAGCATATTTTTAGTGGCTGAAAGTGTGTGACAATCAGTAAAAATCTATTTTTGCTGAGGTGAAAATAGACAGATTTTTACAGCACAGAGCAAAATCTTTTCAGTTGCATCTGTTCCTATTGTTCTAAATCTGTTCTTGTCCAAACAGTCAACTATGTTTTCTTCACATGTCAAAATGTACACAGCTCAAAGTGGCATTTCGGTGTGTTTGTGTGTGTGTCCAGTCAACCATCCACTACAAACATATTGTAGGGCAGGGCAGAGTGCAGTATGTCGTTTATAAAGCTGTGATGGTGAAATGGCAGTGAATCAGTTCAGCAGCTCTGCTGAACACATGTGACTCCTTGAAATGACTTTCAGTTCGTGACTCAGTGCACAGGTATCACCTTGGAAACCACACGCTGCAGTGGATGTGCGGTTTCACAGTATTTAGGTCGAGGTATTGAGGGTGTGGTGTGATTCAGAAGTAAGCAATTACAGTTCGCCTCACATCCTTTATGACACCGTATCAGTGATTATCTGTGTTTTTCTGGGTGCACTGCTCTAGGCTCTGGCCCCGAGGCTGATGTCATATGCTGCCGTGGGAGACAGAAGTCTGATGACCTGTGGTTGTCGATGACCCTAAAATGACACGTCCACTGTCCAGGTGTGGCATAATCGGCTCCTGGTCAGATTATATCAGCAGTAGTACAAGAGACACTGTGAGTAATTACAGAACAAAGAAAACACCTCCTACGCATCATTGCATTAGCTGGAAAGTACTGAGCATTGCTTGTGTCCCATAAAAAGTGTAATGTCATCACAAAATACTTTGAAGAAGTTCCCACCCTTGATTAACTGTCTTACTGGATTTTTAAGTAAATGTCTCATTTCAATTCTGTCAACTGTGCTTTTCTCTATTACGTTCTGCTATTCCGTTTTTTATAGAAAATTGTGTTGTGTAGCACTTTATTCAAAAATTCCCTACATACGCCTAACATTAATTCATTGTCTGAAACCACTTATCCAGTTGTGGGTCGCGGTGGGTCCTACCAGGAATCACTGGTCTCATGGCAGGAACACACCCTGGAGGGGGCGCCAGTCCTTCACAGGGCAACACACACACACTCACACATTCACTCACACACTCACACATATGGACACTTCTGAGTCACCAATCCACCTATGAACATGTGCTTTTAGACTTTGGGAGGAAACTGGAGTAGCCAGAGGAAACACACAAAGACACAGGGAGAACACAACAAACTCCTCACAGACAGTCACCCTGAGAGGTCCCTGGAGCTGTGTGACTGTGACACTACCTGCTGCGCCACCGTGCCGCCCCATATGCCTAACATTCATTCATTCATTCATTATCTGTAACTGCTTATCCAGTTCAGGGTCGCGGTGGGTCCGGAGCATAACTGGAATCATAGGGTGCAAGGCAGGAATACACCCTGGAGTCCTTCACACCAGTCCTTTACAGGGCGACTATGCCTAAGATTGAATTTTCTAATTGAATTGATTTTCTAACCACTACTTGAGTATCTATGGCCAATATAGATATTAAATGTTTTGTGTTGTAAATAATACTGCATTGTTATAAGGAGTCTTAGGCTAAAATGATTGATCTGTCCTCATATCACTCTTTATATCTGTATTAGGCATCATTCATAGGTTAAACAATGAGAACACCATCTATCCATTCTATATATTATCCAAAGCATTTTTCAAGTGTCACTAAATTAAAAGAAATGTAAATACAACAGAGAGCACAGTGTTAGTGTGTATTACACTTGTATGAGTCCACTCACTGTCCACTTTCTTAGACACATCTACCTTGTTGGCCCACTTTGTAGCTGTAAAGTCAGAGACAGTAGCACATCTGTCGCTGCACAGTTTGCATTGGTTGTCCTCTAGTCCTTCAACAGCAGACACAGGATTCTACGCACAGGACACTTTTGGCTGTATATATATGGGTGGTGGACTATTCTTAGTCCAGCAGTGGCACTGAGGGCTTTAAAAACTCTAACAGCCCTGCTGTGTCTGATCCAGTTGTACCAGCACACACTAACACATCACCAGTGTCACTGCAGCCCTGAGACAACTGCGCCCCCCCCCACACACACAAAATCATATCTGCTCTGTGGTGTTCCCGTGAGGATCTTGACCAATTGAAAAACAGGGTGAAGTAGGGATAAGAAAGTATGCAGAGAAACAGGTGGACTACAGTCTGTAATTGTAGAACTACAAAGTGCTCCTGTACGGCCAATGGAACTAATAAAATAGACAATAAGTGTAGATACAAGGTAGGTGTTCCCAAGCCAGTAATCGGAAGGTAATGAGACTAAGCCATTACTGCAGTTTAAGCCTCCTTCATTGAACCCTTAAAAGGGCACAGAGAAAAGGAAGCAGGGGAACGAGCAACAATTTGTGCTTGGTGTAACTTGTGGAACCCCTCATTCATCATCCACCCAAAACTCTGGAGGGTGAATAATGCCCAGCCTCTAACACACACACACACACACACACACACACACAGACACCCACCCACACCCACACACACACACATGCATACATACATACATACATACATATAAACTAACCACAAATTCTGAGCATGCTGGAAGCTCCCCTGAGGGATTTTCAGCCCCCCCCATACAGGGTGCTGCCACTATGTATTTTGCCTTTTAAGATCCATCAGTTGGCAGTTATCAGAAAACTGTTAAGAAAATTTTACCAGTACATCATTGCGCTGAATATGAAGGTGCAGTTCAGTTGCTTTTTGGGAATATTAGAATATCTTTGGCTAAATAATAAAATTGCAGGACACCTCAAATGTCCTCAGAGATCAAATGGTCTTTATTGTCTATATTCTGTGACTTTGTGAATAGTTGCATGTTTCATTTGTTGAAAGACTTCTGAATCAAATGGGATCATAGAGAAATGAGAGATTTAAAGATTTCCTAAAGATTCATAATCAAAAGGAATCATTGTGAGGTTGAAGACATAAACCCTGATGTTGTAGTAGGGAAGGTTCCCTCTAGAAGATGTGATGCGGCTGAACGCTGAACTTCATCCATTAAGCAGCTGAGATTTAATTCTTCACCTCATTCCTTCACTTTTCATCAGTATCAACTTGATCTTTCATTTGCACTAATTAAAGCACCTCAGCGTAAATGTAGGTAGCAGACAGATTAGGTCATGAAGGATGTAGCACCTCACACATCGCCTTCTCATTCTTTCATTCTTTGGATAATGTCACAGAGAGACGAGACAGAGGGAGAGAGAGAGAGAGAGAAAGGGGGATGATTCTTGGTGTGTGCCAATCATAGGCCTCTCTCTCCCTCAGGGCCTCCATCAATCAGCCTCCTCTCCTCCTCCTGTTATCAGTCTAGACATCTGCAGTTTGGGAAGAGGCATCCAAAACCACACACGGGACCCAGTGTATCTCACACATGCACTCAAACACACACACACACACACACACACACGTCCCCAGCATGCCTCCAGTCCTTTCAACACAGCAGCAAAGTTTTAAATCAGCTGCATAAAAGCAAAGCAACAATTTAACTGTATGAATCATTCTGTGTGTGTCTTGTATTTCTGATGTAATGCTGCCTCTCTAGATAAAAAAAAATCTATATTCCTAAGACTTGAAACATAAAATAGTTTTCATTTCTTTCTGATGACTTCTTTGTGGCAATATTGTAAGTGTACTTCTGATGGTCACTTTTTTGGAGGCTTTATAAGCACTAAATAATGAATTTAAGAAAATCACTTATGAACAGTGCTTTTTATGAGGTAGATTAAATTTTATTGACATAAAGGGGCCCTTAAACTTAAGTGAAAGACAGATGTTCTATTTACAGCTTTTACGACGTGTTGTTCCCAAGAAATGGAGTTTTTTGGATTAAATATACTATGGAATATACTGATGCCCTGAAATGTCTTTGCAAATACAGATAAACAGTGTTTATAGATACAGAGTATTTAATTCTGAACTTAAGCCTTTTATTAAGCTCCTATGTAGTGCAAAGTAAGTGTTTCCAAAGAAAGACACATTGAACGCAATGTATTCATTAATGAACTATTACATTAAACGCTGTTTAATATGTACGTCAAATTCAGTAAGAGTCACGGGTTAGTGCTGTGCCAGTGATGATGAAAATAATTTAGAGCTGGGAAACAAACCCTGATGTAGCTCAAAGAGAATCCTGCCACAGCTCAATTCGTGTGTCTGGTTTATTAGACAACCTCTTATCCAGTTCAGGGTCACAGTGGGTCCCGAGCCAACCCGGAATCATTGGGCGCAAGGAGGGAACACATCCTTGAAGGGAGTGCTAGTCCGTTGCAGGGTGACACACACTCACACCTATGGACACTTTTGATTCTCCAATCCATCTACCAACGTGTGTTTTTGGACTGTGGGAGGAAACTGGAGGACTCATAGGAAACCCACAGACATGGGGAGAACACACCAAACTCCTGACTGTCACCCTGGAGCTGTTTGACAGCAACCTTTAAAGCACCCTTTATTAGACGTACATAGCTTATACATTGTCAGGAAAAAAGGTACTGTGCAGATACATTAGTGTACAAAAGTACGAACAGTGCGATGTTCATGACTGTAAGCATAAAACACACTTTTTATAAAATTCAGATGATGTTTGCGTGCTAGAAACTGGTCTAATGTTTATGAAGCTCTGGTGTCAGTAAACGAGTAAAAAAAACAAAGTGGCTTGGTTAGACATGCTAGGCTTCCTCTCTCTGCTCACAACAAAGAAATCACAAAGAGCCCTCCAAATGTTGAAAATCATGAAAAAGAGAAGAGGATATTGCTTTATTACTTCTCCATAGGTGGGTAATATTGACTTGACTATTGACTATTTTTGCTGTTTCTGTTTATTTAGGTAGGAACCCACTCTACCAAACTAATTTCTGTGGTAATCCAAACAGTGAATAAATATTTCAGTTATATTCAACTACATACAAACAGTATTTTTCTCCTCATACCATTCCACATTAAAAGACGCTGGGCTTCTGAACGTAAACTAAACAGAGAAAACTGTGGTTACCCACAATTATAGACGTTGCTTTTAAAGGTACAACGGCAATTTAAAGTCCAATTTTGAATTTGTGTAATAACATTATTTTGGGAGTAGGACCACGCCCAGACTCCTCCCCCATGTATATCTCGTGAACCCATGTCATTTCTGTCATTCGCTCCCAACTCCACCATTTTGTTTTTTATTCATCCATCCAACATGAGGTGTGGGGGGGCTTTGCTTAAACTTACATTTCATTTTTTTTTCCAGAATGTAAGCTTTCATTGTAGTATTGTGCAAAATTAAATATTAATATATAAATCCTACCCAGTATCACTGGGCACAAAGCAGAATCACATTCTGAATGGTGCAGAAGCAACACAACTGTTGAAGCACACTTCTTTATGAACTGTAACAAAGTAACCAACAGCATCCTCTACTCATGGAGTTCAGTTAAAGTGGGCTTAAGGTAGAGCTTAGAGCTGCCAAGATTACACGGTTAAACTATGTTTAACCAAATGTGGTTTCTAAAAACATGACAAATGGACTAACCATTAGAATATTCAGATGGTCACTGGATTATTATATGAAGACAGTGGGAACCTAGTGAAATAACACCATTGTATAAGTTTGTCCCAGTTATTAAGTAATTGCCTGTAAGTAATTTGCCATTATGGGTATTATTATTTTCGACAGTTATTTAATTTCTGATCCAAAAATGTGAATTAAGTACATTCTGATTACAGCAAATAAGGAGAGATAAATATGCAAAATTTGAGAACATTTGATTTGTCAGCATTAGAAAACGATGTATATCAGATCTGTTGCAAATTTGTCCTCGAACCACAATTGTGGCTTTAGAAACAAAATTAATATGTATTTAGCAGTCATTTTTGGTGCCCAGAGCTTGCCTCCATTTAGGTTTTTTTTAACCTGAGCTTTTAGCCACATTACATTTACTTACCTTACACTTGTGTTGTGATGTAACAATAAACGTGATTTGATTTTTGTTTCACAAGTTATTCAGATATTTTGCAACTATAATTGTGAAGCTTATAGACTTCTAGCATACAAGTTGCATTAATTTAGCTGACGTTAATTTCTCAAACGGATGTTTTTATCATAGCCCTGTATGTGTTTGCATTATTACATTCATTAGCATACAGACAATCGGTGACAATCAGAAGCTAAAACTTCATCCTTCAAACGACTAATTTTCTAAAAAGAGCATTTTATTAAAACAAAATGCCTATTTACACTGCACAGTAACAATCCTTGGACTGGCACAATTAACTGTACCATTACAAAAGGCAGGTACCATGTACAAAAATGAGTCTAGGCATATCAGTGATATAGAAACAAGAGGGCATTGTTCCAAAAAGGCAGATTTTGGTAACTTAAAAGTAGCAAAAGTTAAATGGTACAGTTTCTTATGAAGCTGGTATGGCTGGTATTTTGAGAGACACATTGTGCCCATTAGTGTGGGTAGAATAATTTAACCTTTAAACTATTGCTTATTTCTTAATGGTAACAGGTAAATGTGCTTTGCCTTTACAGAACAGTGAGTAAATACTGCTTCTGACACGTGCCTGCCACACAGCAGACTGAATAGGAGAACAATTTGAGGCTTAACATCAGTGCAGACGAAGAGAGTATCTGCCAAAATATAATCACAGTAGGATTTATAATAAAGTAAACCAGTAAGTTACACAATACAGTGGTGGAAACAGTCTGAGACAAAGCCATTATTCACATGATGTACAAAAAAAGGTTACAAAATGCCTACATATTCATAACTTAAAGGACAAAACCAAAACCATGAAGCTTCACATTGCTTTACATGACTGCAGGCTGCCAAAATCAAAGCAATCTTTTACACAGGGTGAGAAACAGTAGCAAGGGGGAGGTAACATCACAGAGCACATTGCATAAAATCTGTTGGGACAGTTTCAATGCTCTTGTCTGGCTGGGGGTGGAAAAAAGGATTTCATAAGGCAGCAGAACTCCATCACTTTGTTTCAGGTGGTTCAGTCTGCCTGTAACTTTACACCAACCATCACAGGTGTCCCAACAGAAGCAGTTTGCTAAGAACAGGGTAACCACAGGCTTTATCTGCCCAATCACAATGCAGTTTTTGCAGTGGACCTCTCACTTTAAAGATGTCTACACACAGGAAGAACATAAATCACAAATAATGATCATCTAATATAACAATATTTCTTTTTTTACCATTTATAACTTACATTTCATCATGTTCCTCAACTAAGCCTGGAGTCTTTATCACCTGTGCGACTTAGACACATTTAAACCCTGACATTCGAGTGAACTTCTTCACAGTGAAGCTTTCCATCTCCGGTAGAGATTTGGGGGTAGCTTGTAATGTCGTCGTCGTCGTCGTCCCAGCGTACTGAAGGCCTATAGCCAAGGGTGCCAGGCTGGGTCCATGCGGCAGAGGTTATCCAGACTGTTGGCGGCAGCCACCAATGTGTTGACCTTGCTCTCTCCACCCTCAAACTGTGCCAGGTTGTGCAGGCGGGTCATGATGGCTGTCACAGCCTTCTGGACCAGAGACACCAGTTGCTGACTGTCCATGTTCTCTGGCTGTCCAGCAGGGGACAGAGGCATGGATGTATCCTCCTGAGTCTTCTTATGCCATGCGATGATTTCATCTCGCAGCACAGCCTTCAGAATGCCATCCACCTGAAAGAACATACACATCAATGTGATTGATATCTATTGATGTTAATACATTTTTTTTCAATTGTTGTGAATAGTTTTCAAATAATTTAGGAAAAATGTTCTCAAAATTAAGACACACACACACACGAGTCAAAGGTCACAGGGCACACTTTTATCTGAATACCCCAGCAATTAATGTGTGAGGGGGCCTATATTTTAGGCTATGTCTGAAACATGGCCGCCATCTTGAAAGCAGCCATATTGGATCAAGGTCAAATTCTTCCCAATGGGAAAGTGGTCATGTAGCATATTAATATTTATAATATATATTTTAAAAATGGTTTAGTGTATTCTATTTCTCTTGTTGCATTCATAATAAAATTTTCACACTCTGTGAAGGACAGCTTCTGTGTTCAAATGCAGTAGACTAAAATATTGACAAAAATGGAGATGCGAGTTTTTAATTGGACAACGATGAAATATATATATTTTTTGTCAAATTATATAAATATGTGATTCAAAGAGCCAAAATATTAAAATGGGAAGAAGAAATGTAGTGTATTACAATGTACCTTTGTTCCACAAATAAACATAAATAACAGAACAGAGCAGCTGAGTGCTACCTTAAAGTTGGGTTGGGCAAAGCAGCGGGCCACAGCGATCATGGAGGCAGTCAGAGGACCAGACACACCGATGGTGGTCAGGAACTCTGAGATGTTGGGGGTGAGGCGGAAGGGCACTGGTCGGTTAGCGTCCAGATCACCAGTGGCATCATTGATGTCAAAGCGGAAGTAGGAAACATTGAGCTTCCCTGTGTCCTGTGAAAGACATAGAAACAGTTCAATATATAGAAATAAAAATAATATTGAAATATATAGAAATAATAATAGCAGCTGGTATTTGGTGGTATTTCTGATTACTGACAGGTCAAGCACAGGTGCTCAGAACCTGTTAAGAACATTTTAAATACTAAAACACCTAACATCTATATCACACCTTTAGAACAAGCAGCACATTTTGCCACAGTTAAATAATAAATGTGATGATTCAGCCCCAAGACCCAAAGACAAACCCTCCCAGGGAGCTGGCTAGACCTCAGAATCTATACAGCTACGTCCTCAAGAATACTGCCTTTGACATCTGACCACAAAAAAAAAAAGAAAGATGCATTGATCTAAAAGCCATCAAAAGTTGTGTCAGCCAAACACTGCAGGTACAGACTTCAATCCTCCATTCTACTCCTGAATCTCTCCACACAGGCCACATGTGTCAAGGTGGGAGCTATAAAGCAGTGATTATGTGTTTAGGGCAATCCTGCTGGACTGCTCCACAGATAAGACCCTTATTTGAGAACAGCAAAATGGATGAATGCTTTTCTGTCTCACATCCTATTCTCCTTGCAGTGGCAGGGCTGGTGAGAAGGGAGCAGGCCATGAGGGAGCAAGCTCCCAGATACCTCTGAATAGTCACTGGAGCAGCTTTAAATCCGAGTAGCTTCTGCCTTTGTAAGACCTACAGCTTCGGAAGACCTACAGCTAAAACCACAATGGAAGAATAAAAAACATTCACTAAATGTCCAAATGTGAAGCTCCTAATTTATGAATTCAGCTCATTTAAGCTTCACCCACTGTGTACACACAGTTTGAATAATCTCCACTGAAAAAAAGGGGAATGGGACGCTCTGGAGCAGTGCTAAGCATTGGCTAGAGAGATATAAACCCCCACCCCCTGTGGAGCAGTGGAATGCCGTTCTCTGGAGTGATGGAGCTCCATCCAATTCCTTTGTAATGAGATGGAGCAGCTTTTATGATCCAGAAATAATCATCCAATCTGTACCTGACCTCTGTAATGTTCTTGTGGCTGAATGCAATCAAATCCTCTCAGACAATAGTACAACAGCCTTCCCAGAAGAGTAGAGGATGATAGTGCAGCAAAGATTGACAAATTGTATATAAATAGTCTATTTCATGAGAAATGCTGGATGAGCATGGAGCATTGTCCAGTGCGCTGTACAAATAAATTTTAAAGCATTAAAAAAAAAAAAAAAGTTTATACAGTATATTCACAGTTGTTAACATTTAAATCACCATATTTGAATCACTGAAACCAAAACTGTGACATACCTTTGGATACAATATGATCCCCAAGAACACAACAAATCGATGCACATACTTTTGCAACACTTTTTCCTTCATGGCACTCATACCAAATGCAGTCAGAAACTATTTTTTCTCGCTTGCCAATTTCAAACTACTTAATTTTTAATTAAAGTATGTTTCTTAAGTGAATCCTGAATTACAATTATTTAGACAAAAATGCTTTAAAATCTATTTGTACGCCTAATATATGACATTTACATGTCATAGCATGACAGTGAATCTAAATAACCTTGATCGAGACAGCCATCAACAGAAACATTTCCAACAGCAGTTTAAAAGAAAAAAAAACTGCATTTGTTGGAGTGTGGACTGTGAATGCAGCTGGGCTTCAGGCTAGGACTATTGCTGGTCGGAAGGGTCTCAGTAGAAAAAGCACTGACAGGATTATAAATGAGCACAATCAGGAATGTATGGCATTAATGAATAATGATTAAATACTCTGAAACCACTCATAATAAGTGCATGGCCTCAACAGAAAAACAACTTTTAACCAAACAAAAAAAACAACAACAAAAAAAAAAAAACAGCAAGTTCATGGAGCATATGTTGGACTCCGCAGCGCTGACCTCCAGAATAAGTCTCTAAGCACAAACTGAGAGAGAAGCGTTCCAGATGGGAATACACTACAGTACAGATGTGTGTAGGACTGTATACACACACACCCTCTCATCCTCTCTGCCTGGTTCTGTAATCTCCCTGTGCCTAATGAGATCTGAAGAGTGGAACATGCAGCGAGGGGACTTAATACTGCTGCTTTAGCTGCCCGCTCCTCTGCCTGGCACACAAAAAAAGGCAGATTAGGATCAGAGGACGGCACGTCTGTTTGACGATCATTTCTAATAAAGACTTTCAAATGCATTCCCTGCTCCAGCACCAAGTGCAATGGTCCCCTGTGCAGAGATGCTGTAATGATGCAGGGACAATCATCTACACTCCAGGTTTTTAATTGAATCAAGTCTGACAGCTGGAGAGTGACCGTATAATCAGGCCATCTAATACGCTCCTCACATCCAAGGAGCACGGTGCTGCTGTGTAATATATGCTCTGAGCCATGGGAGAGTATCTGTTCTTCATCTGCTGTGTGATGATCCAGCAGGGCGTCAGAGACTGCTGCCTTATTGGATTCGCACATCCGAGATGGATCCCTAACGTCGATCGAACCTGACTGTGTTCAGAACAGTCAGGCTTCAAAGAAGAACTACAGAGGTTCAGTACCTTCAAACATTAAAGCAGCTACACCTTCGCCCCGAGACTCTGATAAAACAGCAGCAGCAGCCTGGAAATTAGGCCTTTTGTGATTATATTTTAGTGTACTTTGTTTTTAAACAAGGAACATTTTTGAAGGTATCCAGATCAAGTTTTTGGCCCGCTAAGCCAACACAGGTACGCTGGAGTTGCAATGTGGTCTGGTATGGCGCCACATCAATGTCAAAAGTAAAGGGTGCAAAAACACCAAGCTTTAATGTTTGCGTGTGTAAATATCAAGCTCAAATGTGAAAATATCAAGCTCAAATCTAAGTGTGGGGTGGGCATTCACAGAAATAAGAGACATCAGCCAATAGCAGTCACAGAAACAGCCCTGGCCCTACACCCATTTTAAATGGGGAAAATCCTCGAGTGCAGAAAGTGGCAGAGGAAAAGTTGTGAAAAAGTTCGAAAAATCGAGAGGGTAAAAACCATCCAAGAACTAAATAAAGACAGTTTGAGAGCGAGATTGTAATCAGTGCACATGCAATTCCTATCTCTGTGCTTGCGAGTTTTACACACCTGCATACAAGGCGTTATTCTGCATAAATGATTTGTCTTTTCAATTATTCGGCCGAAGACATTTTCTGCAGAATAATTTCTGTTCACGAATATTTGGTACATCTCTAGTATTAGAAATCTTTCAGAACTCAAATTATTACTTACTTATATTTAAGTAGTTCTTTTAGTTAGAAATATGGGATTATTATAAGTATGATTTGATTAATAAGACACAGATTATTTAATACTTCATATTCTCATATATCTGCATATAACATCTGAAAGACAAAACACGGTTAAACTGTAGACAAGGTAATTACTAATGTATACATGACAATTTTATTCATGAATTTCAAATGCTCCAGAGTAAAAGATGTGGCTATTACCTGAGCTATTTGCAGCATCTCTGGATTGAGGCGGTTGAGGTGCAGCATGAACTCAGCCAGGCCGATAAGGGCCAACTGGATGGTGAACATTTTCCGGAAGGTCCAGTAGTCAGTGGCGTTGGGGAAGGTGTGTAGGGCCCACTCCTTCAGCATACTCCGAGGAACCATGTTCCCTTGCACCTCTTTCAGAATGTCCCGCAACACCTGCACACACCAACACACAATGTTAGTACGTTAGTACAACTTAGAATGTTGTTCTTGATGTTTACGCAAAACTAACGGAAGAGTTCCACTGTGCAGTGCAATGATATAAGCACTCGTCATTGAAAGCTAGTTTGTTGTGCTACTTGATAGGTACGTTTCCACAGCATGGTACCGGCTCTGCACGGCTCGGTGCGCTTTTTCCTTGGTCCCCTGCGAAATGTAGACTGTGATGCCTCAAACCACTAACGGGAACTGCGGGCTTTGAAAACCAAAGATCTGACAGATCAGGAGAGTTTTCATTGTTGCACGTCCGGGTCTCGCTGGAGTTTTTCGTCAGACGCTAATCCAGGGAGAATTTGAATCTCTTCAAACCACCTCGGCATAATGTTACAAGCTGACATTGGGAGTCGGATAAAAACAAAAACTTGGAGATTTTACAGTCTGCAGTTCCTGGTGATTGACAAGTCTTTTTGGCTAATCAGTGCTCTTCAAGTTTTACACATTTAGTACCAACTCAGTTCAGATTAGCCTAATGGAAAAGCAAAAAAACAAAAAAACAAAACTGAACCAAGCAGGTTCCATGCAATGGAAAAGTGCCAGATGTATCCTTAAATGTAATTTACCTGATGGCTGGCTTGTGTTCCTCTGGCCTGCACTGTGGCGAGCCGGTCGTAGTAGCGGGAGATGGGGTTGTCGTGCTCAATGCCCTTCTTAGCACAGCGCTGCTTGTAGATCTCCACCAGAGAGAGAGATGAAGGGTTATCCTCCACCAGTCGCATCTGAGGGGACACTGCCACCACCCTGGGGACTGCAGACAACACAAAACGATACAATCACACTTAATGGAGCCAGACAAAGACATGCTTGGTAAATAGTGTTGCTAAGATGCTTCCCTGAAGGAAGGATAATGTTAAGCTGAGCTGGAAGTATAAAACTGAATCACATTATAACAAAGAACTAGCACAATACATTAGCAAGGCAACATACTTCAAAGTGTACAGAACTGTGAAGACCTCGTGCACTGCAATCTTGCTGAAACTTAAGCTCACCCATTAAATATCCTCTAAACATTTTCCATGGTTACGCCACTGTCGATACAATCGTTCCATTTACACAGAGAGTGAACTGAGACCACACAATTCCCCAGTCATATCATTTTTAAACAAAAGCAATCCACAGCCAAGAGTGCCAGTGAGAAAACACTTGCGAGGGGAGTGCTCTCGGGAGAACGCCCACAAGCTCCACGCACAGCCCACAGGAAACTACTAATGCACTGCAGGATTGCACCGCCCGTTATTTATTTGTTTAGAAAAAGAGGAAAAAAATCTTTAGCATAAACTAACAGCTAAACAAAGAAAAATGGAGACTGGTATTAGAGTGCTTCAGGATATTTCTTTGTGCATAGATCACTTAAATCAACTGGGTTTCTATAGGTTCAGTGTATGGTTTTCACAAACAAACAATTCCCAGATCTATCAGTTATTCTGATGGCTAATTGAATGAACGCATTTTTTTTTTTCTTAAAAGCTCACAACAAGAATTGAAAATTCGGAACAATACTGAACTATGTATTGTCATGCATAGTTATATACTGCCACTTATAATACTACAAAAATAAAAGAGCATAAGAAATAAAGAAGGAAAAAAAATTAGAATACATGTAAATGTTCAAAATAGATCTGGGTCACATGAGGCTATGTGTTTTTTTTTTTTTGTTTTTTGTTTTTTTAAGAATTTAATTGCAATTCTTAAAAAAAAAAAAAAAGACACAATTAAAAATAAAATAAATAAATGTACCATTTTAAAATAAGACTACACTTATTAATTAGGTTGCAAACAACTTAAAGGTCATTAATAATTACAGAAACATAGAAAGGGAAACAGTGAACCCTTTTTTGTCTAATACTGAAAATGTCAAGGAAAAGCTTATGCTAAGACTGTGAATTGAGTCATTTCATATGTTGAGGTACACACCACATTAATCATCAAATGCCTAAAAAGACATTCCATCTATGGTTAAAATTTTTTAAAAATATGTGCTGACAGGCTTATTGTCAACTGATGGAGAAGACAAAGATAGATCATTATTCTGCAAGTTCTGAGGTTTAACAGTGTATATGGATGTGGGTTCATTATCTGACAAGCAACAGGTCAGCTATACTTTCTATCTAGGTCATACAAATGATTCTTAATATTTTTAGTGTGTTTACAACCTAATTAATAACCTTCAATAAACATTGTTTTTACCTTTATATGTGTAGTCATTCTATAGTGGTGCCAATATAATTTTGTAATATTTTTTTAAAAATAGGACAATATGCAAGATATAAAAATAGAAGCGTGTAAGTTCAACAGAAGCTGGCCTTGACCTTTGACCACCAAGAGAGATAATTTAGAGTTCTGTGGTCTCTTTTACCTGGAGAGTGCCAAACTCATTTCTTATTCATTATGCCCAGCGCATAGCAGGAGAAGGGTGAGCCATTGTCGCCTTGTCCTACATTACTATAAAATTTGTCCCAATGAGCAGTGCTGAAATCCCCATCACACTCGTTCCAATATCGTTTCCCTTAAATCTCTCAGCTTCAGCTGTTCTGCCAGTTTCACTAAAAGCAGCCAGGCTAGAGGCTGGAACTCTGCTAAACATTATGTTAAAATCTGAATAGGGTAGTCCCAACACTAAGAAGGCTCAAATGCTAGTGGTTCAGCCAGTCCTATTTCTTTTGGGTAAGGGTGAGGTCAAATATATTTTGGTCTAGGTTAAAAAAAAAAATTAACAATTTTTAAATATGGTCTTTCTAGCGATGTTATCTGACAGATATTTCCTTTTGTTCAGGCAAGCTGCTGACCAAATCGCACAACATACCAGTAATAAATGCTTCACCTGAGAACAGTGAAATCTCAGTCTGAAAAACCCCTGTATTGTGGGAGGGTGGTCTATACAATATTTTTAGAATGGCACAACCTCAGCCTTGTTCTTGTCTGGAAGGGGAAAAGTTTTTATAGCTAAAAGTGTATGTCTAATAATGTATAGCCTAGCTTTACTCTTATGTCCCATTTCATGTTTTTTTTTCTGCATGTACAAAAATCCTGTACTTGAGTTAAAGTACAGATACCCCAGGTAAAATATTACTCCAGTAAAAGTCCTCTGTTTAGATTTTCACTTCAGTAAAAGTATGAAAGTACCTGCCTTCAAATGTACTTAAATATAAAAAGTAAAAGTATTTTGATTTATTATGGCTCTAATGTCCTATTATCATTTTTGTAACAAGACCCTTGATTAATCAACTCATTTCAGATAAGTCACTCTTGGTACACCAATATTTTAATACAGTGATATTAATTAGTCTGACACCGATATCTATTAAACATATCATAAAACACTGAAGGCAAACTGTCCATTAGGTAGAAACGAATAGATGTGAAATTACATTTAGCAAACAAGCTTTTTTTGGTTTTGGTTTAAGATTTGTTAGCAACTTAGTTACAAGATTAAAAAAAAAACCCTAATCCTTGTAGGCCTTTGTTTATAAACAATTATCCAAAACATGGAAAGGATTTGTATAAATATAGAAAAAGTATGCATGGCAATAGGGCAAGGGGTGCTGCGGCATGTTAAGATTTTCATCCATCCTTTTGGCAAACTGGAACTGGACAGCTCTGCCAAGGCCAACCCACTACACCGTAACCTGACTGGTATGATTGTGCAGTTCTTTCATTTTAAAATGTAATTTTTTATGCATGCAGTGAAATTAAAGTAAAAAGTCCTCCAAAATAAAAATACTACAGGAAATACAGATACACAAAAAACTACTTAAGTACAGTAACAAATTACTATTACAGTAACAAATTACTATTGTTAACAAATTACATTTGTTACTGTTGACCACTGCTTAATGCCATTTTACTATTGTTATAAATCTAGCTTGATGACCTTGAAGTACATACATAAACGAGCATGTAATCTGTAGCAACTTCAATTTTGCCTTTATTATCTCAATATTTATTATTATTTTATAAAAGAAATATAAAAAATTATATTAAGTATAACAACATTTTGTACACATCAACAAACCCACATGCAGCCAACAATCTGTAACTTATATTACTATTGTTTATTATAGCTACATGCTGATATGCTCAGCAAAATAGCTTAGCCTGTGCTGTGGGTTGTGGTACCTGTAAAAAAGAGATGTCTCTTGGTGGTCTCCTTCCTCTTCTCCAGGCAGGGGTTGAGGAGGCGCAGAAGCTGGAGCACGCGTTCCTCTCTGCGCGACTCTGTTAGACAGGCATCGTTCATCACCAGGTACGGATAGATTTTCCCGTTGTGGCCACGGATGTAGAGGCGGCGGGCAGCTGTGTTGTGCTTCTGGACGATCTCAACCCGGGGCATGAACCTGAGAAGCAGAACAATGGCAGGGGGTTTAACTACTGCAAGACACTGCGTATTCCAATGGGAAATTGCATCTATATTGTGTTGGATTCAGAACAGAAACATTTTTTTGGTTTATAGTTATGTTTAATGACAAAAGCAAAAGTTACACAAATGTAGCTTGGTGCTATTCAGGCCTTTCAATGGTTGTATAATACATTGTGTAATTCATCCTGGCTACTTTAATGAGAGAATGCTGACGATTCAGAAAAGTAAATATTATAATGCATTTTTTGGCCTAAATTTAAAATCAAATAAAAAAGCACTCTCAGCATAATTTAAAGGTTCTATAGTACTTACTGTTTCTCCATTCTCTTAGGGAAAAAAGTTTTCTTAAACAATTTTTAACACCCGAAAGACATGTTTACGATATGTGACTGTATGTGTGGGTAGAAGGTGTCTAATCTGTATTCACCTGGCAATCTTGATGTAATAGTGTGTGGGCTTGGGCATGAGGAATTCTCCTGGGATCTCCACATCGGCTGTCTGGGCCGAGAAGTTGCTAAGGAAACGGCACTTCTCCTCGATCAGGAAGAACTTCGGCAGCTGTTTGGTCTTGGCTTCCAAGATTTTGATCCATTTCTTTAACTTGGAGATGAGGTTGTGCAGCTTCATTGAGCCAGGAACACTGAAGTCAAAATCTGTGCCAGGAGAAGGACAGATAGAGAAGCAAAAAAGAAAAAGGAGGGGAGGAGAGATTGGTTGTTCAGAAACAATTGCAAGGAATCCAGAGGAAGAGAGACAGGTAAAGGAAGAGGGGAGATGGTGGCGGAGACCATAGGGAGAAATATGAGGCAAGTGTGAGAAAGAAATGGGGAGGGAGGGAGAGAGAGTTGTTATCTATGGATCAGGAAATAGAAGTGCTGCGCTGTACTTCCTCGCAGGTTCCTCTTGTGATGTGAGGCTGCCGATAACATCGGGGGCACCACGAGGAGAGAAAAAGGATTAAATGCTCAATTCAACTTCTAAATGACATTGTGCATTAAGCTGAGGAGGTAGGTGTGGAAGGTGCCAGTTGAACATACGCAATGTTCCCAATTTTAGAGACAACCCCGGGGCACAACTTTATCAAATAGGGTAAAACCTGCTCCACTTTCATAATTCTGTTGTGCCCCTCCAATAGAACCATGAAACACTGTCAGAGAAAGGGCTTGCCATTTAATTTCAGTTGGAGTTTTTTTGTATGAAGCCCCCAGACTGTCAACATCTCACCAAAGACGTGACAATCCTCACAACCCGAAAAACCTGCTTACCCAATTTACATGTCTTTAAATTTTTTGGTAGTAGCTGCTATAATCCCAGAGCCTGCTGTGCTGAGCTGTCAGTCAACTTATGAGTAAAACCAGGGAGCTGAATCTGCCGTGCATACTGATGGGCCATTTTAAGAACCCTCACTGCCATTACGACACCTGAAATAATGTCAGTTATTCTGTGTGACATTTTGCTATAAGCAAATCAACCACCTCCCATTTGAACACCCACGATGATTAGTCTTCCAGAACCAGACAAAGACTGTAATCTTTCCCTATCGCTCCACTTTTCGGGTACTTAAAAGAACAGCAGGAAATAGAAAATACCTATGAATGAACAGTAACAGAGTTGTCAGTTTTGATTAACCAACAGTAAAGTAAAAGTGTAACAATTTTGTTAGCAGATATAACAAAGAAAAGCCAAAGTAGTCATAAGGGTGAGGATTTTGTTACTACAGAAGGTGGAACATTATAGAACCATTTACAACAAGGTTGATGTGTTCATTGCTTTTTATGAAACCACAAACTGCCTTTAATAAAGAACCCTTGACTAACCATTTCCTATGTAACAAGCATAACTAATATCTGCCAGTCTATTGTCTGTTCTTCACCCGTTTGCTTGTTTGTGTAACTGGCCATGTGGGAATTTCTACATGCATACTCAGTGCTAAATAAATGTTGAGTAATGATTTTAGCAAATCATGGACAAAGTCTACCAACACCTGCATGTGTAGAACCTGTTGCAGTCTTTTTGTCTTGTTGTGTGTAATTCTATCTGACTATCTGATTTTTTTAAGTAAAGTTTTATTTCTATCTAGTTATTTTCTTCCAAAAATGTTGGACATTTTATGTAACATTACATTTTTATATCATCATTAACTTTTAATACAGTTGCATTCCTAATAAATTAGAACATCATCAAAAAGTTGATTTCATTAATTCAATTCAAAGATTTATAGATTAATTACAGATATATTTCAACTGTTTATTTATTTTAATGTTGATGATTATGGCTTACAGCCAATAAAAACCTGAAAGTCATTATCTCAGAAAATTTAAATAATCAACACAAAACACCTGCAAAGGCTTGCTAAGTCTTTAAAATTGTGCCTTAGTCTGGTTCAGTAGGCTGCCTCCTGCTGTATCCAAGCATATTAATGGAAAGTTGAGTGGAAGGAAAACGTGTGGTAGAAAAAGGTGCACCACAGCCTTGAAAGGACTGTCAAGAAAGGGCCACGCCAAAAAGATTTGGGGGAGGTTCACAAGGAGTGGACTGCTGCTGGAGTCAGTGCTTCAAGAGCCTCCACACACAGACGTATCCAGGACAGGCTACAACTGTCACATTCCTTGTGTGAAAGCCACTCATGACCCAGAGACAACTCCAGAAGCGTCTTACCTGGGCCATGGAGAAAAAGCACTGGACTGTTGCTCAGTGGTCCAAGGTCTTGTTTTTAGATTAAAGTAAAGTTTGCATTTCATTTGGAAATCAAGATCCCAGAGTCTGGGGGAAGAGTGGAGAGGCACACAATCCAAGATGCTTGAGTCTAGTGTGAAGTTTCCACAATCAGTGATGGTTTGGGGAGCTATGTCATCTGCTGGTGTAGGTCCACTGTGTTATATCAAGTCCAAAGTCAGCACAGTGGTCAAACAGGACATTTTAGAGCACTTCATACTTCCCTCTGCTGAAAAGATTTATGGAGATGTGAATTTCATTTTCCATCCAGACTTGGCACCTGTCCGTACTGCCAAAAGTACCAATACCTGGTTTAATAACCACAGTATCACTGTGCTTGATTGGCCAGCAAACTCACCTGACCTAAACCCCATAGAGAATCTATAAGGTACTGTCAAGAGGAAGATGAGAGACACCATATTAAACATAAAACTTTCCTAGATCTATGATTACACCAGACCCACAAACGTGCATCATGGCATCCCTGGTGAAGAACTGTGCAGAGGTTCTTTATCAGCCTGGCTTGTGGCTAAATCAAGAAGTCTTTAGGATAACAGTACTCCGCTACTACGTGTAGGCAGAGCAAGCTGTTTTCTGATAAACACGCTGCCCTCAAGAAGCCTTCTGGTGAGTGTGTGTTTGTAGACGTAGTCCACACTGCTATTTCAGCTCCCTGGCGTTGCTCTCAGGTCTGGAGGGTATTGGCACTCCCTAGAGCCATAGAAAACAAACTCCTTGCTCTCTGACCTGTGCACAGCAAAGCAGCAAAGGCGGAAGCTTTCTTCACCTAATATCAGGTGGATAGCGGAGGTAGTCTAGTGCTATAAATCCCCCCAGCGTCTGTCTGGCTGCCCCCCGTCTCTGGCGACTTAGCTGCTTTAAATTCCATCAGTGAAAAGGGCTGAGTGAATGCAGCTGGGACGCCAGAGCCAAGCCCAGCACTGCAGCCACTTCAGCAGCACTGCCTTAGAGGCTGGATTTTATGGACAACCAAAATCCTCTGACCTAATAACAACTAAATTACAATTCATTTTAATGCAAATATCGAATGGAACTCTAAACTCTTGGGTATGATTCAGAATTACTATATTTTGCCTGCCAGATCTTTCTTAGATTGTTAAAACGCTAAGGTCCCCTCCCATGCCCACATTTGTGGTGGCAACCTGGTATTAGTTTTGCCGCATGTGGTGAAATAATTCCCAACCCCTGTCCTAAAAGAAAAGGCAAGCCAAAAATAATTGAACTATATTAGACATGGGCCACGGCATCGGCCTGTCTGTCCAAAACAGAACAACACATGCAAATGGTGTGTTGGTGTGATTGGATTTAAGGCTTTTTGAGTGCCAAATGATGTGTGGTGTGAGTGTGGGTACTCATGTGCATAAACTTATATTTTCTGGTTCACATGTCCCCCTTAAGGAGCACAGAGTCTAGCTCAGTGACGGGGAGTGTGAGAGCAAGAGCGAGAGAATTTTAAAGCTTTCTGCCTGGCTGCCCCTGTGCTGTAACTGGCTCTGAGCAGCAGGGCGGTGCCAGGAAGGCACAGCGGGCACCGGCTCCGCCCCACTGCACACACACACACAGCTGGCACAACAGCTGCTTTATACCCACCTTCCACATGTAGTCCCTCAAGACTCTTCTCTCTCTCTCTCACACACACCAAAAAGAAAACTCTATACTGGTCGGAGGGGGAAAGAAATTGGAATGCAACTGAGTAAAATGAGAGTTGTCAAATAAAAATAATTATTAATTACAATATTTTGTGTTATTAATCATATTTGTCTTAGTTGATTTAATATGACCCCAAAATTTCTATATATTTGCCCAAATATAAATATTTGCTTGAATATTACCCTTATCTGCATAAAATAGGTGCATCTTTGGACATATGGTGTACTCAAATTACAAAATAAAATTAGCTCTCAAATTTAAAAATGCCTTAAAAAAATAATGTTCTATTTTTTTATAGTCTACATTGCACTACTGTGACTAATCCAGTCAGATCATTCAGAGCATTTCTTTAATAATTCTGCAGCAAAGTATTCTTGAATTTGTACATTTTACACTGAACTACTTCATTTAGAAACCAAACTAAATGGCTGTAAAGCGAGTTCAAATTCATGTTTATTTTTATAACCAATTAATCGACTAACAGTTCCTCGACAACCAAGTCCTTTCTTTATGGTAAAACAGAAGCCATGTTTCGCCTAACACTTCCTGTAGTGTAGAGCTAGTAAACCATGCTTCCCAAACAGACATGAGCTCTGCTTTCCAGAGTGGAGGCTTGCAGGCAGACAGGAAGCTTGTTTAGACACACTCACATTCCTCTCCATGTGTTGTCCAGGTGCCAGGTGTTGTGTAACGTGTACCAAAAAAATAAATAAAAAATGTCTCTGAAAAGTGCCCTCACCGAAACACATTTACACCCAAAAATCATTTTAGGGAGCTTCTGACATTCAGGATTTATAGACATAGTGCTCTATTTATGCTTACCACAAACAGTTAAACAGTTAATCGTTTAACCAACTCAAACCCAAGTGTAAACAAGTCTGTATTATCACAATTTAAGTGTGCACATTATATTAGACAAAAGTGTAATATAATAAAAAAAAAGTGTAAAATAATACCTAATAAATTTTGATCAAATAAATCCATTTCTTGCCAATGCTCTAATCCGTGAAATCTAATGTGAAACAATGAATGAGTGTGGTGAATTAACTCAGCAGTTCTAGTATTGCGCAATCAACAGCACCTGAACACACACCCAAACGCACTATCCTCCAGTCATTCTCCCTCACCCATTAAATCTAATCATATGGTTCACAGCCCCAATTATCTCCTGAGCCAGACCTGATGTAGGAGCGAGTGGTTAACTCGGCGTAGGAGCTCATATTCGGATCAGACGCTTCAGGGAGATTCATAAACAGCTCCCTTTAGGTTCTACCACATTCATGACAAACATGACTAAATGCTCCAGAGTTCATTTCCTGCTTTCAAGTGCGATTACATATCCATAAATAGTCATGGAGAGTGCACTGATCAGGATTTTTTTTTTCTTTTTAGGCTTAGCCAATTCCTTGCTGTGCATTCCTAATAGGTTATGCTTTGGTATTCAAGTTTATACCATAAATCAGTCAACAAGGTATTTGTTGTTTCTTTGTTGTGGTTTGTGTCTTGATAATTTAAGATTGGCTTTCTGCTTTTATAATGTACAGTGATCCCTCATTTTTCGCCGAAGATGCGTTCCAAGACCACCCACGAAAAACGAATTAGTTAGAAGAAGAGGAAAGATTTTATTTTTTATGTATTTAACGAGTATTTGGACTTTTAAAACACTCCCTGTACTGTTAACAACCCACCCTTTGCATTAAACAGTCATTCTATAATGTTTTTCAGCTGGAACTACATGTGATATCCTACCAGTTTCTTTAATAGAGTAATTCCTAAGCTGTGATTTAGCGTAAGTAAATTTCACTCGGATGTGGTCATGAACAATACATGTACTGTACGTAAGAAATACTTGTAAATGATATATTTTGTGACCTACAGGCCTAGCCCAATACATGTAAATCATTTTAAAAAATACTTTTAATTTACACACCATAAGAAAATGACATTTTTAGGCATCTAGTCTGCGATATAGCGGCCAAAAAACCTGCAAAGTAGCGAAGAGTTACTGTATACGCCCCCCCCCCCCACAGAAACTGGTTGCATTTCCTACTTCTCATAACTAAAACAAAAATTTACATTTGTCATTCAGATTTATCAGTTACAGCTTCTTGACAGTTCCACAACCTGTGCTGTTTTCTCAAAATGGAAAAAACACGTGGATTTATTTCAGATCTGAAACAAGAGGAGCACTTGAGAGGAGAAGAGTGCCTAGCTTCCAAAAAAACAAAAGCTGTGTATAAGATGATTAGAGCTTTGGTGGACTACCAGGTTTTTTTATGGTAGTTAGTTTGCTCCAGCTCAAGGTGAACTGGGTAATTACACAAATGAATGTTCTCTGAAGTTTTGCACATTATTATATAGTATTCACCTGGAATAGACAAACCAAAATACCAGAATTTACACCTACAATCTAAGCCCTAAGACGGTGGCCACGTAAGGTCTTAGGACTATGAATTATGGTGTTTTTCCATTGCATGGTACCTATTTGATGAGGCACGGGATGCCTCAATGTGTTTTCATCCCTGGTCGGATTTGCCCTACCAAGAAATGTAGCTGGTGACGTTGCAAAATCCCATCTGTAATGGGAATCACAAGCTTTGGAAACCACAATGGTTGCTGTCATTTTAAGCAATGTTAAGTTGTCATGTGTTCACATTTTATTTTATTTTTTTTGTGAGTGAACATGGCTCCACCC
This sequence comes from Hoplias malabaricus, assembly GCF_029633855.1. Lineage (NCBI taxonomy): Eukaryota > Metazoa > Chordata > Actinopteri > Characiformes > Erythrinidae > Hoplias > Hoplias malabaricus. The sequence continues at coordinate 21,627,592 of NC_089802.1, read as the reverse complement.
CCAAATCTCTTAGACCAATAGAGTTTTTTGTCGTTCCTTGCTGCACATGCCTGCCTTTCGCTGGAACTTTTTTTGTCGGCAACCAGTCAGGGTGCAATTTTATAAGCTGCCGCTGTGAGTCAGATGAGAACTAAGTGTGATCTCTTGTGTAGCTTGAAGATTTTATAGATGGTTATGTTTTGGTGGTGGTCTGCATTTCGTGATGATTGACAAGTCTCTCTGGCCAATCAGCGCTATGCAGTGTTTGCGCATCACGTTTAGTCCCTAATCGGGTAGCTTGGAACCGCATGCAAGTGAATACTAAAAATAGTACCAGGTCTAGGTACCAGATTTGGCTAGTGGAAAAGCAAGACAGCTGAGCTGAGCAGGTAACAAGAAGTGGAAAAGTGCCATTACAAAAGTAAGAAGTAGAAACACTTGAATGAGTGTTTGTAGAAACTTGTTGTTGTGTTTTCTAACCTGTGGTGAACTGGCCCTTCATCTTTTGGAAGACGGGGTCCTGGGCGGTGGCCTGTGCCCGGCGGGCGAGAGACTCTGAAGCAGCACTGGAGAACATAGTGGAGACATTTGAAACGTTCTCCAAGCCCACACCAAACGTGCTCACCAGCTTCTTCACAAAATTCAGCGTGTGTGGTGTGATCTTAGCATCAGACACTGCTCCACTCTTCTCAAATGCCACAGAATGACACTTAGCCAATCCTTGCTGGAGCTGCCGGAGAACCTGAAGGAACACAAGTGAAGGAACTTTGAATAAATATGCATTTATTTGGGAAGTAAGTGATTTAGTAGATGTTAGTCCATTTTCCAACCCTTTATTATATCTTGCAAAGCCATAGATTGGAAAAAAACTCAAAATGTCTCTGTAATTTTGTCTATTTTTACGCATAATTTTAAGTCACAGTGGTTAATTTTTTTTCCCAAAAGTGCTGCTTTAAAAACATTCTTTGCATCCCTCAATCCCAGATCTGGCAATGTCTCCACCTTTATTTTTCTGCTTTTTCTCCATCCCCCAAATCTGCCAGGTGCAGGGCAGTGTCCCGCAGGACAAAGCATCCACTGTCCCCGACGTCCCTGTCCAGCTCCAACATATCAGTGCATCTGCTGCTGTCACTAGCTGCCCATCTCCCAGTGCTGCACCCCCACCCTCGCTCTCCACAGCCATCAATCACAACTCTCCGCTCGCCACAACCCGATTAGCATCAGAGCAAAAGCCTCCCCCAGCACTGCAAAACCACTTTTCAGCCTCACTGAGCCCTGCTTCAGCGCCTGTGTCAGCTTTCATCTGGCCAACTAGCCCTCCAAAAATAGCCAGGTACAGGCAGCTACAAGGTCATTTAACACTTAGATTTAAGGGTTTTATTCAAAATAACAGAAACCATATTTGCTTCTTTTTCTATAGAACAGTATTTGAGCATATTTCTTTAACCACAGCATCCTTTAAAAGTATGCAAAATTTGAAGTCAACCCAATCTTTAAAAAAATAAAATAAAATAAGATACTCTGTATCCATCTGACAGTTCTCTCCCTCTCTCTCGCATACACAAACACACCAACTGGATTTTTTTTTATTGAATAATATGCTTGAAATTGAAATATGCTTTTGGCTGCATCCTTCATGTCCAATCACAACGCAAACTAACCATCCAGCTCTGCCGATAGTGCTTAAAATTCTCAAAAAAAACAAAACAAAACAAAAAAAAAAACATAATAAATAAATAAATAAAATAAAATAAAATACTGGAAAAACTATTTTAGCTGCATTTTCATGATACAGTTTTGTAAATATTGTTTTGATTTTTATGTCAGCAACAGCAGAATTATTTTGACCACACACCTGACGAAGCCAGACGGCTGCTATAGATTTCTGCAGACATCATTCTGTGAACTCAACCGAAATATGAAAACTTCTGCACGAAAAAGTCTTACTGCCATCAGATTTCTTGATTGCTTAAACCACCAGTTGAATATAAATTTGGCAGTACCTCCTTTTATTAAAATGAAGATTAATTTCCTATGGCTCATCTGAATATGCAATCGTGCTTTGGAAGCCATTCATGCAAAAAATATAGATAATTCCAGGACTTGCACGTTATCCTTCCAGCTGAACTGCTGTTTGTTTGTGTGATTAGTAGTAGGCTTAATCCCTTTGAAACCCAGAACCCAAAATTTTAACCCAATTCAGTCAAAATCAAGGTTGCAGATGCAACGGTGTTAAGAGTATGCAGATTCACTCATCATCAAATTTTCTGGGAAAGCTTGATGCAGGTATGTGGTTCATACCACAAACACATTCATCACAGTGGCACTTGGGGAATAAATGCGTTCCACCATTGGTGGTTCTCACCTCCTCGTGCCAGTTCTCTCGAAACCACACCATCTGGTCCACGATGCCCTCCAAAGAGGAAAGCAGGGTTGGGTGCAGCTCGCGCTGCATGTGCATGATGCGGCTGCAGCGCCACATCGGCGCCGTCGCCCGGATGGGTCCTGGGTCTGAAGCAGAGTGACTCTGAGTCCCCACTGAACTTGGTTGCTGCTGACCAGAATCTGAGGAGATATTAAGGAGAAATAAGTTTATACTCAATGTGACTCACATATGCAGACTTTATATGTGGACCATGGTCCATGAAAACTTGAACGTAATATTTTTGTTTTCTGTTCTGTGTCATCTCTCAGGTTTGTTATGTTAACATAACAAATAAGACATATAGTGTTCTCTTGCAAGCATGCTAAGTCCCAGAGTTGTAATACAAAGAACTGAATAACACCCCTTGTGGGTTGTATTTTAAAAGAATTGAATTTAGAACAGACGTGAAACACAATATTGGCTGCTTGTATGCCTAAATAGTTACTCCCTTTTGCTACGTTCAGTCACAATTTATTAACAAATTACAAGAAAATGCTTGATTAATTTCTTCTAATCCAAAAAAAGTAGCATCAGCTAGCTCACCACTTTTGTAGCGCTCCCTCTGCTCGATCTTCAACGTCAGGTAGAGAGTACGAATGGGAAAGTACACAGCTTGAGGGTAGACACGTCCCACCTGAGAAAAACAGGCACAGATTACACTTCAGATAGTCCCTGCAGAACCGGTGCCCGAGCAAGCTGCAGAGAGATGCTGCTGACATGTTTTCAAACTGCAGTGTGATAGCACTGGTTTATGAAAATGAAACCATGGGGGAAAGGAGCAATGAGATGGACAAACATCAAGGGGAGATTAAAACCATGGCTCAAAATGACACACGGTAAAAGCTTGTCAAATCCGGACAGGCCTCTCTCCCGTCTACATCTGCCGTGCCCTTGAAATCAGCCTCAGAACTGGACGAAGCCTATTCATCAAAAAGCCCAGCTAAGACGTTTACACTAGAGTAGCTAAGAACAATATCTGGAGGTGTAATCAGAGCTCAAGGTCAGAAACCAATTTTACCAGTTGCTCACCTCTCTACCAGATTTACTCATACATGTGAAAAGTCACATGCCCTCTCGTCTTCCTCTATTAGATTAATTTGGCACATTCCCACCCTGCCCCACCCCCGAACTATGACACAGATGTGAATTTATTTCAATAAAGTGTGAACACGAGTCATACGCTTGTCCTGACTTATACAGATCAGACAAATATCTGATTTGTGTCTAAGCAGCTGTAATGCAAATGTGGTACTGCCTCACTGCATATGCTACTGTTTGTCATCCACTGTCAGCAGAAGGGAGTAAACGTGTGGCCAAGGACATCAAGTAGTCATGGGAGGAACTGTGAAATAGCTGATGCTGCTAACAGCTCATTTTGTCTAACCTAATTACGAATGGCCAATATGGCAAAAGAATGTAATATGGCAATAATTGATGGAAATACAAAATAAACGTGACTCAATTTACCAGCCCAAAATTCCAAATCCTTAGGGCTCCTGACTTGTTGGTGGCATGATCATCATGTTTGTACACACTCAGAACATTACTGGTCACTAAAATGCACAAACAGTGTAATGTACCTTTAAAATTTACAATGGTAGTTTTAATGTCCAGTTGTGCATATTACATTATCTTCTCCAGAAGATTTTGTATCTTTGTATATTTGTAATCTTTCACTACAGGACTGTGGAAACTAAGAGAACATAATACAAATCATGGCAAAGAAACTTGTCATGTAAAACACCACAATTTTATAAACCTACAACTATAATACTATAATAAAGCACAAAAATGTTCCCTAATTAAAGGTACAGTCCATGTACCCTTGAGGGTACCACCACAGCGACAGTTGTTCTGACATTGTATGATGCATATGATCATTCTTACATTCTTATGATATACTAGTAGAGATAGACGCGTCAAAATAACTTCTGTTGTGTAGTTTCCCCAAAACTCAAACATCCTTTTTTGTCAATGCCCCAGGCAGAGGTCCATGTCACATATGCCTAAATAATGCAAATGAATAATCTTGGAATATAATTAGCTGCGCGTATAATGTGGCAGAAACAACCACAGTGTAACTGAGGAATGCAGTGTGTTGCTGAAGTCATACTACGGTATAGATTTCAGCAATAAACTCTCAGTTCTTTGCCATATCAGGACCAGACTGTGATTAGTATTCATATTCAGACTTTGAATTTAGGGGAGACAAAAACAAAAACAGAACAGAATGGCCTGAATGGCAAAAATATTGGTGATGATCAGTCTGGCTTATACAAACTCAAAAATAAACACAATGGGCAATATTGAGGTCAACAAAAGCTATTGATATTTGTGAGACGCTATTATTTCAGATGGATCATCAACACATTAACGTGAAGCATGAAGTGAAAACAGAGCAATAAGTCAATGTGAATCTATCGTCCCCAGTGTACCCCCACACCTATTCTTCCGGATCATGTGGTGTAAATGTTGTGTGTGAGAGGGTGTTATGAAGACTGATAGTGGAGGCAGAAGAGACGGAGCATTAATCCTGTAGCCCCTCTGCTCCTCTCAAGTCTCCTCACCCTGAGTGGCAGCAGGCCATTAGAGTGGACACACGATCCGAGCCAGTGCCGATAGCACGGTACGCAGTAGCCTTTAGGAGTAAAGGGACACCTCAGAGCTTGGGCTTTTGTGTTTGTAAAGAGCAGGAGGCCTGCCTTTAAGAGCTTGTTAAGTAGCACATTAAAAATGAAAGAGGAAAAAGGGGAATAGATCACCCCTATAATTGGAGATACAGCTTGTCATATTTTGGAGTGTTTGTGTGTGTGTGTGTGAGCAAATGTGTTGGGTTCTCTTTGCTTCTGTTTCATCTGCAAGTACCCCCATGGATCACCTTCATCAATTTTTCACTGAGCGTTTTTAAAACATCCCGCCAACCAGAGCGAGGGGCTAAATAATTCAGCGGGCTGAGATAAAGGTGCTCCAGACGCTGGAGATTTGACTTCAGCATGGAGAGTCTCTCCATTCAGCCTTCAATCAGTGGCATGCAGTGACAGGGCTTAAGATCAAACTCAAAATGTCCTTCAAGAGGAAGAAAACCCTCTATAGCCAAACTTGCCTTGACAACTCTGTTAATTGAGATGGCGGCACGCAAACATTTCCATTTCATTTGGTGCTTATCGGTTTAAGTGGCCTTAATCTCTCAGCCAAGTGTGTCCAACGCGTAAGAGCGTTTGAGCTGAAATTGGGAGATTAAGAGAGTCACTGTGCCGCTTTACCTGTTCATGAGTGGAGAGAGAGGCCCAGCTGCATGCTAAACATCTAGAGCAAGGAGGGGCTTGAAAAAGACTGACTTTTTCAGATGGGCTTAAAAGTAGTGATGCACTGATGAGACGTACTCCACAGGTTTCAGCACAGATGATTAATATGGGTATTTCTTACCCCACATGCACAAATTTTAACCCCTTTTCACCCTTAGTGCGATTCGCTTGGGAAGTTGTGAATGAAGAAACAAATTTTGGTGTGTTTCATTTCGAGAACATGATCAGACCTTGATCCGACCCAACTATCAAGGGTATGCAGTGGGCAACCCTTCAGTAACCAGGTGTGCTTTGTAGAAACATGCACTAGTTCAGAATACAGGTCCCTCTTTCTGCGTTTTCTTTCTTTCCACTGCCACTCAGGTCCCAACCAATGACAAGAACTCTCCCACATGGTTTGTGTGGATGCCTTTTGGTGCACTTGGATATTTCCTTGAGTGAAAACAAACCAAAGCAAAAGGAAACCAAGGAAATCCAAGATTAAAAAACTTCTTAACTGATTTGGGCCCGAGCAAAATTAACTACAGGTGTGAAAACGCCCATAAACAGAGCTCTAGCTCCATTTTGTTATGTTACTTGAACTTGGTCTAGTCATCTCTTCGCCAATTTTGAATGGATTACCTGCTTCTGCAGTCCTCAAGCAAGAGATGTTCCTTGGATTTGGAAAATGTGGTGGCAACATACTTTATCATGGATATGCACAGTTTCAGATTTTTAAGTTGATATTTGCCCACATGATAAGACAAATACATTTGACTTAAACTGACTAATGAGAACTTGGACCTTTGTGTGGAGTAGTGTAGTAGATTTTCACATTATCTGGCATACCACCTCTGAATGCTTTGCGTACCACCCGTGGTACCATAGTTTGATAACCACTGATGTAAATGTGTTGCTATAAAACACAAATCCTTTAGAGCATGGGTATCAAAAGTACTTAAGAGTTCAAATATCAGAATTTGTACTGTGATGAAAATAGTTCCTGCATAAAAGCTCACTCTGGCTGAGGGACAAGTGGCCCCTGGAGCATTCGCCTGCTCTTTGATGTCGTGGTGCTTTTTAAATGGCTCAGAAATTATACTCTATCAAGGAAGGCAAATTACTCCCTTCATTTAATTTGTGTGCTCCCTTCTTGCAGGTTCAGAATGCTTGATATTAACTCAATAATAATGCTTTGCATAAATAATTAAAGAGGTGATGGGGGGGGGCAATAAAATTATAAATTTGATAAATTGAATTTGCAGCAGCGCCCGTCCCCTTTGGAGCGAACAAAAGGAAATTAATCTTGATTAGGTTTGCGATGTGCATGTCTACATGAGCAGACTACCATACAGCCCCTGAGTTTGATCACCTGCGAATGTGTGGAGAGATAACGCAACAGAACACATCCCACCACAAAAGGCCTGTTCTGTTTCATTTAACATGGCAAGACACCTTGCCAAGTGCTTGACTCAGTCTGCCCAATAAACAAAGTGAATATGGCACTCAGACACATCAGCACTGGAGTAAAGCGCTGCTGTGTAATGAAGGGACGCACCTGGCTGATGAGGTTGAGTAGAGGCTTGCCTTCAGAGCCCACCAGGCAGGTGAGGAGCTGGGGGATCCAGGCCAGCCACTGGATAGGTGGCACTCCAATGCAGTACTTATCCACTGCATCTGCCAATGTGTTTTTATCATCAAAACTCAGCAACCACAGCACCTGGGGCAGAAAAAAAACAGTGAAGAGATGAACAGATGCATGTCCTAAAAAGTATTTATATAACTGAATTTATTTTATAAAATAAACTGGTTTCTAAATGCAATCTGGATTATGCACAATTACCACTGCATTCTAAACTCTTATGTAAGCCTCTCTATTCACTAAATATGAATGCTAGCCCAGAACATGAATGTGAAACAGTTGTAGATAATGTTTCAATTCAAATTAAAAGACCCTAAGGTTCTGGCATTCTCACAACAATGGAATGACCACCACAGAACCCAGACCACAACATTACAAAATGTGTTTGGGATTATGAGAAGCACCCGCTCTATAAAAAAATCTTCAAATGTGTCTCTATGACTCTGCAGGTTGTTATATTTTTGAAAATATAAAAGCTACTCCCCTGTTAGTGGCTAAGTTCTATGTGCAATTTCTTTTTAATTGTGTTTTTTTGGGTACCATTTATGATTAAACATAAAACTACAGTGTGCCCATAAAAGTGAATCCCTATTTTTTTTATATAACCATTTAAACCATAGTTATTAATCTATTAATAATATTGGACAGTGGGTGGGTGAAGACCCTAGTTGTGGATTATGTACAGGGGTTGGCACGCTGAAGCATATTCTATCAGCTTGTAAAGTTAGTTTGTCATAAGGGTCAGTATACATGAAGACAACCAGGTGCTAAGGGTTTTAGCATGTTTGTTGGACAGCAAATGGCTAGTTAACGCATTGACAAGTGGCAGTAGCAATAAAACTGTTAGGCTTGTGCATGGGGGGTGGGGGGCTATTTTCAAGAATGTGCGCAGGCTACAAATATTGGTAGATGAGGTGAAGCATGAGATTGGAAATTGCTGGTGAACATAAGAAAAAAGCTGCAGGTCCCAGAGTGCAGTGTTAAATAAACTGAGACCAGACATGAACGGACAGTTTTTTTTATAGAGTTAACAGTTCCATTTGAGGATGCAGTAGATGAAGCATTCGAAAGGAAGAAACTGAATTAGGCGGACTTGGCGGTTAAGGTGAGGAAATGTGGGTGGAAGGTAAGACCGGTGGAGATAAGTGTTAGGGGTTTGTAGCCAAGTCTGCCACATTCCTGCTTGTGCAGTTCGGCATCGGGAGCCGGAAAGTAAGGGCAGCTGTGAAGGTGTTATCAGAAACAACTGAAAGGTCTAGTCATTGGTTGTGGATAAGGAGAGCATTGATTACTTAAGGAAATGCACTGTAGAAGTGCTATTGGGATTGTTGGTGATGTAGCACAAAGTTCACATGGAACTAATGGCACTGAGCATGCATTAACGGTGCCAGTGGGGCTAGGTACAGCTTTAGTCTCCAGGGAGGCCCGTGTTGATTTATGGTTGTTGATGGTAAAGGGTAAGGTAGGAATGTAAAGCTGGCTTGGAGGGAGGTGGGTCTGGGACATCAGACTTCACTGTTGAGCCTTCTTGAGGTGTAGTGGGCTTAATTCAGTAAAACACCAACGAGAGGAGGTGCCTACCTAATGACCCATGTGAAGAGCTAGTGATACAGTGGGTGGTTTGAGTACTCCTGGGCTGGGCTCAATGAGTAACCGTAGTTGTTAAGGATAGCTGGTTGCTGATTGGATCATAAACAGCCACAGCAACCTTAGGTTTAAGGTGTAGGATTCAACAGGAATTTTGTGGCTGCAGGTAGGTAGAGAATGTGGTGGGCCCTATGTAAAGCTCTAATGGATTGGCTAGGATATTTTACATCCCATCTTGTGTATGATTATAATAATAATTAATAACTATTCTCATTTTACTCATAAGTATTTACTCAATGCAAAATATTTCTTTGTTCTAATCCATCCATCCATCCATTATCTGTAACCGCTTATCCAATTTAGGGTCGCGGGGGGTCCAGAGCCTACCTGGAATCATTGGGCGCAAGGCGGGAATACACCCTGGAGGGGACGCCAGTCCTTCACAGGGCAACACAGACACACACACATTCACTCACACACTCACACCTACGGACACTTTCGAGTCGCCAATTCACCTGCAACGTGTGTTTTTGGACTGTGGGAGGAATTTGTTCTAATCCAAAATATTCTAAATTAATATACTGTAAAGCCTGCCTACATTGGATTAGTACCTATAAACACATCAAGCAGTCTAAGCTAGGCACCAGTTGGCCTTCTAATGACAGCTCATTTACATGTTCACACAGCTCAGTGAATATGAGTCAGAGTCATCTCACTACTCTGATCTCCACATTATGATCTGAATTAGCGATCCAAGCTAACGTACGTTTAAGCATTTCTCGTCCACACAAAACACGTTAAATGGCTTGTGAAATCATATCGCAGCCATCTCACTCCACTGTGAGTCATAACATCTGAGTGCTTGTTAGAAGCTTCTGGAAGCAGTGGCTGGGGGCTGATCGCAGGTGAAGCGCTATCCCTGGAGAGGCTGATGGAGAGATTAACTGTTGAACCCCACCGTGGGCCACTCAGACCACACAGCTTGAGGGTAATTACTGATAATCACTGGGCATCTATTCTCATTTATCACCTCTAAACTGTGCCAGCAGCTCTGCATAGTACACGCTTGGCCAGAAGTGCGTCCAACGTAATCAAATGTCCTTGTTATGTGCCAGCCTGTACATACAACCTAAGGTACACCATACACACCAAGCTGGTTTTACTATGCGTATGAGTACTTCTGCAGGCTTCTGTATTACAACATTCTGGTAAGCGGAATCCCTGTTCTTTAATTCCCTAACCTCTTTTATCAAAAGTCAATTTTATTCTTTTTTTATAAAGAGAATAGCTGCACTTGTAGACAGTTATACTTATGTGGATCTGGCCAAAAAGTAAAAAAAATCCTTCTACAGAATGTTTTTTTTTTATTCTTAAGAGTCTCATGAAGTAATAAATACAAGCACATAGACAGTGGGAGCGCCATAGTCAAGCAAACAGCACTCACCCAGAAGAATGTTGTAATGTGCACAACATTTATATACATCTGCACATCAGCTCTAATAATCTAATTACAGCCATTATCTGTGGTCCATTTCTCAATAAAATCAAATCACCTCAACCACAGCCATGTTATGGAGATGAAGAATGAATGGATAGACCGTCTGTTTATGAAAAATATAGTTTTAGTTGCAGAGTTATTGTTAGGATAATCTGTTCCAGCTGTTCCACTAAAACATAGGCTTGTGATGATGTGAACTGGACAAGTAGTTACAAACAATAAACGAATTAACGCACGATTTATTTACAAATAAATAGCAGACACTAACAATTGGTCTTTTTTCATTAATTGTATGGGAATACTACACACAGGATAGTGGATAACCTGGCTGTCCTGCATGTGAGGACGTGTGGACAGACACAGTGAGCTTAAACAAACTAACATTACTCACTGCTGCCTCCTAAAGTTGTTAAAGTAGTAAAACACTTTGCTTTCATAAGACCATTAATATCAACAAATGCGTTTTCTGCTTTCTTATATTTACGAGTTTACATTTAACATAAATGAGAGCCACACAAATTTAGCATCTGTGAAAAATTACTGCTGTTTCTAATCTGCTTTGGATTGACATCACTCTTAACACCTATTCTAGGGGTTATTGGAGTCGTAGTATAATTGTAAAAAAAAAATAATAATAAAGCCAGAGCAGATATCACAAAATAGCTGTAGTGCAGACCCATTTCTCTGACAAAGGATTAGAAAAAAAAAAAGGTAAACAGATGCTGGTCACTGTAGGTGTAAGATTTGGTGTGATAGCCCATTGATGATTAGACAGATTGCTTACATGAGGAGTGTGTGAGAGTGTATGTGGCGTCTCTCTTGCCTGCTCCTGACCTGCTGATAGCAGTACTTTATTGATTGACTGAGGCAGGCGTCTGGGTGTTAGTCGGGGGTTAGGCTGCAGAGAGCTGGTTAGATTGGACTGACAGGGGTGGAATTAAGCTCTTAACCTCTGGGTGTTGCTGGGGGATCTAGCCAGGTCCTATGGGGAGGGCGTAATTGTTACAGGGCTTTCTCAGTGTGAGGTTTGTAGGAATCTGAAGTGAGAATGGGCATTTAACCATGTGAAAGAAGAGCAACACTACAAGCTGTGGGTGGACGTGGTCTGCAAAAGCACTGAGTCTATCACATAGCCTCTTTATCGCTTCTTATTTTTAGAACACCAAGTTTTCTTCTTTATGTTTGCACCAGAGCTATAAGGCAAATAATCAGTAAAAAGAGTGCCTCAAACTGCATCAAGATGGTGTTGTTTGATTGTTGTTGTGATGTTTATGTTTCGGATACGGCACGAAATGTAAAAAAAAAATAATAATAAAAAAAAAAAAAAAAGAGTTTCATGTTGTTTCCTTGGTCACCTTTCTCAACTTTATGATGAACTGAGTCCAGGCTCTTACGGGTTACAATAGTATAGTTTGCATGGCACTTCAAAACGACCAAGGGATTAAACAAAATCATATATACTTTGTATATAAATGTTTACAATCCCTAAAAACAATTCCTAAGTGGTGAAATTTAGAAATGCATAGCACACACTCCAGAAAGAATTCTTATCTGAGCGAGTGTGTCAGAAATCACCTTTGCATCTGTAGTTGATGTTTATTTACAGGCCAGTGTAGCTCGAGTCAAGTGCATAATGATTAAGGAATGCAGTTTGCAAAACACTTATCCACAACACTAATTGGTGAAGTAAAAGGTTTGTTAATTTAATTAAGATAATAGCTCTAGTCCAAAACAAAAACAAACATGTCTTAGCTGATGTACTACATCCGGGGCGAAGGTACAACTGTGGATCTAAGCTTAATGGAGTGAAAAGGCTGTCACAAGTCAAGAGCTCTTACCTTGGCTAGATATTTGCGGGACTTGCTCTCGTTCTGATGGCGGCATGCGTGGAGATAGCAGGTTATGGCAGAAACACCAAGGTGCAGCTGGCGGTCTTTCACGAAGATATTCTCGAGGTAGTCGCCCCACATAGCCCAGGCCTTCACCAGCACATCATGCATCTGCACAGCTGCAGAGAAAGCCTTATTGGCCTCCTCAGACCTGCAGAGAGAGAAAGAATTGCAAAGAGGTGTAGAGGGGGAGGAGGAAAAATTCAATATTCATTTATTAGATGAATCTTCATAGATTGACTGATTATCAACACGGAAACTTCCCAGTGAGCTCATGTTTAACTAATAGTTTGTAGACACAGCACATCTCTGTATAAGGAGCCTTCTACGGAATCAATGAAGTGTAATGACCCAAATAAAATGTGGAACTGGTAACAATCCAATACACATATTGCAAAACAGGGACGCTGTGGCAGTAAATTCATACTCATGTATACGAAAGTGTGTTGTAATTTCATTACACAAGAAGCTATGGGCTTGCTGAAATCTGGCAAGAGGACCTGCGTCTCACTGATATTAGCTGACAGAATCCAATATTTTCTTTCATCAGCCATTCTGCAGCTTGGAGAGCCTCTCCCCAGTGATTCCGCTTTCCTCAAGCCTGTTATGGAGCTGCTTTTAGAATGTGTCCAGAGCGGAGCTCTTAAAAGGTTTTATAAGAGACTAAAAACAGTTGTGAAGCGACTAAGCAGGATTGCTTAAAGCCTTAGTCACTACTGCCATGGTACAAACAAGTCTCGAACTACAAAACCCATGTGCAATGTCTCCCGGGCCAGCTGCTTATAATTGGGTAATGTATAATGAGTATAAGGCATGCAACAGGATTGAGTTTGATTGTGATGGAACCAGGGGAGTCTGGATTCATCGAACCATTTACTCTCCTCTGGACAGGAGGCGTATGTCTCTATGCACGTACACACAGCCACATTCTGTGTTCTGCATAAAAAAAGCATGGCTATTCCTCCTGCCCAGTCAAGTGTCGAAAACCTTCCCGTTGACTGGGCTATTTCTTTATCAAATCCCCCTGTTAATATTCGCGAGGAGTGAACATGCAATGATTACATTAAGCACTGCTGAAGCTGGGGAAAGTTCTGCTGATCCCAGAGATTCGACAAATTACTATTGAGTTAATTATTTGGAGCTGTATATTTAATAAGCCGCCCTGATTCAACAGTGCCCTCCAGGGTCGTTGTCATTTAACCCATGATGAGGACGAGTGAGGCCCGGGACCCACAGAGCCCCACTAGTGACGACAGGACAATAGGGGCGGTGGAAGATGAAGATAGATGGGAAGGTGGTATTAAAATAAGCACTGGAAGGTATTCTGAGGCATCCTCAACTTTTACATTTTAAAATACACAGAACAATAAGAAACAAAATTAGGGTAGACAACTTTGACATACTACCAGCACAAATTAAACAAATTATTAATGCCACAAATATTTTTAAGGCTGTAAAATTGTAACTACACCCTAATAATCCTTTTCTTTCATTAACAGTGCAATAGTATTGCTTTGAAAATATAAAATATACAAGTCCTGCATTACACTTGAAAATATATTGCCAAGCAGTAATAATTATAAACAAAATATAGTGTGTTAAGACATAAATTAGGTTAATTGGTAACAGGTCAGTGACATGTTTGTGTATAACACGTTCAGAATTAAAGATCGAGAGGGGCTGACCACTGAAATTTGGCAACAATTCAAGCATAACTTCTGTCAACTTTATATAAGCATATATTTCTGAACCATAGCAACTGAAAAAAAAACCAACAAACAAACAAATAATTATTTTGTTTGTTTGTGTGTGTGTATATATATACACACACACACATTTTTTGAGGTACTATTTTCAGTACTATATAGGGAATAAAAGTCTCAATAGCAATTCCAACTGTTTTGGAGAAAATAGGGTTGTAGACTGTACTAAATTTAGCTCTTTAAAAGTAACCTCTGGAAGCCAAACAATGATTTTTCCTGATTAATCCATGAATATGATGATGTGTAATAATGGCAAACACATATGAATTGAATATGAAATATGAAGTGTTAATAATCATGCTATAAACTTTAAAATGTTCCATATTACCACAATTACAGGATGTTATATGAGTATAAATAAAGAAACCAAATTAGATGAAATACAATTAAATATGATACACGATTTAATACAGGTACAGTATTTTTCTTTCTTGAATTTCATAACTATTAATAACTGTTAGCATTAATACTCAATTTGCCATTACTCTGTATATGCAAAATATTTCAATTTAGTTTTTTAGTAACCTTGTTAAGCCATGTGCAGATTTCACCGAGTTGCAGATTCAGAACAACCTTAAGTGGACACAGGAAAATTCACTTTATGAGTGACCAGTGACGTCAATCATCATTTGAGAGCCTAGACCCATTATCCATATGCATGGATGCAGAATGTAAGGCTAACTACTCATCATCCACTCATATTGACTCTTAACGACTGCCCTGACCTCATTACTGGTGTAATGTTTTAGAAGTGATCATTAGCCAGGAAAATAGAAACACACAGCTGTTTATCTATCTTCTCCAAAACACCTCTTCCCAGGAAGCGTTCATTTTCAAGCGTGAGCTCTTAATGACCAAGCTGCCTCGCGGGCCATCAGCCCAATCCTTTAATGTCAATCCAAAGTGGGCTTAATGAAAAGAGTGGAGAAATGGAGAAAGCAGGGCCTGAGTTATGTCAATTAAAGACAAAGACAAAGAGAGGGAGAGTGAAGGAGAAAGAGAGAGTTAGCTCAATAAAGTGAGAGAGAGAAAGAGAGGAGATGAGCAGACAAAGAGGGAGGCACTTCAAAGCTGGGAATCAACTCTTACTTATTGATCTGGGCTAAGAACATGCCCTTGAGAGCGTAGAACTCTGCGGTCATCTCCTTGGTGAAGTACTTGAGATTGGTGGACTCGATCACCTCCAGCCCCTAACCAAACAGTAGGATAGTTGAGAGAATTTCAAGAAATATTGCATTTCAGGTTTAGAATATGATTTCTGCACTAGCCCACTGGGTGCCAAATGTAATACATGCTTATTGACTATATGAAAAATGAACAGTGGCAAAGGACTAGGGCATGGTCAGAAATCACTAAGGAGTAACAATTTAGTAGAAATTCAAGTTTAAGTTTTATGCAATGTTATTCAAGTTTCATAAATATTTAAATAACTTTAGCTACGTTCACATTACAAGCGTCATTCATCAATTGCAATTTTTTGCTCAGATCGGATTCACAGTTTTCATCAGTGACTTTCATCTGTCTGTAATGTGAACAAATATGTTCCTGAAATGGCAAGCATGCACATGCTGATGCTGTTAAGGATATCACACCCTTCACCAACAACATCATAATTTGCCATCATAATAAAAAAAAAAAATCAGCCCTATCATCTCACACTGCCCATACACTAATATATTACAATAAAATAGCATACTGCTAACGAATCCATGGTTAAATAAGAACATGAAATATATATATATTGTTTTTTATTTATTTTTTTTTTATTCCCAATTTCTCCCTTATGTACCTTATGCCTGCTAAAGCAGCTTTCAAACTGCCACCATTTCACAACTGGACAGTTCAATGAGGAACACTGTGGTATCCCCAGAGATCAAAACTCTCTCTGATGAAGGGGCCAAATTTTTAGATGGTTGCAAAGTTCAAAGTCTTTATTAAATTTTCTTTTCTATTGTGAGATCAAAAGAATTCTCTTAAAAAACTGTACGTTTCAAAACTACAGCTAGAATCAACAAAAAATCTGTACTACATTCACTTATATTTTATTCTCATAAAGGTGCTAAAATAGTAGACATAATTCTTAAAACCCATCCAAACGTTCAGCAAATTCCCATCCCCTTATAAGAGCAGAGCAAAATGACTAGACAAGAAGTCTAATCCTGCTTGTGTCTGTTGTCATCAGTGTGAATCAGGTAAGAGATGCAGTGGCTAAAAGAGACTAAGGGGGGGAGAGAGAGAGAGAGAGAGAAGAGTGGACGCGACAGTACTGAGAGCAGCTCTTATTAAATCCAATGGTACTTTAATGACCTGCGCTCAGCCGGGGCAGCCCCATTAATCAGGCTTAAGAGGATGCTTGGGCTATTCCTTACGCCGATCACAACTAACTGACAGCAGCACACAAGTCCTTCTCAGAGTAATGAGAGAGAGGTCTTATTTGGATTAAGAGCCTTGTTAAAGCCAAAAGTGTGAGAAGAGAACAGATCCAATAAAGGAGAGGTGTAAACAGAAGTGGAATAGGGGCTGTCTGCAATTCCGTTTCAAATGAAAACGGTCTAGCGTTTAGGCTGATAATAGAAGAGGGTAGCTGTGGTGTAATAAAGCTCTGGAATGAGTTCAAAACATCTGATGAACTTTGAAACAATACGAAAGCCAGACTACACACACACATTTTGGCATTACAAATGCACCTGTGTGTCATTTGATCTATTTGCAGATGAGATTCATCTATTAGAATAAATAAGCAAAATAATAATAATAAATTATATTTTCAAAGATAAATAAAGATAAATTCTCAGGCTAGTACAGAAAAAAAATAGATAAATAATACATAAAACAGTTCTAGTAAAATTTCATATCACTCACCTGCATGCATTCATTCTTGCCCATAACTCCCGCCAACTGCAGGTAGCATTTGACCTGCTGCCGTATTTTCTGGAAACAGTCTACAATGGGCACTGTGGGGATGGTGTGGATTCGGCTCAGGATGTCCAACGCCACGTTGACAAGCCCTTGCTTGCGGGCAATTTTCCCATACTGGATGATGGCAGAAGCAGACGCATGGACACCCAGCATGGCATTGTTGGTGTTGGGATCATGCTGCGTGTTGCTCTCATAAGCAGACACTATGGCTGCACAGAGGGACACAACAAAGGGCAAAATCAGGACCTACAACAAATTGGCTGTAAAATAAAATTTACAGAAAAACAGTTGTGTATGCTTCAAGATCACCACTTCCTTGGTAAGGGGCAATCTGGGTGTCTATATTATCTGGGAAATTGTTTTCTACATTAATATGAACAGTCATATCACTGTCATGATATTAGCATTCACATTCCAGTCATCACACAATCTGCAATGCGCAAACAAGCTGCTGAACAATCACTGACCAATTAGAGATTGTTTGGGGACTCACATGATCCTAAAAACATCCAAAATCACAATGCACCCTAATGACACAGTTCACTTTGAGTCACATCTCAACATGGAGCAATGTAACAGCAATATTATTGTTTTTCTTGAAGAAAAACACAGTAAACAATACAACATTAAGTAACATAAGCAATACATGTTAATCCATCTGGAGTTGTGTTTTAGACAAGTAGGGTTCCATGACTGAAATAGACCTACTCTGATAGTCTTAGTGTTATTTCTTCTCTGTTACATCCACTTTAACTCTGGAAGAGCCTGTTCATTAGCCAATCAGTTGGATCCCACACAACATGCAACACACATATCCTAGCATACCCTGATAGTGGTGCTGGCGCCACATGAAAATGCTGCTCCAATGTGAGAGGTCATCAGAGACTATGGGCAGCCGGTTCCTCCAGGTCTTCACCACAGTCTTCATGTCGTGAAGGCTGGTGTTTCGGCC
This sequence comes from Hoplias malabaricus, assembly GCF_029633855.1. Taxonomy (NCBI): domain Eukaryota; kingdom Metazoa; phylum Chordata; class Actinopteri; order Characiformes; family Erythrinidae; genus Hoplias; species Hoplias malabaricus. The sequence continues at coordinate 21,609,654 of NC_089802.1, read as the reverse complement.
CAGGTTGGCTGGCTGCAGGCCAGCGTTGATCTGAGCTGCCTCCTGCAACTCGATGATCTGCTGGGCAGCCTGTACAAGAGAGAAGAGAGGATAAAAGGTGAGAAGTGCACCAAAGGGGACACAAAACCATTTCTGTCGTTAGAGTTCATTTCGTTAAAAAACTATGACGGAAAATATTCGTTGATGGCTTATATTTATTACATAAAGAGAAGAACCATGATGAAACTTATTCCACTTTTTAAAACATTTTTTAATGTTAAATAAATTCTGGACGTTAACATGTTTGTTTGTATGTTGTAAGCTATTGTTTATGAAATTATGAAATAGATAATATTTAAGTAGTAAACCCTTTTAAAAATCATGAATAAAATTAGGCTATTGTTTTATTTAATGGGGAAAAAACTAGTCATGTTTTTAGTTTTTGTTGACTAAAACACTAATTTAGTAACTAAAATGACACAAATGTAATACACATTATAATCAAAAGATTACGACTAACTATTAATTAATTCCTAGCCATTCATGGAGAAAACATTTGTGGCCAACTAAATCAATCTTTTAATACATCTAGAGCAGCCATATTTGACGTTTTCCCCCATGATGTGTTGTAATTTTCTTCATTTTGCCTTCAGAAAACAAAAAACTACAACACTAGCTGTATAATTATATTCTAAAAGTACTACAAAAATTACTTTCAATATTATCACATCCATCAACATCCAGTGAGAATCTGCAGCCATAACAGATTCCACTAAGATCAGTAAAGGTTGCTTATACCATGAACACCCAACGTTACTACATATACAGTATAAACAAATCTAATTATCCACACTGAATACCATCAACATAATAAAACAAGGCTAACGTGACTGCTGTATGACAGTGTGGAGAATTTCAAACTTTTCATCCTGTGTGATCAGCTGCCTTAGTTTGGCATCAGCATTGAAATCACCATCTCAGAATCAAATCAGAAAGGTCTTAGCACTGAAGTAGTTCATTAAAGGTGTTACATTCTGCAAATCATTTTGTTCTGCCTATCCAAACACCTTCCAGGCACATCTCACACTCTTGCACACAGAAGAATCTCCAACCCATTACTGCAGCTGTATTACAGGCTTATGATACTTATTGGAAGAGAACAAAAAAAATATACAGCGAAATGAAGTCTGAGGTGGCTGGGTAAAATGGATGGATCAAAGTATCTTCTAACCCATTTACCCCGAGGGACAGAAGGAAAGAGAAGAAAGGGCGAAAAGTCTAAAAATGAACTATTCCCTTTGTGTATAATCATCCACTTGGGTAAAACAGACAGAAATATGAAATCTGCTTGCAAAATGTTTTGTCTGAATGTACAACACATGTACTTCTGCAGGTCTTTCTGCAATCAAAAAAGCCATGCATATCTACTACAGAACCATTTAGTGATTTACAACATGACTGCTTACTGTGAAAAAGCCGAGCTGTTTGCTTTGGCCATGATAAAGAATCGCATTTACCTCCATTCACACAATACGCACAGGAAGAGAGCAGCAGAGCCTGATAACATTCAAAAGGCGATACCTGCTTCTAATGCTACAAAATGTCAAATCAAGACTGCGGACCACATCACAGGTCCGGAAACAAAATAAATTAGGAAATACAATATTTTTCACAATTATCAGTTAATATCAGCTGATGCCACGTTATACCCTTCATTCGACTGCCCATTCATCATGTAAATGTAATTTTCTTGCAGGTGTTTAATCAAACGCTATCTGATGAGAGGAAAAGTAATTACTGCCATTTTAAACTTACGGCTGTACTCTCACTTTCTCCTTCTCTCTCTTTCGTGCTCTCTGAAACCATCCCTGCAGCCTGTCCTGTCACTTTTAATCGCTCATATTGGACTTGGTAGAAAGGGTTTTTTTTTTTCTTCATGGTACCTCTACAGCACTTAAAGACGAGGAGAAAGCAGGCCAGTTATCTGGACATTCACACCGTAAACAACTCTGCTTACACATTGAACCTTTTCTGCTGGCACCGACCGACTGAATGTGCAAAGCAATTATTCACTTAACACATTACAAATGTAATGTGAAGAGGGGAAAAAAAAAACCTGAATCAACCAGAAATTTCATTGGCTAAGACCCAACAAAAACAATCAATATCCATTAGCACCTAGCCAATGCAAAAGCCTTATACTGATATACCGTAGATTGATTACTACATCATACAAAGCCAAAAATTACAAGCTCCAGCAAGTTGTCAATAGTCAAACTTCATAAATGTTAACTTAACATTACTTAAATTGTCGGATTCAGGAATCATGAATAAATTATTATTAATATTATTATTATTTTATTATTAGAACAGGTTCGCATCATTTTACTTTCATCCAACTACATGAATTTAGAGGCGGCTGTTGCCTTGTGTTAATCCGGGAGGAGCCACCTAGCACAATTATCCACATTAAACTACAATTAATATTTTAGATTAGTCTTTTGCACATTTTTTTTATCTTATGTCCAAACACGTTTGTAGAAATAACTAAAGAAACTTTACGACAGATCATAACCTGAAGTCACTGCAGGTGGTTTACATAATCACTTGAACAGTCAGACAGCTGCAGAAATAAAATAGTGTTTGAATTATTGGCAATTTAAATGCACTTAAATAACTATATAAAGAAACATCTTGCGGCTTTCTAATGTAACATTCATTTTCTTGCGCATGGGAATTCTGATGATTTGTTTTTAAGTATATAAGTTTGGATGGAGACGTCTACGTAGATGAGCATTGCGATACTGCACAACATTCATAAGTTACAAGGGTAACAAAAAGGGAAAAAAAAAAAAAGATTCCTGGGTCACCTGAACGTGTATATATTTCAATATATTATGTAAACAATATCAGCTCATTCTTGTATGATCCTGATGTTCATGTGAATCCTTAATTAAAATAAATAAATAAAATTATTTACTAAAAACACTGATGCTTTTTTCACCACAAATATCACCAAAATTGTCTGTGTGAACATTTAGATAAATTACAGACCATTTACGTATTCTCACTCACACCAGAATCAGTGTTAAAAAGTAAAAATCTTAGCCGATATTCTTCCACTTAATTAAGCCTCTTGGACATTACAGTCCATTACTTCACAAATGAACAATAATGGGCCGAAAACGTCTGGTCTTCTGCAGCTCTGGAGAGTAGTGAACATGGAAGCAGTAATCTGCAGCCACACATCACCTCCACTATTGTGTGCATTGTCTGATTATGCATCTGCCACTCAGGAAGCTGTACGTAGAGCGCTCGTATTGAATATTAATACCAGCCACCTATTCACAGCCACAATGGCCAAGTCCACACATATTCAGAATGGGTTAAGAGGCCACAGCAACAGGAGGAGGCAGGCAGTTCAGCACACAAGAATAGACGCTGGCTGAATTAAAGTGCAAAAATAGTAAGGATAAAGGCAATTATGTAAGAGACAAGTGTAAAGTGAGTTTTACCACCTCCCATAATAGCATGATTGTTCACGCATTTAACAGGATGACAAAAGATTCCCTTTAGAGCTTTCATCACTATAAGGAGGGAATAGGCACAGAGAACAGAGGCGTTGTCCTCAGTCCAGATATCATTATTCTGAACTGACCACCATGAAGCAGTACCATTCTGGAAGGTTATGTTCATTTGTGTAACAGGAAAATCAATAGACATAATAATAAGCAGTTTTTTTGCCTTCCTGGCATGTCTCTCTCTCTCTCTGGGGATTTTCAGGATTTCTTATGACAGCAGCAATATTCAAATAGGTCACAAATTAAAAGGTGAAACAGACAAAGTATGTTTTTATGGAACTGGGTCACCACAAGCAACCGGAATAGCTTTATTGTGCCTTGGCGTTAATTCCTCCATTATCTGGAATTGTACTGCAAGGATAAATTATCAAAAAAGTGCTTAAATAATGGTGATGAAGAGCTCTGCATAACACTTAAGTCCATTATCTTCTACGGAACCCCAACTGGACTAACATTTGGGAAGTGTGAAGGATGTAAAATATCATTTCCATCATTTCTTTTCTCATCAAACAATACAGTGTCCCTTTGTGACCTGTGTGCATCTAAAATATTTATGCAATAAGTTCTTTAATTTTTTCCAATCTTTTGTTTTTAATATGAATATGACACCTGACACACATTCCAATGTAACGCCATTTACGCCATTTTAAAACATTCCAACACAAGCAGGTGAGAATAAAAATGTGCTTTAAAGGAGCTTCAAACAAAAGGCTGTCTTTACAAACACAGATGGAATCTGGTTTAGCATTTTTGGGCCCCCATATATAATATACCATATATAATATTTTGAAAAGGTTTAGGAAATCTCAGAGCATGTAGGGCAAGGCTGGACTACACTATTGAATGAGTGTGACCTTTGAGCCTTGATAGCATGAGAAAACTTCATATTACTATGATAAATACAGCCACAGAAGCTCAGAAGTACTTCAGAAACTGCTGCCACTACATCAAGAAATGAAACGGGAAAACTCTCATTGTGCAAGGAGAAAGCCATCCATCAACTTTATGCAGAAATACAGCGTCTATATTTCTAAAGAGTTATCTGGGAAGCAATGGTCCAATGACATGGAGTTTGAGTAGTTTTTCTCCTGGCTAAAGACAAAAGGAACCATATGGGGAGCATGAGTGCCCATATCACGGATGACTGGCATATGTATGTGCATATGTATATGTACATGTACTCTTCATATGTATTGTAGGTAATGTAGAGGCACATATTAAGATTTTAGAGAGGCGCAGGCTGCCGTGAATGTGACATTTTCCTGGAACTCCAATGTTTATGGCAGCAAGAAAATGCTTGGCCTCATTCAATGTGTGCTCCAAGAACTTGGCATGTGTTCTTGAGTGACCTGCCTGCAGTCTACATCCTATGGTGCATCATTAAGTGAGGAACCAGACAACAGAGCAGCTGAGGTCTTGTATCAAATATATAATGTGTAAATATGCTACTTGAAAACTGCAACAATTAGAATCTTCTTTCCCAAATGATTCAAAAGCATACTTGAAAGGTCAATACAACACAGTGTTAAACATGCTGCTGTCTGTCTGCAGGTATCAAATCCTAAACTCGTTTAAAGAAACACTAGGTAAGATTTGCTTTTTTGATCCTAGACTCTCCCTAGAGTTGCAGATGGTAATAATTCACTTTCACAGTCTTGAATTCAAGAGGGCGGGGATGGTTTCCTACCTTTCCCTAAACATTTACACAATGCAGTGTCTGCAGTGCTGAGCCTGGAGTACCAATGACAGTGACTCAATTCTCCCTGTTACAGGTTGGTGAAGCATCACAATGATTTTGAAGCTGTAACTTTAATGTAAAAATACTACCTAGTGTTCCTTTAAATACAATAAAATTTGTTAAAGCATTTTACTAATTGTCTCAACCTTTTTGGAAATGGGGTACTGTATACATAGAAGCTATACAATCCTGCCTTCATGTGCATGCCTGGTTGTTTCTCCTCACCTGCAGGAGTGGTGTGTGGACATGAGAGACAATATAAGGTAGCCTTCTCCACTCTCTGATGGCCAGGCTGCTGGCCATCTCAACCAGCCTCTCAATGAAGTTCAGCTGCTGCTCTTCTGGGTGACAGATGGCCAAGTAGCCGCGGTGCATGTTAACCTTCCACGCCATTTCCTTGGGACAGCTGAGTTCCACCTGACAAACACAATGACAAATGTTTAAAGGATTTTTTTGTGAAATTGAAACTGAAGCGCATCCTTAATGAAGTTCATAGTAATAACAAAAGCTAATATAAATAGTCCTAGGAACATTATTCCAAACCTGTTATAACACTGCACTATAGAAAAATTTTCTTAATCACAAATATGAATTAAATGAATTAAAAAGAGTAGGACAAAAGCTGCCAGCATTCTCTTACGTGACGTGCCGAGGTGTTGGCAAATTACAGCCGTCGGTCACAGCACACTTATCACTGCAAACGTTTTGATGAATCTCCCTGCGACAGAGCTGGCCTTATCGGCCACAGCTTTAATTGAAAGTGGGGACATTCAAACTTCCTGAGAGCAAGCGCTACTGCGGCGCTCTGTGCCCTGGCACGGTGAAAACAAATCACTTCCCAGCAGATGTTTGAGCAATTATTCAAGTGCGTATCCGTAAATATTAGATGCAAAGCGAAAGGAGGGAGGAGAAGGGGAAAGAAAGGGGTGGTGATGCCGGACAATTTAATTAGGTGTCACCTTAGGACAGAACCCTCAATGGATTCGTTCCAAGTCTCCTTGAACAGGAGCCAAGAGTATTTATAATGTGTCAAGCGCTATCACGTCCTTTTTCCCCCCCGACTTTGTTTTAAAAGTGAGGTCCATAAATTAACCGCCAACAGGCAGGGTATGTTTCTGGAGCATCGTAAACAACAGCCTAAAAAGATTTCCTGTTACTTCTCTCCGCCTAACAACATTGTCCTCCTAGTAAGGGCTGTCACTATCGATAATATTAGTCAGCAAGTGATCTACCAATCTATGTAAAACAAGAGATTATAATTTTTAGGGAAGTCTCATGAAACAAAACAAACCAGCATCAAGCATTTCTTCGTTTGTTTTAATAATTTGGTTTCAACTTCTCAAGCCGGCTTCAGTTATCATCAATGAAGACTTAAAGGTGAGGTTCATGGTTTTAATCCAAAAACACTTCTTATAAAATTCTGAGCAGGTTTCCTCACCATTTGCTAGCTCTCCAGTCAGTTTCATGTCTCAAACAGGTCTAATGTGTTTAAGAAGGTTTATTTATTTTTTTTAAATAAGGTATGCTAGGCTTTCACTCTCTGCTCGTGACCAAAAAAAAAAAAAAAAAAAAAAAATTGTATATACTACAAAGAGACCTTCAAAATTCAAAAAGCATTAAGTGACATGAGGATATTGCTCTGTTCCTGTTCCATAGAAGGGTTAATATTGATTTATTATTGCTGTAGATGGAGCTGACTCCAAATTTGGCAGAGCATTACCTGCTTGAAAGTAAACACAGACGGACAACGATACCAAACTAAACACTTCAAGTTACAAACAAGTTTGGGCGGTAATTCAAACGGTGACTAAAAACTTACAGACATGTTAAACTTCAGCCACATACAAACAAGAGTCGTTTGTTTCCCTCAAATGTATCGTTACACCTTAAAAGACGTGGCACTTCTAATTGTAAACCAACCAGAGAACAGGATTTCCCCACAATCACAGACATTCCCTTTAATTACTTATGTGGAAAAGGCTGATTCATATCACTTACATGAGCCACGATCGACCACAATGCAAGGTATAACTGACTGGTTGATCATGATCGACACATTGGGCACCCTTGATGTATATGATAATGATATTAAAATAAATCAAGAAGTTGTTTTTTTCTGAATAATCAAGAGCACCAGGTTTTTCCCAATAGTTTTTAAAGTAATTAATTAATTGAGTAGTTGAAACAGGTCCTTACTCAGCTGAACTCTAAAGGGACAATATCAATTATTAAGGTGTTTAAAAATTAAAGCTAAATCTCAAGGCAATCCTTTAAGTATAAGCAGCATGCTAAATTATAACAAACCAAAGGCCTAAGTATATGGTCACGTGTGGCTTCGGGATTACCTGCACCAGCGCTTCTTTCATGGCAGCCCAGTTGGACACTCTCCAGGCACACTCCAGAACCAGGTACGGATTGCTGTGACCTTTGGACTGGCCATACTCTGTCAGCGGCTCCCACTGGTTAAGTTCTTTAGAGCAGCTGGAAGTTAAAAAAACAAGACAACCAGACAGTTAAAGTTCTCTACATGCTGCCAAGTGCATGGCCTAAGGCAAAGAACTTCACAAGCAAAAATTCCAGGAATTTAATTTTGGATTGGTTACAGTGCCGCTTTAAGAGAGCAGCCTGTTATCTTGGGCCAAGTTTTGAGGGAGTGCTCAGCTCTGCAGGAGAGAGCAGTGAGAGAGGCCGGCTGAGGCAGGATGTCACCTGAAGGACGGCACAAGAGCTGCTGATGTGAGCATTGAGAGCAGACAGAGGGGGGAGGGGAAGGAGGAAAAATAAATAAATAAAAAAAGGCCTATAAAACAGAGACAGAACCTACCGGATCCAATGATCCTCCCACAGCTGATACTCGGGGAAAATAGCAGGAGAGGTGTTGGTCCTCTCATGCTCCTTGCGAGCTTTCTCCATGGCCTTTTCATAACTCTCTTGTGCCTAATAACAGTAAAACATTAGTAATAAACAGAAAATTACCTAAATATAATTATGACATGGATGTTATTCTAATATCTGGCTCTCTAGTTATTTTTTTTCCAAGCACTTATCCATTTATACAAGCATTTGGCACCTGTGGTTTAAATAAACATATAAATTAATACATAAATTACATAGATCATTGTGTATATGCTTAAAATGAAATGCTTTGACAGTGTGTACAACATTCAGTCTTATCCCATAGTGTGTGAACCCCTCTGGGGAAATCATACATTTTGTTCAATCAATCAATCAATCAATATTTATTTATACAGCGCCTTTTACAAAAATTGTCAGTAATCAGCTTAACAGAATTGGTATCAGAACACAATGTAGATCTGAAAGCCCCATCCGAGCAATCCAAAAGGCGACAGAGGCAAGGAAAAAATCCTTGAATTGATGATTTACTAATTGCTAACTGGTAAATATATACAATGAATGATCTTAAAAAAGGCATATTTCAGTAAGTTTTATTGCACATTTTAGGCACAAACGTTACACAAGCCATATTTTATGTAGATTTTTAAGCTGTTAATTGCAACAAGTATTACCTCATGTAAATGTCTTGGTTCAGTCCTTATTTTCACCCAAATAAGTCTACATGCCCACTTACACCCCGACTTGCCGCCAGATGTTGTTACGAGATCATGTCTGTTTTCTTAGACCAAGATTGTATTTTTAGTGTGCGCCTCTCAACGTAGCTGCTCACTCACCTGCTCAAAAAAGCCATGCTGCTCATAGGCGATAGCTGTACTTGTCTCAGGGAACTTGCAGCGCTTTTGCCATAAACCAGCCCACATGTCCTCCTCCTGCAGCAGTGAGTACAGCTCCGCCAGAGAGTCTAAAATTTCCTGAGGGATGTAGCAAGACAAGGCCACATTCAGACACATAGGAGTGGATGAATATTTATACCTGCATCTACATGCAGCAACATGGCTGACAGGAATACTACGGCATACTACAAAACCCTTTACTAAAATTCAGCACAGTTCCAAAGCACCAAGGTTTTATAACTGAGGTGGTGATCAAGCTTCAAATTAAACGAGGATAATATGGTACATGACCTAGTGTAACAAAACCAGAACTGGTCCTGAGCATTACCTGTTGTGGAGGTGTGATGCTCTCCTGCTCATAGAACTCTGTGCTCTGCTTGGGTTTGATGTGCAGACTAAGGCCTTTCTCGAACGCTTGTTGCTCCAGCATCAGTGTGGAGCGCAGCCACAGGTTGTGGGTCTTGCCCAGGTACTTGAGCACACAGGGCCTGATGGGAATGGGCGGTACACATTGCGACATGGCCTCCACAAAGCAGTTGAGCGCACTGGGCTGGCAGTCTCTCTGAGCCTGGTGGCTGCCGCTACACAGGAATGGTCCCATCTCCCCGGACAGAGCCTGCAACAAGGACAGGGTCACGCAGTCAGTTTCGCTCTTCACAGACTACGGCAAAAAGAATGTGGTTAATCAGGTAAGGATAAGACATTAAAAAATCTTAATAAGCATAACACTACCTGTGAATATGCTCATATGAATATTCAGTAGATGAAAAATAATAAGTAGAATGTAAATGGCTTGTGTAAAAAAAAAAAAAATAAAATTTAAGTCATCAAACTCAGATCTTGTAACCTGCCCCGGATTTCCTCTTATCCCTCCTAAACCAAAACAAGGCAATTAACAACTCTCCATTTCTATTTTGGAAAGGCAGTTTTAAAATTCATAGCTTTCATCATCGCAAATCAAAGCTTTCTAGTTAGAATTGTAATGCTTAAGACATCTGGCCCATTAAACTCCTTGACATTTGCATAAACACATGAATTTCGTCCTCATTACCATGGCCAGCATGTGAAAGCACTATGGAAAAGGTCAAAGAGTCAAAACGCCTGCCTCCCTGGAGCCTGCTGATTGGAGCTGTGTGAGGGCAGACACATGTGACCTCTGACACCATTAAGGACACTGAGCTCAGGACAGGTAGTTATGTGATATGCATTATTATGCAGCAGGTCCTCTGGTCAAAATCAAATCTTTCGGTTGAGGCTAGTTTAAGCAGCAGAATGACTACAAAATTTTTGCTTGTCAGACTTCTGACTATAGCCAAAGAGCCAAGAGCATGCTTAATGTGATTAAGAACCTCCACATTTCACAACCTACTGCTACTTGACTGGATGTGCCAAATAAAATAAATAAATAAAAAAAACAACACATTTGCTTAGCCTTAAGGTATAAGATTAAACAAATACTGCTTTAACACAGTGGTCCCCAAAGTTGGGGGGTCGAAGGCAGGGGGAATGCTTCTACGGACGTAGGGCTTATTGCAGGGCTCATCTTCAGCAGCCAATGGCTGACTAGATCCCATCTGCCCGTCAAAACAGGTTCAGAACGGAAAGGTTTTCGAACTAAAAGCGAGACCACAGAACTTAAAATCGAGCAGGCTTTGGAAATGAAAGCAAGACTGATAGAAGCATAACTGAGAAGCACAATGAAACCAACACATAGGGCTGTTGTGGTGAAAGAATTTCCCATGTTGTGATTTAGCGGCTGGCTTAGATTGGTTTAGCTGCCATTGTGTCCATTTTATAAAATTAAGACTAACACTCAGCCATTCAGCAGCAGAACTTCAGGTGCCAACAGCTAGAAAAAAATTAATCGTAAATATTTCAATAATTTTCTTTTAAACCCTTAACATTTTTTTTAACATTAATTACACACTCACTAAAGTTTAAAACAAGAAAGACCTTGCAGAAAAACTGAAAACATGTATACATTGCGGTTGTGACGATTGCATGCCATTCCCTGGTTGGTTAGTCAATAACACTGTATTATATTATTGCAGTTATTGAGACACAAATACACAAAACAAACTACACACAAATACAACATAAATTATGATTAAATACAGAAATATTCTGGAAACAAGCTTGTTTTTAAAACTCTCAACATTGAAATTTTATTCCTCTGATATAGTTTCTGCTTTATGGCTCCCAAAACTTTTGACTCTCTTTTGACAGCATATGAGGGCACTGCAGAAAACGTTTGGGAAGCAGTGCTATAACAAAAACAGACCCACATGAAACAAAGGTCAGATCTTTTGCTAATAACTGCTCAAACAACTCCTGAAACACATTTATAAAGCCAATAACTGTCACTGACTACACAGGAGCACTTTGCAGTTCTACAATTACAAACTGTAGTAAACCTGTCGCTCTGTGTACTTTATTTGGTACCTTTCATGCTGTTCTTCTACTGTGTTTGAGCCACTCATATCGGCACAACACACACTAACACCTTGCCACATCAAATCACAGCTGCGCTGAGAATGATCCAGTAAGAAAATCATACCTGCTCTGTGGCATCCTCAACAAACATCTTAAAAGGGGGCAAACAAAGTACGCAGAGCAACAGATGAACTACAATTTGCAATTCTAGAACTACAAACTGCTCCTGTGTGGTACGTGGAGCTGAGAGAATGGACAGTGATTGTAAAAACAAGGAGGTGGTCATAATGTTATGGTTGATAGGTGTATATGGGATCATGCAGCTGATTGCTACTGGGACAAACCATCTTTAAAAAAAGATTCAATATTTAAGGCCATCTTATCATACACTATACACAAGATACCCCCTAGGCAGTGCATCTAAGGTTGAGAATAATGACTACGAGGCTCTCAGGGCAAGACTGCAGCTGTAGAGTTCATACACACAGTGGAAGGTGATTGGACTCACATGCTGCTGGCGATCAGACAAAATCTTCCAGAGGCGAGGGAAGAGCTGCACCCACGTCTTCTCAGCCAGTGGAGTGGAGATGTGACACAGCTGTACCAGAGCATTCAGCAGAGCTCCCGTCTGAGGAACACACACAGATTACATTCATCTTCATTATGCTCGTTCACATCAGCAAGCATAGAATGAAAATATTACGTTTGGGTAATGGGATAACTGAGTAATGGGAATACACAACCATGAGCGCCTTTATTCACTCCCTACTGAGAACTAAGGCATAAAGTGATTAGAGAACGAGCAGAGAGAGAGAGAAAAAAAACACTTAAATATTTTTCCCCCGCCATTAAACAACTACTTAAATACAAAAATACCTCACTTGCAGAGAATATATAAAATAAAGGCAACTTTTTACTTTGCCCCAAGTAAATTGCAGTGAGTCCACTTATGTAGAGCTTGGATTAGCTTTAACATCTTGTCCAACTCATTATATATAGTACTTACAATTACTGTTGAGCATGGGGCATGAACCCACTAACCTGAGATTAACCAGATTAACAATCTCATGTTCTACAGGCCGAGTTAGCCTGGATACTCTGAAAATTAGCTAAATACACACCAAATGCTGGGCAGAGTGTGTTATGTTTGAAAGAGATCTCTAAATGGCGACACAGTGGCCTCTCAGCACCGGGATCTTAGATTCAAGTCCCATCTGGTTGGAGTTTCCACGTTCTCCCCGTGTCTGCATGGGTTTCCTCCGGGGTCTCCAGTTTCCTCTCACAGTCCAAAAACATGGAGGTTAGGTGAATTGGCTTCTCTCATAACTGTCCTGGTGTGAATGAAAGAGTGAGTATGTGAATGAATGTCTGTATGTGTGTGCGCCCAGATATGGATTGGCGCTCTATCCTGGGTGAAACCCTAGTGCCCAATGCAGTGCTCCCGGTGGATGGTCTTTCCTGGTTGAGAGTACGCTGTGCGCATTTGGCTGCCGCTTCTCGCCATTGTGTGTGTGTGGATTGAACGTTGTGTTGATTGTAAAGCATCGTCTGGTTTCTAGAAAGGCGCTATATAAGTGTAACTTTAAAAACAATAATAAAAATGGTGGACAGCAACAGGGCTCACGTGCCTCTTATAGAGGCAAAAATGCAGGGGAAGCAAGGTGGGGCTGCAAGGTATTTCAGAAAACACAACCCCACAAAACACAAAAATGATAATAATTTGAATGCAGTCTGGATGGCTGCAGAGACATGTAAAATATTTATTACATCCATCCCACTAACTGTCCCTCATAATAGAGGTGAGTGAATTAAACACATTTCTAACAGTTTTATTAAACTCTATTACTATCCATATGCCTCTTCCAGTGATATGTATAATAATAATTTGAAAAATGTAGACTGATTATGTGAAAAACTATCAAAATAAGTGGACATTGACTTTAGGAACTCTGATTAAAAGTCACCTGCTTCAGTCATACAAGCAAAGACTGCAGCTATCTATTTAAGTCACCGCCTGCTGCAAAGTTAGTAATAAAAGTGCAGATGTTCTGATCTAAATCTGAAGGGCTATTACGGGGTTCTGAGTGCTAGCATAAGTGTGAGCTAAAGGTGTACCACATCTATGACAGCCGGCCCCTCTGGGTATTCCTGCCAGGTCAGGTCTCTGAACTCCTCCACTTCATCATTTATCTAAAGCCTGTTTAAGTAAGGGCATGTAAAACAGTGCCACAGTCCGGATTAAACAGGAATCGATGGCAACGTGACCTCCGGGTGAGAGGGAGAGAGGGTCCGCCGCTGTTCTGATCAAACGCTCATTAACACAGACACTTACGCGGGGTGCGGAGAGCATAGGAGTCAGAAAGCACTCCAGCCTGAACAAATGGCACTCATTACATCCAAACACCTTTAAATCTATACGACAAGGTTTAGCTGGAAGCGTACAAAATGGCTTACTTTTACATTAAGTAAATGTTGCTTAACTAATGCCATTGCTTGGGGGGAAGGGGAAAATCTGCACAATATTAATTTTACAGAAGGAAAAGAAAGCACCTTTTTTATTTCAGTGAAACTCAATGTAGAGAGATTTTATTCCAAGCAATTTTGAAGCATTTCTTGTTGTCCATTCATCATGACATTTTCACACTGCTGAAATGATTTAGTGAACTAAAAATAGACAAAAATGTAGTTTACTTCATTGGACATTTATAGGTATTTTAATGAGAGTTTGGGTAATATGACTTTTTTTTTTGTTTGTTTTTTAAACTTCATATATTGGGACATTGGTAAGGTACTGTTCAAAGGGAATAGGCATTTTTAAATTGTGTTTTAAAATAAAATAGCAAAAGAGAAGAATGTTATAAAATATAAATAACAGCTACTTATTTTTCACAAATGGAGAACTGTGCCATTGGTTTTCTGCATGGACCAGCTTGAGTCCCACATTCTCAGATAGCATATGTTTAGGTGGCCGCTCACCTTGACCTCTCTGAGGGAGTCCAGGAACTTGTCATGGCGGTTGGTGAGCATGTGCAGCTGGTTGCCAGCATCTCGCTCTGCCTGCTCCTTGGTTTTGGGCAGAGTGGTCTGGTCTCCTGGGGCTAGCTCAATGTCTATCTCTACGTCCTATACACAGCAAGGCAAGGTTCAGTTTTAATACATACCAAATAGGGCTGGACAATAATTCAATATCAATATATATATTGCAATATAAAATGTTTCAATAACAAATTATATGATTTTTATACACATATTTTTTTTATATTTTCAGTATATTATTTACAGCATCTGGGCACTGTCATCAGTTCATTGCACTCAATTTTAAAGTTAGTTTAAAAATATTAATTTTGATAAAGCCAAGAGGTTTTTGTTTGATGGTGATGTCATGTTGCTTTTAGTTCTTGCCAGTTTTTCTGTGGCTTTTTTATTGTTTATATCGATATCGGAGTTATATCGTATTGACAGAAATTAAGAAATATATTGTGACATAAACTTTGGCCGTATCGTCCAGCTCCATTTCGTAAACTTTAACATAAAGTAGACCTTAAGCTTTTATGATTTCTCGATATTAAAGAACATACCCAAGAAATGTCCTTTACTGCATAATAAATTTACTGCAATTTACTGGAATTTTAAATGTGTGGATGAACTGAAAAATCAACAATTCAAATAATTCAATACATCATGACTTGTCAACTAAATCTAAGGTGACCATTTTAGTGGAATTGAGAAGAATATATATATATATACTGAATACAATAGAGGAACACTAACACAAGGAATGAAAATAGTATATATATATATATATATATATATATATATATATAATAAAAAAAATCCACTAAGCTGAAATTTCTCCTATATTTCAAACTGGGATTTAATAAAAATGAGTGCATATGTTTAATACTAATTTAAAATCCCAATTAATCACTCCGTACTCCAAGCACATGAAAAGGCCAGATGCAAATTTGCACCGCTACAATAAACACATCTTGATAACTCAAGTATATGTATGAAATGGTGATCATAGACACACACACACAGCTGTGAGTTGGATGTGGGGCAGAACTGACCTCCTCTTTGGTCTCACTGTTTTCCCTCTCTCGTGGCTCCTGCTTGATGTGCGTTGCCATGGCGAAAGCAGCACGGTCATGGCTGTCGGCCAAGTTGATGACGTTGGTGATGGAGGGCAACATGGAGCCCTGGCAGCTCGTGCCAATGATGGTGCCCTTCTCACACACAGCCAACAGCAGCTGAGGAGGACAAAGGCCACTCGGGTCAGTGAAGCACAAATCCAGCCTCCACTGACACTTATACACCTTACTGCACTGATATTCTCTCTGCCATGGCCAATGCCAGCTCCACAGGGAAGCATTTGAGCTTATCAATATCTATTCAGGACTGTATGAGTCTGAAACTGAAGCCCAGCCCATTTCTGGTGTTTTGAGACCTGACTAACCTGCAGGAACATTAGTAAATCAGAACTCATTCGTTCATTCATTGTCTGTACCCGCTTATCCAGTTCAGGGTCGTGGTGGGTCTGGAGTCTACCCGGAAACATTGGCCGCAAGTCAAGAACAAACCCTGGATTGGTTCCAGTCCTTCACAGGGCAACACACTCACACATTTGAGTCGCCAATTCACCTACCAGTGTGTGTTTTTGGACCGTGGGGAGAAACCGGAGCACATGGAAAAAACCCACTCGGGCACGAGGAGTACACACCAAACTCCTCACAGAGAATCATAACTAAAATAATCAAATATAGTACTTTTTAGAAGTTCCCAGTTTCAACATTTTAAATACTGTCTTTGTTCTACTTTAAATAAGTGTTAGGTTTAAATGTTTTGCATATCATTGCATTTTGACTTAATTTACATTTTACTCAGTGTGCCAAATTCTTTTTTGAAAAGGGGTCTTAAAACAAACCAGTTCCCAGCCCAAGCCTCATGTTCCTTTTGTTACTGTTTCAGAAGAACTGATGATATACACAATATACATAAAAAAGCTTATTTGAACATACACTGATGTAATTTATCATAAAAATCCCTAGTGATCAGCCATGATTCCGGGCATCAGTGCAATAAAGATCTGACTCCTGGTCTGCTGTCGCATATTTTTTGAAGCTGACACAGGCCTGGAGGGCGCAAGTGCCGGAGTTCAGTTGCCCTCCAACAGGCAAGGATGAATCAGCACGTGCCCCGCTGTGTCTGGGGCACCATTAATAATTCACCAGCAAGCAGCCACATTGATTGTGGCTGAGAGGGAGAATTTTTTTCTTTCTTTTAATGTGTGTAAGGCTCATCTCTCCATCTAAGCCCCACCAAACACCACATTCAGCAACGAAGTGCAACTAATGATTACTTCTAAAACAGATTAATGTATACATGATATGATTAGCTGAGTGATCCAATCATTAAGGGGTAAAATGCTTTCAGCTCTCAAGAAGCCATTTCAAAGAGGGAAAAAAAAAGACAAACAGGCTACTTCTCAGGCCTCAGAATAGTTAAATCATTATTTGGATGGAATGAAATAGGAAATATAACCAATTCTAAAACTGAAAAGTCCTCTAGAATTCTTTGAAAAATTCAAGGCTAATCTACAGACACAAATGAAAACCAGACATACCTCAATGCACTGCTTTATCCAGAAGTGACTGCCCATAGCCTCCCAGTTCTGTGAGCAGCAGATGTAGAGCAGTCGCTCATAGACCCTCCGCTTCATCGAAGCATCAAACACCTCAAAGAACTTTGCCCTGATCAGCGGCTGAGCACAACGCAGCCCTGACAGGAAGGCTGGCTCCAATTTTGATGTGATATCACTTCCTGAGAGGCTCTCGTCCCTGAAGGAGAGAAGGCAGGTTGAATGATCTAAATTAAAGGAAGTTTTCCAGCATATGACCAAACACAAACATGGGAGGGATGAGCGACCATTGGGTAAAAGCTGTGTGCTGGGGCCTTCATGCCCCATGCCTCTTAAACGTCATGGCCTGCCCACACCCTTCAGCCACACAAACCGGGACTGCCACATGCAACTCAGTTGCGGCCTTGTCGCCATGGCAATTGATGGAGGGCCAGTGTGTTGCTGGACCTCATGATTAATCGGCGTAATTACCTGTAGACGTAATTAACGAGGTCCAAGAACTGGGCGTTCAATTCAAGGTCGTCAGGAAAACGCTTCTCAATGTAGGTCATCATTTTCACCAGCAGAATAGACTTCTCTCTTAGATTAGGCATCTGGGCCGAGAGAGAGAGAGAGTGAGTGAAAGTAGAGGACAGAAGTGGGGTGAACAGACTGATACACTCCATTTATCTTGAAGCTATCATCAGGGCTTTATGCAGCACCTTTGCCTGCCTCCTTTCTCTCCCTGTCTGCTCTGTGGCCTGAGGCTAACCGAGAGACCACCTGGGTTCAGCTGCACAGCCAGAGCAGACAGACCACTGAGCACTGCTACTACCACATAAGAGCATAAAACATATCGTTTTACAAAACACCATCACTTAAAAGAACATTCCGCTACAGCTTTCCAATATCTCAAATGTGGTTGAGATATTGGAAGCCAAGACATGTTTGTTATCCTGCACCCAAAGATTTGCACTGCAACTATGAGGCTAATATAGCTCACAAGCATGTTGTACTGATCTCTATAAAAATAAAACCGAATAATATTTAAATTAAATATTACTGTGTAAATGTTTAACAAACATCTTAAAATAATAGTTAAACATTAGTAATACATACATATTTATTATTAATTAAAAATACTTCCATTTTTAAAGGGAAAAAGTATGGAAATTTTTTTCCATATAACGGTTTTTTCCATTTTCTGTCATTTCCTGAATGATCTGCATTTAGAGTTATTATTCACACTAACATTATCACCTTGGCTTAAGCTTGAACCATGTAAATTTAGGCAGACGATATCATTGGCAGAATTACTGACAATCCTCATGAACTAAAATCAGTTCTGAAGTACATTACTGTCTTTAGGATCCTTGCCTAGTATCCATTTCCTATGATATCATAATTACCAAATATACCAGATTACAATCTGACTTTCATTATATTATAAACTGCAGTGTTGTTTAATTTATATTGATATCTATAATTTGATAAAGATAGCATGCAATACAGCTATCACTCAGTGGCTCTTTAGGTTTGGCTTAGAACCAAAATATTTCCAAATTGGCATGTTAGCAAGCTTTTTCTCAACAAGCTTTTTCATTTAACTTTCACCAGTGAAGTACATCTCTTGTGCCAGAGGTTTGTTTTCCCATTTACATATTACCCAGCATTTTCTGCCAGATGAGAAAAAAAAAAAATCAGCATTTTAAACTATCTAAGCGCCATTCAAAGTGTGTATTTGAACAGTTAATTAGCTGGTGATGGTATGCTTTTATAGCCCTTAATTAAGTACACATTTTTTAATTGTATACATTTTTTTAACTAATCATATATATGCATGATTATAAAAATTAATAATTAAATAAAGGCCAAGCAATAAGATAGTAATGCGAAAGGGAACAGCAGAAGAACATTTGCATATCCTACAATGCATATGTTAGAAGCAAGACCTTCATAAAATTAATTCAATAAAATATTATTTAAAATATCAACCCAAAACACAAAGAACTTAATCAGTGAAGGATTACCTGGTTGGCTGCCATGGGGGAGTTGTTTTTGACCCACTCCTCCACTATCTTCACAACAGCCCGCAGGATCTTTGGGTCAGGTGATTTCTCGATCAGTGAGGTGAGAATCACCTGGATAAAGTTCTTCCTCATCTCCAAGTTCATGACGGACAGTCTGGTCTTCACCAGGTCTAGACTCAGCATGACGAGCTCACTTGTCACTGAGACACACATAAGACAGTTGTAGCTGTGTTGGATTCACAATTAAATGACATTTCATGATCAGGATGAGGTGGTTACAGAAGGTGAATGAATGAATGAACAAATGGATATTTACTACTGGAATGTATTACAATATATACAAAAATTACATTTAAGTGTTATAACTTAAAGTATATATACCAATAAAAATTGAGTATTTTATTTTTGCCCATATCCCACCAATGGAATTTTCAAGCTAAAAATTGCTGAGGTATAATATTTTTATATTTTTACAATTAATCTAAACTAGTAGGATACTACGCTGTGAGAAATATGCAGAACGTTTTACTCAGATGATATTTTATATTCTGGGAAACCCACAGCATAGAGATTAAAAAATAAATAAATCACCTAGAGATTTATACATTCCCTGTTTAGAAAACATGTATAGGTATATATTATTTAATATTATTTTGAAAGCGGTTTAAAATTAACTGTGATTTATACATGCCTATCAGCTCCTTATACATGATGATATCTCAAGCTATCCTTGCTATTCAATTGCATTGCCCAATCGCTCAGGCCTATTTGTATTGTGGAATTGTTAATACAGTTAATGTGTTCCTAATGCACTGAATCTAATACAACATTTGGAGTTCATAGATTTACACCCCTTTGTAATGACTTTTTCCTGAACCAATCAGGTCTGTTTCAACAGGGAAGTCAGCTTGACAAAAAGAGGGGGTGGGGGAAAAAAAAATCCCTAAACACAACGTGGCAAGAACAAAAACAAAAAATGAATACAGACATCCCTGTACATGAAGCATGAAATAACACAAACCATCACATCTTAACATGGAGACTAAAAGGGATTGGATTTTAGCGTGGCGAGGTGCCGCTGAGGGAAGGTATGAATGTGAATTTGTTCAGGCATCTGAATGCATTTTCTGCTTGATTTGTGAGTGGTTAAAGCAGGAGTGCTGATCAGTGTGGTAGTGGAGAGAGGAGGGCACTGTGGAAAAGGCTGATTTTTAAAGCTGAGCTCGGGTTCATGCTGTGCATAGGGCTTCAGCTCCACCACCATGGTCACCCTGCAGCATGATGATCACTGACCAGCGTGGACAGGACTGTCTATGTCTGCGTGTCTGGGAGTGTGTGTATGCATGCGCGTGTGCCAGCAAGTCCGCATGTGTCCTTAAATGTGATACAGGCCTCAATCCATTTAAACGCTCCGATAGCATCTGGGAAAGGTTTTTTGAGCTGAGAGGTCAGTTTGGAGATTCTAAGCCATTGGACACGGTGGGAGTGTTCTGACTGAGCCTCTTCTCACTTCTGAGGGATTAGCGGGCCCACATGACAACCATTACACTGGTCCTTCTGCAACACCAAGTGGTCAGATGCTGAAACCACAAGCTGCACTCCTAACACTCGTCCTATTGCACGGCCCCAAGGTGAAGATGGTCGCCTAGTCACCAATCCCTACACTAGATAATCAGGCATATATATTAAAAAAACACTACCATTAGAGGGAAAAGAAATCATTTAAAATAATTATTCCCTTTTTTAGTTACAGTATTTACTTAAAATTATCTTTTTTAAAACAGCAGAAAGTATTGAGATGGCTCAACATTACGCTTTTACCCAATACTGATACAAATACACTGAATCTTGTGTATGTGTACGTTTGTAGAAATTTGATTTTTATTATTTTTAACCAACTTTATCCGCACATTTAATTCACTGCCAGAGAAGCCAACTCTCCCAATCATATACCAATCATACCAGACTGAAAGAGTGAAGGCTAGCATATGCTTTTTTTTTTTTTATCCCCTTCCAAATGACCATAAACACTTTGTGGAGAACCCAAACTGTTGAGTTCTGCTACTTTATCTAACCCATGCCCAAACTGGCTAACATAACGCTGAGAGAAGGCCATCCTACCCACTCTAAAAGCTGTATAGTTTTGCTGCTTGAAACTCAGGAATGACAATACCATTACCATTGATAAAACCTGCAATTTAAATGCAATGTCGGGGTCTATGTTTATTAGAAGACTCAGTCAAGGAAAGGAATTCCACAGTAAACAACATGAAATGACGGTGTGAGTCACCTTTTTAGATGCAGGATAATAAAAGAGTTTTTTTTTTTTTTTTTTTTATAAATTGTACAAACTTTCACAAGTAGATGTGCATGTGAAGTCTAACTGCAGGATTAGAAAGTGTAAAGTGGTCTTTATTATTGCAGATAAAAATGTACTGTGAGAAATGATTGAATGAGTTGAATTCTGTGGCCCAGAGCTGAACTGTTTCAATGTGACAAACAAAGCCACAACTTCAGAACAGAGCAGGGAGACAAGGGACACATCACAGGTATGAGAACGGCTGTGTGTGTGTGTGTGTGTGTGTGTGAGAAAGAAAGGGAGAGAGAGTGAGAAGAGCAGGCCCAAGCACCTGGCAGGTAGCTTTGGTGAAAAAGGGAGGCCAGCTCCCATAAAACACATTATCATTTAATTTTGTGCTGGCATGCTACATCATATTAACTTAAAGCGGCTGCTCTGAAACAGCAACTAATTAGAATTAATTCAGCATCCCATGGATGATGTGAAGTCTTTTAACTGCTGTCAAGAGTCTGCGCAAATAGAAGTGATTTGACCTGTGAACGGATCTGAGAAGTGTCTCGTGCCATCCAAGGCAGCTGCTCACCTGCACTGGTTTCTGTGGTGCCGGTGTTGGTCTGTGGACTCAGGTGTTCTCGCACCATCTTCTGCAGTGAACGCATGAAGACGGAGATGAGGCGGTCGATGTAGCTGGAGTTGTAGCTGCAGGCAGACTTCAGGATCATGAGCGTTCCTGGAAGTAGAGAGACGAAGAGAGAGTGTAACATGATGCCCCAGAGGGAGAAAACAATACTTCCCTTACTGTAACACTACAGCCAATGGCCCTGGGGGGCTAGTAACAACTTTAGGAGCAGTGGCCTTGTCACTCTAGTTGTATTACAAGGTCGTTTTTAAGAAATCTGACTGAGTTAGCGGCTGAGGTGGGGGGTGAGGTTGGGGGATGAGTAATGCTTTTCTTTGCCAGGGCCCATAGGGATAGGAGACAAATGTAAAAAGTCACCCTCCACGAGACACATACATCATATCAGTGGTCCGCGAGTAACCGTATGCCTCCACCAGGGCGGAATTGGGAGGTATTTATTGACCAGCAGTGCCATTTCAGGCCCATATCGAATACCACCAACTTTAGATCGTAATCCAATAGTGTTTTATCACCTTTTATTCATTTGTAGGTCTTAAGAAACTGCCTGCTCTGTGTAAACTGAGAAATAGGAAATGTGTCACAGCACATGCTCACTCCAAAGAAATCTCTTTCACACATGCCTTGTTGGGTGAAGACTTTGACATTTCATTTTGGTCCAAACCAAAATAGCATGTGTGAAAGGTGACCTTTGTCTGACCAAAAGAGGTGGTATGGATCAAACAGAACTTTTTCAGACCATTTATAAGAAGTTGAGTCAGTATAAGGCTATGTTCACACAGCAGGTAAAAGTGGTTTAAATCTGATTTCGTGACCAAATCTGATTTTTTTGTTCTGCTGTTCACACACTATATATAATGTCACCTATATCTGGAATCAATCTGAACAGATCACGCTCCTAAACTGAAGAGCGCAAAGGATGATGCTTCACACTGAAAATAACATCATAAAACTGATTTAGAACCACTAAATAAGCTCTTATCCTGTATGTTTTATAAAGAGCCCTTTATACAAATTACCACAAGTTTTATTTTCTCATAAATGAAAGACAGGAACCTGGATTATGCCGTTTCACTGGTTTTTTGTTTCCCAATAGTTTTTACAAAACGAAAATGCATTTAATAGGTCATTTCCAGGTCCTAAACACCTCAAATTAAAACGAAAATGCTTTGGACCGTTGGCCGGATATCATTCTCAGTGGCTGGGGTGGCGTAAAAGTTACATGAATTCCGATCTGGCCGTTCAGACAGATTCACATTGCTACAGATAGGATATGGATCGGATCTCAATACAACATATGGAAGTGGCCCAAATCTGATTTTAAAAAGTTAGATTCAATATGATTTGTGCTGTTCACACAGCCACACACAGCCTAAATGATGTAGAAAACATATTAAAACCTTTAACTGTTAATCACCAGAAGCATAACAGGTTCCTGCATCATCAGTGAACATCATTTATATAAATATTATCAGTATTTATAATTAAGAGGGAAAAAATATAACACCCTCTTCACGTTCACACACTGTCCTGGTTTTTATGTCCTGTTACTGTAGTAAACATCACTAGGGGCACTCAGTAATTTAAAAGTTAACATGGGTATGGTTTGGAGCAGAGCATTAATCAGCCAGTCACCTAGTTCAACCTTTTAAGTTTGAAGAGCTGCTAAATGAGTAGGATAAGCATGATATATGCGGTGTATGTGCTTGTGTTTGTGTATTAGCTATATCTTGAATCTTGGTGTGAAAACACCCTTAAAGAATATGACAAAGCAAGCAGATATCATTTTGACTTATTAAATAATTAATCACTGTTAATACAGAAAACATGGCGAATGAATCATGTTCATAAGACGACTCTTACCGAACAATTGGGTGGGATTTGCGCTGGTGGCCTTCTCATAGTTAGTAAGACCCTCATAAATGACCTTCCCCACAGCAGCATACAAACACTCCAACTCCTCATACTTTGAGGCCACAGACGAGGTGCCTGAGAACAGAACATTTTGACAGTCTTAATAAAAAAGTACAGTTAAACGAAGCTACTGTACAATCTTGTCCAAAATCATTATGACATTTTTGGAATATGGTCTTTGGTTCTACTTGTTCCTGTCTGTATTTGGTATTTTTGCCTTGGGGCTACCCCTACAGTTGCAGAGTGCAATTATCCTGAAATAAAAGAGAGAAGGGGGGGGGGGTGTCCTTCCCACCTCCAACAGTTACATAGTGCACTTTTAGCAGCGCTGAGCCCAGAGTAGCAATCAAAGACCTCTATTCTCTTTCAGTGTCAGTGGAGCATCATAATAAATGAAGTTTTACAGTAATTTTAAGGCTCACTGAGGGGAAAGTTAATGTTGATATCCGGGATCAGTATGGGCTGTTGTACATTCAGCAAAGTAATTTAAAGCCTGTTAAAGGCATTACACAGACTTTCCAGAAGCCTACAACTTGAAAAGCTTAAACACAAGTATTCCACTGTATAACAATTAAATATTACAGACATCCCACAAATCATGCCTTCTGTGAAAGCCATGATGATTCCCCCACTGGTGAAGTGTGACTGTTTCCTAAGGGGACATACACAATCCTTTTATCATGAGTTTTAGTCGTTTTCAAAATGACATAAAAACATAACAATTGGAGGAAAATTTGACAGTGTTTCACCATTATTTCCAAAGTATGCTTCACAGCAGACGTGTGGAGTCTACTCACTGGGTTCAGTGGGGAAGATGCTCATTAGTCTCGAGAGCAGAGAATGGACAGCTCGTAGGACTTTGGTGTTGCCACAGGTCATGCACGCAGCAATGCCACGCTGCAGGGGCTTGAAGTGGGCAAGAATGGCTGGAGACTGCAGCACGGTGAGCAGGAAGCTCAGTATCTCCAGTCCAGTGCAGATGTTGGAGAAGTTTGCCTGGTTGGGCTGCTCCTGTAGGAAAAAATAAACAACAAATGGTGCAATCTCAAAAAATGAGCCCAAAGCTTAAATTAACACAACAACTAATCTGCAACATGAACATTTTCCAAAAATATCAAGATACAAAATAGGGGCAAAACTTTGTAGAGAGTTAAGTGTATTAACAGTTATTTTGTTCCCCTTTAGACCAAATTCCTCCTCTGCTTCACAGCCCACTGCTATTTATTTGGTTTTAATGTATTTGTAAATAGTGCTGGCAATATGACTGCAGATCAATATCATGATTAATTGAACATTTTACCTCGATTACAAAACACAACATCTCATTTCATTGTTACACTGATGATCTGCAACTGTATCTACCTCTGATTCCAGAAAATCAATGCTCTCTAGACAGACTCAATGAGTGTATCATGGAGAATTGGATGGTCCAGTTTTCTTCAATTAAATGATAAAAACAGAGGTTTTATTGCTTGGCACCACCAGTTTAACCAAGACCTTAGAGGTAAATCTTGATTTGTTAACTTCCTTTTTACAGCCTCAAGTATAACAATCTCTGGGTCACATTTTTTTCCAGCTCAGAATTATCTCCAGACTTTTCTTAATGCCTTAAATTTTGAAAGGGTCATTCATGCCTTCGTCACATCTAGGCTGGATTTTTGCACTGTACTTTGGGAATTAATGAAGCATGTCTTTCATGCGTACAACTAGTTCAAAATAGAGCTGCCAGATTATTAAGTGGTAGAAGAAAAAGAGAGCACATCACTCCAGTTTTGGTACACTTATACTGAATTCTGTAATGCAATGGAAGCCAGTGTAAGATATAAATGATGGTATTTGAAGCCCTGAATGGTTGTGCACATGTTTATATTGTGGACATGCTAGATATGTACGCACCAGTCAGATCTCTAAGGTTGTTGTCACAATCTCTTGTCCCAGTGGTTTCTGTCAAGTTAAAAGGGTATTGTGCTTTTGCTCTCACTGCACCAAAGCTCTGGAACAGACTCCCAAGTGACAGTAAACTCATCTGTGACTGTTTTTAAATCCAAGCTCAAAACATCTTTCTATCCCCTAGATTTTACCAGCTTTTAACCTGTTAAGAGGTGGATTGATGGACTGATGCCTGAGTGAACGTATGACTCTTTGTGCTTGTGCTAGTGGTGACCAAAGGATATGTGTTCTTTTATTGTAAAGCACTTTAAATGTGCTATAAATATAAACTATTATTACTATTACTACTAGTTATAATTAACTATTACTATTATTAATGAACAATTCTTCAGGGTTAATTTTTAAAAAAATTTTTTTTTTTTTTTAATGGGCACATAGTTCACTGACAAGGTTTGTACGCTCAGGTATTAAAGATGGGATATATATTGTTTAAACTCGCTGGGAGCTCATCGGTCTCTATTGAGCTATGCACTGTTCATATTTGGTGATGTTATTGTGCTTCTAGTGTTGAAAGTGACTGATGGTATGAAATTTAGTTGTTGAGTTTTGTTTTTTAAATTTGACTTGATAGTAGAAATACTGATAGTATTGATATAGGCACAATAGCTTCGATTCGAGTTTCTGAATATCAAGTAACTTTTGATTCATTTGTCAGCCCTGTCTGTAACTGTTTCTCAAATTTAAAATCAGGCAGGAAATGAAACTATGAGAACGGCACATATCAATATTGTAGTGGAATAACAGTACTAGTACAGATAGTGTATTGTCCCAGTGCAACAAAATGTGAAAACATCAAATGGCCTTTTTTGTGTTTAAAAATTTAGCAGATCTAGTGAGTACAGCTGATTCTGGGAAAGACAGCCAGCGAGGTGCTGAGGCATATGTGAAAACCCTGCAGTAGACAAAGGTGTGGCTGCAGGAGACATGCAGTAGACCTGCAGTGAACGGACTGTCCTGCAGCATGTACTCTAACCAACTCAAAGCCAACACAATCACATGATAAAAGGCAATCAGATTTGCAGAGCATTTCATTAGTGTGGATAAGAGCAACCAGCAGGCAGCTCTTGCCCCTATGGACCAAACAAACTGACCTGCTTGTTCATTAGAGCCAGGTTATAGGTCATAGGAAGAGGAGGACCTTTAAAGAACACAAAAGAATACAAAAAGGTATAGGTACCCACCAGCTTGCACTAATAACCTTGAATAGCATGTACGAGAGCATGTACTGGTGCAATGAACATAACTGAAAATGTATATATAAGATTCTATATTTTATGCACAGAGGAATCCTCTTCTGCATCTGCATTTGCATTTCAGGAAATAGCACTCCATATCCCCATTGAAGGAGGCAGTATTCTGCATTTTTAATTAAAGTAATAAAAATGTTATAACTGCAAAGGAGTTAACCAGTGATAGTTAGTATTAATGTAACAATTTACTGAATTATACACTGTAAAACAGCAGTAACAAAAAAGATATTATTTCAATGTCTTACAAGTCTTCAGGCATAAATGTGCACATTAATATTCACATTCAGTAATGGTTTTTTTTTTTAATGCAGCGCGCAAACAGGCTTGAACTCGCCACATATTTCTAATTCAGACAAATGTACTTATGCAACTTTAATCATGTGGCAACCGCAGAGAAACTGGATTTAGAGACAGTAGATCTACGTTTACGTATGAAGACCTAGTGGTTTTGGAGTAGTATATTTTTAGCTGCATATACCACTGTGTATTTTGGGTATATATGAACAAACTAAATATGAGCAAAATAATAAATAAATAAACTAATAAAAATTCCAGGTCCCCCACAAAAAAAAAAAAAAAAAGGAAAGGCTAAAATAATCCATGTTTGCTGAATCTAAAAGGACAGTTTGACTGTGCCTTTGATGGATTTCCACTAACTATTAAATGCAAAGTGATAAAAACATGCCATTTTCTGGATTGCTCAACAGCCAAATGCCAAACTCCAGGAATCTACAATTACACAACGCTCCAGACAACCTTATTGCACACTGGGGAATCAAGCCCTATCCATGCATTTCAATCACAGGAGTACACGGGGCTGCAGCAGAGCATATGTGTCTGGCCCTGAAAAGAATCAATAGCTTGGCGTGTCTGCAAGACAGGAAGACCATCTCTGATTTCAGGGGAGAGAGAGAGTGTGTGTGTGTGTGTGTGTGTGTGTGTGTTTGGGGTGTGGGGGGGAGGAGGAAGAGAAATGAATAAGGACAATGAGACGGTGAAAGGGAGAGAATATAACAGAAGGGGAGGAGCAGACATCAAAACTTGCGAAAAAAGAACAACAGTGCGAGAGAGGGACAAATGAAAAAGTATGAGAGAGCAGGGATAAAAAAAAAAGGCAAAAAAAGAGAAGATGAGAAAGTGAGACAAGCACAAGGGGGTGAAGGAGGAGAGAGACAGTGAAGGAGAGAGTGTGCTAGAGAAGGGGAAAGAGAGAAAGTGGGGTGAAAGAGAAACAGACAGAGTGCACAGAAAGACTGGTGCAGGTGGGTGAGCTGCTTAACTGAGAGCCAGTCTCCCAGATGACAACAGAATTAGTCACAGCGCTGAGCTCCAGAGAGAGAGAGAAAGAAATCAGTCATAAGCCAGGATATCGATTTTGCTCACATCAAAACTGCTTTTGGAAAGGCAATGGAAAAAATGAGGAGGAATGGGAGGAGAGGAGGACAGGGCAAACCAGGGACAGACAAGGAGAACTTACCTATAAAGACAAAGAGAGCAAACCAACTTTTAAAAAGACAACATTTGAAAGACCTCTTTAAAATTCCTAGTTAAACAAACCATACCTGAAATACAGTAAAATTAACAATACACAAAGCTAAACCTAAAATCAGGTCTGACTGTCAGGGATGCACCAATCCAACTTTTTCTGTTCCGATACGATACATAAACTTTGCATATCGGTGGATACCCAACAACGATCCGATACCACTGCTGAATTAATAAACCATATACTTCACCTTGTGGGAGAGACTTAAGGCATAACAATTGACTTAAATATTATTAACAAAAATATACATAAAATATAATTAACAAAATATATAAATGAAATGCTAAAATGAACAATTGTGCAGGACCTGGCACAGCATTCAAATTCAAAAAGAAGTTCTTGAAAATATAGTAAAAAAATTTAATAAAATACATCAGTCAAAAATAAGTAGCTTTACTCTGTCAAACGCACAATAATCACGCAGTAATTTTTAAATATTTAGTGTAAACAGAAATCCAAAATAAAATCTAGCAGTTGAACCAGAGAAAAAACAAATAACAATCAGTAATTGTTGAGGGTAATTCAAACTAAAAAGTAGAGACTGAAAAAGAGAAAAAAAAGTAGCTTAAATAATTTGACTTGAAAGTGAATGGATCAGTCCCACGCATCCGCTTATCTGATACCCAATAATGGTAATATCGGGATCTATGTCCGATTCTGTTATCGGATCGGTTCATCCCTAATGACTATATCTACCCTATGGCACTCACCACAGTCATGAGCAGCTTGTCAAACCACTGCAGTTTGAGCTCGGCACGGGGCCACATATCTTGTCTGAGGGCCGTCTTCATCAGATTCACACAGCGCCGGGACAGCAGCTCACCAGGGGAGCCAGCTACACTCGCATTGTCATTAACCTGTGAAGCAAAGCACATTAAGACGTTAAAGCACTGTTTAACTTTTGAGATGTAAATTTCACTCCTGGTGCAGAAACCCCAGTAAAAACATTTTATTTTAAATTCATTATAGTTGTGATGTCACATCCATCATCACCTAAACATATGACTGCCCAATTTGGCTTACAGCAGGATTATTTTTACACTGTTTACACTGGATTAATTTATTATCATTTTCATTAAATCTTAGAAACCTAATTTTAGAAGGAAGCGCCCGGTTTTATTCCATTTTGAATTGACTTTATATATATATATATATATAAATAAAACAACATTACATTACAGGACGGTGCAAAAAAAAAAAAAGCCCAAAACATCACACAGACAAAGGGTAGACACTATTTCCTTCACTATTACCAACAATATTTCAGGACGGAGTCACTTTTATTTACCTGGCAGGCAATGCGAATGAGGAAGTTGACCACAGTATCCGTATGCTGTTTCTCCACAGGCTTGGTGAGCAGTGTCTCTGACCCTGGCATTGACTGACTGCGGCCAAACACCTAGAGAGAGAAACCCAAACTGTAAAAACCCCTTGCTATGGCCTGTGTGTCAAACATGGCACTCTGAGGCATTTAGTGAGAGATAAAATGGGAGAGAGCGTGAGCGAAAGAGAGAGAGAGAGAAAAAAAAGATGTCTAGATTTGTTGCTGGGTGTAGATTTTCCTCACCGTCCCAACAGCTCCAGTGGCTGACCGGAATCGCTTCATGTCCTGTGCAGAGTCCACAGACATGCCCCTCTTCACTCCACTCGAACCAGAGCTTGTACCCTCGCCACCTGCACTAGGGTCTGCCTCTGACTCCGGCTAATGAGGAACACAAAAATGATTAAAATCAATAACTTCACAGTCTTTGGAATTAGTCTCACCATCCTAACGGATATTTTCAAAGCATGGTTAGCTTTATAAACATCATGCAAACCAATGTTTTGAATGGGGCTGTTTAGACAGGATAAGAAATGTGCTGTGTTGTTTGATCCTTGTGGTATATTGACCACATCTATATATGTAATTATGTATATTACTACGCCCCTTTAAAATGAGTAGTACTGAATCCTGATGAAAAAAAACAAAACAAAAAAACAACACACATGGTTGTTGTGTGCAATAAGTGATATTAAATCTTAATTGTAATAACTAATTTACTTTTACCTTAATTCATTTTACTTTTACTTTGCAACAATGGATATTGTACTACATTTTGTCATTTAAAACTCCAGACCTGTTGATCTTTGATACGCTGCAGCTCCCATTTGATGACAACTTCGGCCAAGTCCACAGCCAGCTTCCTCTGCTCGATGGTGACACTGGGAGTGAAGCCCAATCGCTGCATGGCACTGATCATGTGCTGCACAAGGTGATGCCTCACAGGATAGTACACCTGACCATGCAAACAAGAAAAGACTACTGTCAAACAAACTGACCTAGCCGCATAAACATAAACAGGCTAGGTTCAAGGTTCTTAACTCTTAACCAATGCAGTCAAGTACCCTGAAGTGCTGCACAATTAGGTGCAGAATGTGCACCAGCTGTGGCACTGTGTGGCCCTCCTCCACGATGATCTTACGGGTCCAGTGCGTGAGCATCTGATGTCCATCCTCCATACGAGCAGGGACGGCTGGTGTGAGGATAGCCATGGCTTGACGTACGATAGCTCGGGCCTCCATGGTATGAGCTTTCAGCAAGCTGTGGAACACCTATACAAAATACACAAATTACAAGTGTATGATTTTAGAGATTGTGAATAAGTAATAAAACCATTTATGCTCCTAGATGTGTATAGGATCTTAGATCCATTAATTTTAATATATTGCTGCTGAATGAAGTTTACTTACAATCATTAATATACACTTATTTCTAAGAAACATGCATTTTTAACACATAAAGCAATGTCTACGATTGTGGGCAAACACTGTTCTCTCATTTGTTTACATTCAGAAGTTTAGCATCTTTTAAAGTGGTACTGTGTCTGTGTTTAGTTTCATACAGTTAGCACTTTCCAGAATTTAGAGTCAGTTCCATCTACAGCAAAAATAAGTTAATATTTCCCACCTATGGAGCAGGAATAGAGCTTCAAATCTGTTTGTGCATTTCAATGTTTGGAAGTCATTGTGTAAAAACCTACAGATGCCATTTCTCTGCCGTGAGCACATTTGTTTTTTAGGCATTTATAGACACTGGGACTCTGTAAACAATTTAAAGTGGTTTTGAGCACACAAACAGACTGGAGAGCTAGTAAATGGTGAAGTCCTTCCAAGGAAGGCCAGTAATATAAACTCCTCTTCTACACACTATAGAAACTGCAAACAGCAGCAAATTCATGATGAGACATTTCCTCAGACATTGGTTTGCACATCATGGAAATAATATTAAAAAAAGGGAAAAATACAGATGTATCAGTAAAAACAAAAGCCAAAAAAGCTACAAGGAGCAGGAACCAGGCAGGAAAGAAGTGCTGTCAAAGCATTTTTTTTTCTTTCCTGGCAACGCATGTAAACCATGCTCTGTTCCAATTAGTGCCCGTCTCTAAGTATAAACCAGTGCTATTACACCTCTACATTTTGTACTAAATAGGGTTGAGAAATATATTTGAGACTCAGACCTGATGGCAGTGGAATTGCAGAGCGACACAGGCACTGACATATAAATGCTCACAATGGCATATGGCACAAGGAGACTATGGGGTAGGCTTGCCACTGTTTCAACACAGAAGCATAAATTGCTCTTTAATTATACGGGATAATAATAATCACAAAATGGTTCCCAAAAATAGAAAATCACAAAAAAGAAAAGTTTGCTTTTACAAGTTTCTACTTGTATATTTTAACTACTGCTCTAATCCTCTAACCTGCAGAACGATCTTCTTGTGGATGGCAAACTTGGCGATGATGTGGGCCAGGAGTAGATGGCCGCTGTATTTGCAGGCTGGGTCCACACAGGCCTTGGGAAGTAGGCAGGGCCATGCGAAGGTCATGAGTCGACGGAGCTTGCTGTTCCTGCTCTTGTTGTTGTCGTGAATATGGTGAGGTGCATGCTCCACCAGAAGTGTGGAGAACTGCAGCAGGTTGATCCTCAAAGAGTCCAGCAGGTCTGCCTGTTTCTCCGGGTCCAGCACCTGCAGGCAAGAACCCGGCAAAGTCACATGAACCACAATTCCAACTCCAATTCTTGGGGGTATGGGCATGATTGTGTTCATATATATATATATACACACAATCACACTATGTGTATATACACACACATACAAACACACAATTTTTTTTTACATTGTATTTTTTTATTTTTGTTTCTTTCTGTTTTTCATTTAATATACTGTAAAATTTCATTAAAAATGTATAAACAAAGTGTATTTATATTATTACTTCTATTTTACTCACAAACAAGAAAATATAAAATTCACAATTTTGACCAACTGTACAAGCTGTGTTGCGCTGTATTTTTTCAGGACTTTTATAA
Source organism: Hoplias malabaricus (assembly GCF_029633855.1). NCBI lineage: Eukaryota > Metazoa > Chordata > Actinopteri > Characiformes > Erythrinidae > Hoplias > Hoplias malabaricus. The sequence continues at coordinate 21,576,580 of NC_089802.1, read as the reverse complement.
ACATTATACAATTAAGCAAATAAACAATATTTGTGAATTAAAGAAGTACAGACTATTCTAAGCCAAAAACAATTTGACCAAGAGTGATCAATATTTAGTTTATGACTGATGTATATTTGAAATAGATTGGAAGGTGACTGATAGGGCCCAGGTTTTCAGACAATCAATTTGAGCGTGAAACAAATAGAGGCTATTAACCTCTACCTTTTTTGTCTCCGTTATAATCGGATTCGAGACAACACAAACACTATGACCTTTATTGAGGCCGTGACATTTCTTCCAGACAAATAACAGCCCCGGGTCAGAGGCCCTGATGAACATGGCGCTTGGTAAAGAGAGAGTGACAGCTCGTCGCAGCGGCTAGCTGAACGGCATATGGATAGAACTGGTTACCTTGGTGATGAACACACTAGTGATGCTCTCTGGATTGTCTCCCTCAGGGTTGGGCGGTCCAAGAAGTTGCTCCCCCTCACCCTTCTCAAAGCTGTACAAGAAAGCTGGGTGCAGGATGTGCTGCAAAACCTGTGAAAAAGGTACAAAATAAATAAATAAATAAATAAATATACAGACACACTCAGGAGAGAGGCTGCTAACTACTGGGGTGGTCCCTTTTGTAATTGTTTTTAACTTATTTTTCTATCAAACCAATTGGGCCTTAAGGTCCATGTTGGCCAATCCCTGAAAGTATATTTACACTGTATTTACCTTCAGGCTGTACCTTTTAGACTGTTCTTCTGACATTCACATACACTATTAAAAAATACATAAATGTAACTATATAGATATAAAAGCATAGCCTAAGGATATTAACAAGAAAACGGTCACTTTTGTTACAAAACACCCTAGTGGTTTACAGGACACAAAAAGACCGGGCATGCTAAAAGTTGCCAGTGAACTAAAAACAATAGACACCATTCAGCATATTCTATATTATATGCTCTATATAAGCATATTATCTTGTAATATGCTTACTGATGGCCATGAGTTTTTTTTTCATAACACAGCCTTAATGCAACCAAAATGCTTCTCTAATGAAGTTATGAGGTTTTGACATGACAGCGGTGATATGCGAACATATATCAATTCCCAGTAAAAGAAATCGATATATCAATCCTTTCAATCAGCAATAATGCTTCAAGAGCTAAGCCCAGACTGTATTAGTGACTCAGTTGTCAAGTATGTGCTATAATTTATGACTTCCAATGGACTTGGCTAATAGATCAACCTCAGGCAGCTTTGGCAGCCCAGGCTCGAATAAAGTCATTAAAAAGTGTGACGAAGGGAGAACGAGAAGAGACGGGTGCTGTGTGGTGGCTCCGATTTCAAGTCATGGACGGCAGTTCATTCTCCAGCTCTGTGATATTAATCACTCTGACATGAGTGAACATTACAATAAAAATGTCATTAGACCATTGTGTTCCCCTCTGGCTTTCCTGCTCAAGTTCCAGGGATGAGAAGGGGGGGGGGGGCAGAGAGAAAACAGTCAACAATGTGACAAGTGTAATCATGCATCAGAGATGGTAAAAGGAAAGTGAGAGGAAAAGAAAAGATGCAAAAGCATAAAGCTTTTACTTTTGCTCACAATGCACCAGAGACTGTCTCTCCAATTACATCTCTCTCACATACAGTAATGCTCTTGTTGCAAATACATTCACAGAATAAATCCAATACATGCCTGAACACAAAACATTAGGTAAAGTTAGGTAAAACATTAGGGGGCGGTTTTTACGAGGCAGGGATTAAGCTTAGTCCTGGACTATCCAGCATTGTGAACCATGATTATCCATTGAAAGGATAATATAGTCAAGGACTAGGCTTAATCCCTGTCTGGGAAACCACCCTTAGGTAAACTGCAGCATTCAAGTTAAGGCGTGGCATTCCTATGCCAGCTACTACCTTTCCTCAATCTGCATTGTCGAATGTATTTTAAAAGCCCTTAACTATGGAACATGCTATGCATAAACGGCCCAATAAATAGCTGACTGGCTGTCATGTTATTGTATTTATTTTTACTTATTACCTTTTCCTCCTTTACTTTCATAAACAGGTTATTACTGGCTTAAAATGCTGTGAATTTTGCCATGTTGCCTACTAAAAAGTTTAATGCTGAGAACATTCCCAATGGAACTCATTTTATGTTTAGACTTGTTGCAGCGATACCTAATTATGCCTTCACAAATAGGCATCTGGCAGCATCACCTGAGAGGAAAAACATGACATTACAGAGAGTGATCGATAATCATGTCTCGGCTCTTTCTGAGCTACTTCTGAACAGTGGACAAGACCAGCTCTGTGTTTCCAGGCGAGAGGAAGCCTCACCGTGCTGTGCTGGGCTGTCTGACGATGGCGGCTGCGTTTTTGTTGTTTACGCATGTGTAAAATAAATGACGATGTGTATAGTGCTGGTATCAGCCAGGCCGCGGGGCTGCAGGTGCGCCTTCATTATCCGACGCCCTAATGAGCTCCTCCACCGTTAGCGTGACTGATGGAGCAGCGCAGACTCCATTACACACTATCTATTACAAAAGCACACAGGCCCTAAACACAGAGAGAGAGAGAGAGAGAGAGAGAGAGAGAGAGAGAGAGAGAGACCCATCCTCACCACCTTCCCCTCAAACCCTGCCGAGATCAACACCCAAAACACGCATTATGTTAAAACATGCAGCTGTGCCCGCTTGTTGGGGTTGGTGGGGGGGAGGGATGGAGAGAGACACATCTCCGTTTGCACTTTTACCAGCAGTGCTTTGGATACAGATGGTCTGCTCTGACGAACAGCCAGAGAAGTTTGCTTATGCAGAGCCTCAAAAAAGGTGATGGGGAAGTTGCCAGAATTCTGAGTAATTTCCCCCCACCTGTAATTTGTAGGAGAACTAAATGCAAATTATTTAAATATCCCATGTGTCCATGAAACTTTCCCTTAAAAAGTAAATGTATAAATACAGGTTTTATATTAATGCACAAAATGACACCAAAGGAACTTTACAGGTTTCAAATAATTTGAAGAAAATGTTGAACAGGGTGCTATGAACTGTTTTTTGAAAGTAATTTTGAAATTAAATAATAATAAAAATGATTAATATTTGATTAATATATGATTAATAATTATTATTACTAAAAGAATCTGCACATATGTAATAAAAAAGGATAAAAGGACACGTGACTCCAAACAAATTAAGTGTTTATGCACATGCATAAAATTTGACATTGAAATAGGCTGCTGGGGCGCTGCTCATTTGACAACCATACTCACTAAATCAAAACCCTCAATGTGAACCACATCTCCTCCCCTAGTTGTAGCCGCTGCACTATTCCATTTTGCCTCCTGATTATGCCCCAACCTCGTCAAAGCTGATTAAGGTTGAGCTGGAGGCTCATGAGCGATGGCCATTAAAGTAATCTGTGGATAAATATTCATTAGCGCTCCTCCGAGAGCTGTGGCTTGGTGCGTGGTGGAGACGCGGTGCCTTTGAGAGGTGAACAGAGTGTGTCAGCCGTAGCAGTTTGCTATCGCTCATACATATTCAGCATGGCTAGCTCACGTGCTGGATTAGACACCCAATGCTGGAAGAGCGTGACGGCAGAGGCCCTCTCTGCTGTAATTAAGCACTGGGTTGGTGTTTGTGATGTTGACCGTGGAGCACAGAAATGGTGGCCCATGTCACATAATCAGTCACACCCTCCAAGAACTCCCAGCTAACAGAGGAAAAGGGTCACAGCAAAGTCAAGCTACATGCGAGAGCTTCTTTCTGTAGCAACTACGCAATGAAATTAAAGGCAACGTTTAAATTTTAATCAAAAAACACTTTTTATATGATTCCGAGGATGTTTCATCCCCATTTGCTAGATCTCCAGGTCTAATGTGTTTACGAATCCGCAGGTTCAGTAAATCAGTAAAAAAAATTTTTTAATGTCCAATACGTTCTTTTCTCTTCTAATGATAGAGGGAGGGGGAAAAATATATATATATATATATTTGTATTTATTATATATATTTATTTATATATAACAAGGGCACTTTTTTTAGTAGAGTTCTACCCTCTTAATACAATCAATGATAAATGGAGTGTGCATATTCTCCCTGTGCTTGTGTGGGTTTCCTCCAGGTACTCCGGTTTCCGCCCACAAAGACATGCACATTGGGTTGATCGTCTCTCTAAATTGCCCATAGGGGGGTTTGTGTGTGCGTCTGCTGACAAGAGATTGGGACGCTCAGTCAGTTTATCTATTCCCATAGAGCACCATGAGTATGGTGAACATCTGACTCTTCCGTGCAGCCAACCATTGCGAATCAATGACAGCGATGTATGTATATAACAAATATCAATATTACCAAGTATAGAAAAATATATCCTAATAAATATTTTATATCATTTCAGTCTTATCACATTTTTTTAAATTTCAGTCATTTTTTTGGTCCTATCACTCTGGAGGCTTGTCACAATTCTAACTCCCAAACCTTATAAAGCTCAGATTTGATTCCACTCGTATGATCATTATACACCATGCCCAGCATCATTCAGGAACCTGTCAGGATTCCTTCTCATACCACTTCAACAACAGCGATCAAAGGCAACCATAATTAGTGTGGATATGGCTATGCTCCTTGCATCTCACCTTGGCTTTGAGCTCGTCATTGAAGTGCGGATCGTTGAACTCTACAAAGCGAAAGAAGAGGCCTCGTTTGTTGTTAATGCTGTAGTTCTTGGGGATTTCTTCCTCCATGTACTCCTTCAAGAAGGTCATGTTGCAGAGAAAGCGACCAGTGAAGGCTCGCAACAGCTGGAAGAGCAGCTCAATCTCTGAGTAATTACGTCTGTAGAAAAAACAACCTTTTGTTAGTTTTGAACAGAAAATCGTTTCCTATATTTTCTGTATAACCACTGATTTAGAGAAAATTAAAAACTCCCATCACATACTTGCAATAGCTGAGAAGGCAGTAAGCCAGTAGTTTAGGCTCCTTCCAGTTGGTGGCAGCCATGTTGTCTTTGCGGTGGCGTTCCTGGAAGGCCTCACTGACCCATACACGCCTGAGCTGGCTGACTAAAGAGTGCTGGCCAGCCAGCCATCCTTCATCATTCTTTACTATAATACTTATGATCTGCAATTTAAAAAAATATTAAATAAAATAAAATAAATAAATAAGACTACATATACTGTATACACTGATCAACAAAAACATTATGACCACATCCTTGTTTCTACACTCAGCTTCACTGAACATACAGGAGCACTTTGTAGTTGCACAGTTAAAAAAATTGTAGTCCATCTATTGTTATGCCTTCTTTCTTTGCCCCTTTAACACTGTTGTTCAATCGTCAGGAAAACCACATGACCATCACCTAACAGGAACGATTCGGTGGCAGGTCATTCTCAGTGCTGCAGTGACACTGACGTGGTGTTGGTGTGTTAGTGAGTGTTGAGCTGATATAAGCGGATCAGACAACAGTTCTGCAGGAGTTTTTAAAACTCTCAACTACCACCAACCAAATATCGTCTACAGACCACTGATGGACTAGAGGACAACTGACACACACTGTGCAGCAACAGATGAGCTATTGCCTCTGACTTCTACAAGATGGATGTGTCTCAGTTGACAGTGAGTGAATAATAATATGGTGGTGGTAATAATATTATGGTTGATTTGTGTATTTTAATATATGGCAAAAGCACAATGCTTAACATCATGAGGATAATCAATTGTTCATTGTTTTTTACCCAAGTCATTAATATTTTTAAGTCTAGGCTTTTCAGAAAATGTTGTTGAAGATATTCAAATGACATAATAAGAAAACAAGTCTCCTATGAAGTATAGTGTGATTTTGTAATCAGCATATGTAATAAAATGCTCTGTGAAGATGGCAGCAGTGTTAGTACACTACTCTGTCCACAGAAAAGGAAATTCATTTACTGTATACCCTACAGAATGAAGAGAAAATTGCATTAAAAATGTATTTACCTTAATTGCCTGGAACTGAAGGTCAAGTCGGGCGGTGCTGGTGGAAGGGGACCCGGGCCGTACCGTGGCTGCAGTGCCTGCAGGAACTAGCAGCGGGACAAAACGGCTTGGGTTTGAGGCCAAAACATCCCGAAGAGGCTTGGCGTCTTTGTGCTTCAAGAAACTCTGCCATGTAGAATAATCACCAGTTAAATATTTGGCCAGAACAAAATAGGCAAAGGACTAGTATACACAGTGTGCACCCGTTTTCTTGAAATTCAGGAAAAACCCATCCTCTCTCTAGCATATTTAAACTTTTGTAGAGTAAGACTTTACCATGAACATGCGGCTCCACTGTGGGTCATTCAGAGTCGCCTCCATCATGAACAGTTCAACAGTCTGAGACGGATGGCGGGTTAAGAACTTGATGAGAGGCTCTCGGAAGGGACTCCCCGCCTAGACAACACACACAAATATACACATAAGTCACATTCTGACTGAAATGTATCCTGCACAAAAACTTGAGACAATAGCTTTATGTAAAGAAGAGAGGAACTGTAAAGTTAAAAACTGTAAAGGAAAAAAATAAACCTGTACCTCGATAAGCATGGCTCTTTCAGTCTTCATGACCACTTCCAGCAGGGGTTTGACCAGAGTCTGTGGAGCAGCAGGGATGAGGTGGAAGAGGTTTATGATGGCTGAGCAGATTTTCATTTCCTGAAAGAAAGGATGGAGAAGGAAGATGTTGCTCTGTCATTAACTGACAACTCAACCTACAGGGGGCTGGAGTACACGCTGAACAATACAAAACTAAGAGCAAAAACATTTCAGGTACAGAATGGGGAGATACAGACAAGAGGTTTGTTGTTTTTATTTTAGATTTAATGAGATCCTAAAACTGGGACATATTTTTTTAATAAAAAAGTGAATGCAATTTTTAACGTGGTAAATATGGCACACTACTATACACAGAGAAAGATGGGGGGAAAATCCTCTACAGGGCAGTAATGGGGAATTTTTATTTCAATGCTTTAGTTACAGCCTGCAATTCAAGAAACTTAACCAACCTACACCTAAAACACAAGATAAACTGAATGTTACTCTAAAATTCTTGATTATTTTTTATTTTGACATCTATCAAAAATAATATAATATAATAATAATAGTAATAATACTAGCAGTGTAGTGCTAGAAACCCTAACAATAATAATAAATAAAAAATGGTCCCAATTTAATACAATGGGCTATTTGATAGTCAGCCTTCACAAACACACACATATATTTAGTCCAGGGTGTACCATGGCAGACTTGAGGGTGGCCAGCTGAGGACCAAAGTGAAACTTGGGAGGTCAAACACAACACCAAAGAAGAACACAGGCACAGTTACAGAGCACTTCACCAGCACAGGGATAGAGAGAGAGAGAGAGAGAAAGAACCACAAGCACAGGGCCGGGAAGGGAAGGGGCCGAGGAGGGCCTCCCAACACAGCACCATCTCACCTCCACACCCTCCACGGCAGGCTGCACCGGAGCGAGAGACAACGAACACAATCAGCAAAGCAGTGAGTGACAGCAGAGGAGTGGACAACAATTAGTGAGTGTGAGAGACAGAAAGAGAAAGAAAAGGGAAAGCAGATTGAACCTAGAGTCAAGAACAGTGCGAGAGTGAGTGTGTGAGTGGTGAAGGACATGGAGAAAATGAGAGAGAGAGTGGGACTGTGGGGTGTCTGCATTTTTTGTTGAAAAACAAAAGAAACCAATCGAGTCCTCCTCTCTCTCACCTTCAGAACATAAACAAAAGAATTTATTTTTTCTTCTACAACGACAAAGCAGAAACTTTCCTCTTGAACAAACAGCAAACAAAGACCCACAAGTGCCACAATGAGCCAGAATACACACGCTCTGATTACAAATAGTCATGTTCTTAAGTCTTCTGTAGTGTGTATACCATTAAGTTTCACTATAATGTTTGGAAGTTACATATGTTTCCTAAGTATCAACAAGTTAATCCTCTATAGATGGCAAACTTTTTAAAGCACAATAGCTGCTGATTTGCTAATTTAATATAGAACATAAAATGTGGCTTGGGCAAAATAACGCTAATGCACAGAATTTGCACAGTAAAGTTAAGAATTAATAGCTTATTCTCACTCTGAAAATCAACGAGTCATGATGAGAGGCAGCTGTTACATTAAAGAGTGGAGGGCATTGTTTCATGTCATCACAAAAGAAATCACACAGATTTTAAGGTGCTGTGATAGAGGCAAAGTATGAAGACACAGCAAAATGTAGTTTAAACATTAAGGATCGTTTCACATTATAGAACACAATATTTAGCTTCACTACCTATTATCCAAGCCTACAAAACAGGAAAAATGCAGGATCTTTTCTTTTCTTTGCAGGGCTCAATATCCAAGCTCCTCCCTGTGCCCCCACATGACCTAACCTAATCCTGTTTTACAGCAGGTGTATTTTAAGTTGCAGGAACAGAGAGTCAATTTGCATTTAATTACAATATGTTTAGAAAAAGCTGGTGAAAAAGTGAAGCTAGGGTTAGCTATGGCTTTTTTTTTGTTGTTGTTGTTGTTTTTTGGCGAGATGTGAGAAACAGCAGACCTCCTCCTTTCACCTTCTATTTCCTTTACAAGGTTATCTGCCTGTGAGATAACAAGAACCTGGCGCCCAGAGGCTTGTTACCAAACCGGCCCCAGGGAGGCTGGCACCTAATTAATCATTGATTGTAATATGGCCACTTGCACCTCCTGAGTGAGAGCAGGGTGCACTGGTAAGGCTCATACAGTCCATACACCTCAGGCCTCTAATCACCTGCTCATTACACAGAGGACTGCAGGAACAGAGCTCCACAACAGAGTGCAAGTTTTAAAAAAAATCTCCACAATATGAAGAATAACTACCTGTATGAAAAGCCTGATGTTTTACCCAACAGAATTTTTGGGGGGAGGGGGTTAATTTAGAAATTAATTAAGAAAGGTCACAGCTAAGAACATCATTGTCTCTAGCTTACTGAGGCCTGGTGAACCTCAGCTGGAGCAAGGACAAGGCCTGTATCCAAGGAAACAAGGACACACTTACGCTGCCATCGCTTCGCTGGCCTCCTTTATGAGTGAGCACCACCACCTCCATCCATTTTCTCAAGTGTTGCTGAAGGAAAAAAAAATGTATATATACACATACATATACACACAAACGCTCTTGACAAGTCTGTTATGTCTATAACTATGCACTGCTAAAAATTATATCACTTTGCATCACTAAAGCAAAGCAGTAAATATAGAGACATTTTCATGAAACGCCTATAAATGGAAGATATATTCATGATAGGTCATAAAACTGTTTCTGCTTGAATCATGATTTGATGGGCATCATATCTATAAACATAAAAACATGTTAGATATACTTTGTGCTAAACAATAAAGAGGGGGGTGGATGTTCAGAAACATTTGCCAAATTAAGCTAAACAAATTAAGGAAAAGACTAAAACAGAAGAAAACTAGGGGCAAAAACTACATTCTCTTGTTTTAAATGCTGAGGTAAAGACTTGAATATATGCAGTCTTTAATACATACTATACACTAGTGATAGGTACAACAGATAAGTGCATCTCGAAATATAGGCAGCAGTATTTTCTATTCCCAAACAACAAAACTCTGAAAACTGCTGCTATAGATACATTACAGTGTTCCACATCAATACGAGCCCATCTATCTCACCATCATCTGGTCACAGAACTTGTCGTTGAAGGAGTTTGGGAAAAGGCGAGTAACGGAAGTGAGTCTGTTGACAACGTTCAAGGTTAGGCTGCGATAGTCTCCCAGCATCATCAGCAGAGGTCGCATGTGAGTGTGAATCTGATCCACTTCAATAGTGGCCCCCTCCAAGAACTGAAGACAAAAGGACAAAATAAATGAATGAATATTTAGTAAATAATATCTAAACACAGCTACACATAAGGTACTTTAGGCTAAGATTAAGACCTTTAAAAAAAACAACACTACATTAAAAGTTTATTATGATCTTTGAGTGGTTTTATCAAGGGGAGAAAAAAACCCTCAAGGTTGATTTCTCTTAGAACTAAACATATTGTTTATAAAAATTACATCAGCAGTGAAATTTGTAATATTTTATTATTATCAGGATAAGCGTATTAGTGCTGTGAATCGAAAGCAGTTCAAACACATTTTGGTTTGGTCGCTGTAATGATGAGCAGAACAAAGAACAGGTCTCAGCTCTAACAAATCATTCACACATTCACCTCCTGCCTGTGAACCCTTGGAATGACAAAACAGCAACCAAATGCTCAACACCTCTATTTATACACATGAGCTCAAAAAATAAATAAATGGAAAACACCACACTGCCACTGTCACACACCAGAAATGAATGGGAGGTATCTGTTTCAATTGCTTATAATGTGTAAATAGCCCTCATAGCCTAAATACAGTAAAACATTAACCACTCGATGAGAACCATAGCCTCGAGATTGGAATTTGTTGGATTTTGGAGTTATTAAGGGCAAATCTCACATTTCTGTTTTATGTCTCAACCACAAGAGGCAGAAATTCTACAATGATGTCATCACACAAGCTCCTACTGATGAGTCAACAGAAGACCTGTCCTTTTGAGGCTGCAATATAGGCTTTGGAACACAATTACTGACAATTAACAAAGCTATTCTCCCCAAGAGCTTGACAAATGTGCTGAAGATGCAGATCAGGTCTGTTGAGGGTAGAACTGAATTCTTGAAACTGTTGGGTACTTTGTCCTTGCAAAATTAGTTTAGACACATCTGGAATTATTAAATCTTCTGGTGTTTAATGAGAGTGGTCATTTAATTGCTTTAATAACACAGAGTCATTTATGTTGTTTTGTGAAATTAAAACAACATATACATCATGATAATTAAATACATCTTTCCCTAGACTGCTCAAATGTGAAGAAACAGGATTTTACGCAGTGGTCCAAACAAAATGCACCAACTTTCAGTCTTATCCTGTCAACAGTGGGGGTGCAGAAAAACTCAAAGCCCAGTGTATCTCCATTAGCAGTGGAAAGGCCACTCTAATAATGCCCAGGCTGGCCTTCCGCGGTGAGATGATGCATCACAGCCACATTCATTTTCCTCTCCGCCTGCCTCACTCCATCCTGTATTGATTGTTCCTGGCAGAACTCATTAGTGGCAGCAGGGCAGGGGGAAAGGGAGGGAGACAGGAATGAAAGGAGAGCGAAAGAGAGAATACTGACCTTTCTCATGCAGGCCTCCCCAGCCTCCTGCAGCTCACTGTTGGTGGAATTGAGGGCCTTGAAGAGCGCTGCAATGATCTTCTCTCTGGACTGGGGCAGGTAGTTGCAGGCCGCTAGGGCGTCTGCGCACACACCCAGAGGAAAAGTGGTCAGTGGGGTGGTAGAATATACTCATTTCCACAGATTACTCACAACTTCTACCAAGCTCTGTCTGACACATATCAGGCATTCTGAATTGAACAACAGATTTTTATTTCTATAAAATGTTATTAGCTTAATTCCTTTAGTTCTTAATGCACACTGAATGTGACTCACTTAGTGCAGCAATGCGTAATGGCACCAGAGAGGGTAGGCTCTTGTAGCAGGGAAGCTTCATCAAGGCAGCATCCTCAGCTTCACACAGATTCAATAACTACAAAAAAATAAAAATACCGAAGAGAAAACACAAGATGGTCAAGAATCCAAAAAGGTGAAAAATACTACATTGATACTCAAGTAAAAGTACTGTTACTTGGGTAAAATAATAACATAAATATGTTAAAGTACATTCCCAAGGTAGCAGCTTAAACAACTAATTTACTGAGTAGAAGTTAATTGCAACTAAATAACAAAAACTGAAGTTCAAAAGGTCAAAGGCATGGCAAATTACAAAGCAGTACAGATGCAGTCATCAACAAAACAAAATGTAATTGTAAATATATGCAGGATAAGGTGTAAAATGTCCTATGCCAATCCATTAAAGCTACACTAGCGGCTTTCTGAGCCCATTAAGCCCATGACACCTCCAAAAGACTCAACAGTGAAGTCTGGTATACCAGACCCACCATTCTACAAGCTAGCTTTACAGTCCTACCATTCCCTTAACCATAAACAACCGTAAATCTACACTGGCCTCCCTGGTGACTAAGGCTGTACCTAGCCCCACTAGCACTGTTAATGCATACTCAGTGCCACCAGTTCCATGTGAGTATAACATGCTACATCACCAACAACCACAAAAACACACACAGCATGCCACTCACCTGCCGTATCCTCCATGTACATAAAACACACCTCAGCCACTCCATCTCTACAGTGTATTTTCTAAACTATCCTGTGCTCTTCTTATCCACGCTCTATCTTATAACACTGACTAGACCTTTCAGTTGCTTCTGATAACTCTTTCACAGCTGCTCTTAGTTTTCTGCCCCTAATGACGAACTGCACAAGCAACAGACTTGACAAACTTAGTAGACTTGGCTACAAATCCCAATAATGAAATCAAACGCTCAAACAAAAACAAACAAAAAAATAATAATTTAAGTAAGAAAATATGAAACACTAAAATGAGACAGGTCTTTTAATCAAACGTACTATGTACAACTAATTACAGCTCCTAATTACAGCTGCTGCTTTGTATGTATGAAAAAGCATATATTTGAACATGAATGATTCAAAATCAAAACATTTCTGCAGCTAGGCTTCCATGGATTATATATTGTGTAGGGAATGATACACTTTGACAATGTTTAAACAAAGTTTTTGTGCTAATTATATTTGACTTTAATTTATAATTAAAAAAATAATAATAATAAAAATAAATTCTTACCTCAGTGTAGAAGACTTTGTGTTCGACTACACTAAGGTCCATGGTGAAAAGCCGTGGCTGCAGGGTAGTGCAGAAAGTGTTACCCTCCATCAGACCGATCTGTGCATTTGCAGGCTGGTGGCGAAGGAGGTGTTTCTTAGGGGGAACCATGTCCTGCAATACCTGAGAGAAAATAATTCAGGACTTTTTAAGTTTAAAGAATGAACAGTAAAAACTATTTGAAAGCATCTCTTCAGCATTTTTGTCCATGCACATCAGTGGTCTGAACATAAGACAAAGTGGACACCTCTTTGTGCGGCTCCATGATGATGGTGACACTCTTGCCAGTGACCTGAGCGAGCACCTGCAGGGAGTGCATGGCCTGTTTTCTCACTGTGGAGTTAGGGGAAGTGACCTCTCGCACCAAGTCGTGGGTCACCATGCGGAAGGACTTGTCCTGAGCAGCCTGCAACTCGTCTGACTTCTCTTCTTCCTTCAGCGGTGTAGCACATCGCACAAGCAGCTGCTCCAGTGTTGTCTTTGCCATGGCAACCGCACCATTAGAAACCTGGGGAAAAACAACAGAGGAAAGAACGAAATGTTACGGTCATATTTTCTTTAAGAAAGCTGGTGCCTTAACAAAAAAGCAGGCTCACACATCACTTGTAATTCAAACTTCATTACAAAAATCCCAACATAATTCAATAATTCATTCATTGCCTGTAACCGCTTATCCGGTTCAGGGTTGCGGTGGGTCCAGAGCCTACCCGGAATCCCTGGGCGCCCCTTAAAAATAATCAATATTTAAAAAGCTCACCATAATCTGATTACATTTTGTTAAAAGGTAACCTATTTCAAATACAGTACTTGAGTCTGTTGTCAGATTTCATAACCAAATTGTGATCTTACTGCATCCACCACTGCTCATACCTCGCCTGTGAGGTCCATCATGACGAAAAGCAGAGCCTTGAGAAAGGTGAGCTGGTTTTGTAGAACCCAGATGAGAGGAAGCCTCTCCATGAGGAACTTGATGGATACCACTCCACCTAGCTTGGCGTACCAGGCCTGCTCATAGCAGCATGCACACAGACGCTCCACAATATAGGAGAAGAGGGGCAGTTGACATGCCTGACAGAAGCAAATAGTAAAGTTTAATGTTTGCCATCTAAATGGCTCATACTTACAGCATAACGGTATTTTGTCCAGAATGTCTCACCCTCTCCTTGGATCCCAAGATAATGCTAGCAACGTCAAAGATAACAGCAAGTGCCACTTCTCCAATCTTGCACAGCTCTTTCTCTTCGTAAGCCATGCAGATCGCAATGGCGTCAATCAACACCAGAGGGTCCATTCCTTTAGAGCCGTTCTCCTCACTGTGAAACATCGCTGTGCTCGGTTGACTGCTCTGTTGGTAGCATGGCAGTAGGAAAGGCCCTACAAATCACAACAAACAAAAGTAAACCTGGGGTCCCATAATTCAACCTCTCAGCTCGCTTATTAACATGGCTATAAGAGGGATCAGCTAATATCCAGTACTGTAGGTATTCAGAAACAATGACCGGTGTGCATACAGGAGTATACTGGTAAACCACTGATCATATTAGACTCCTTTTACTGAGTCTGAACTCAAAATAAAAACTTTAAAAATTATTTAAAAATGTTTACATTTTTTTAAAAAGGAAGAGAGTGAAAATTATTATTACATAGTAGAACACAGATCTACAGTTTATCTGCCCATAAAAACTTGTTCAGAACAGAATCTGCACAAGAGAAACATTTTCAGCCAATCAGCTCATATCTATCAATTTAGGAAGTCTGCTACTAATTTCTCCCATAACATAAATCAGTTTCTTAAATGCCGCCAATACCAAATGATACACACAAATCAAACACAGAGCATGTGCACAGTTTTTTTATTTCTGTATCCTGTATTTGGCAAACCACTCTATTGGCCTCCCACAGTCCAAGACAAGAACACCCACCTCACCCCCGCCAAAAAAAGAAATAATAGACCAGCAATAACATATTATAATGCTGAAAATGCAAGTACTTTGAGGTGTTCACTTTACAGCCTGTATAAAATATGCTAGGTCTTACCACACTGCTGAGCCACAGCAACCATGGTGTAATGGCGAATGAGACTGGCCACGAATGGCAGGGCACTGGGCCGCAGGTCTTTGATGACTGCAGACATGAAGGCTCCTGTCAGTGCCTGCTCGAAGGTCCTGCGTGCAGGTGTGTCCTGGGCCTTGTACCGATGGGAAATTATCACATTGGGGATCCACTTCTCTGTAAAACTACAAAGCAGAAAATGTAAAAGTATTTAAAGCCCCATTCACATCAACATTTCATGTACTTTTCCACTATACAAGAGCCATGATTTGAATATACAAATGAAGCAATTCGGCTTGATTAGCCAACGCAAAAGGCTGTCTGCGTCCCAACAGCTGAGCTTTATGAGAGGATTCTGCTTTGTGTTTGGCTGGCATTTGGTTGCATGTTTCATTATTTACCCCAGCTGATAGGGACACTATGATGGAGTGATTGTTTTATCCGCGCTTAAGCTTGTGTTTTATAATGCCAAATGCCAGCGGCAGCGGTGATGGATTGCTCCATTTCATTATCGCTATTTAAAAGACTTTGGCTTTGGGAGAGACGCAGAGCGGAGGAGGCAGCTAGAAGGGGGAGGGAGCGGCGGCGGATCAATTCAAATTCATACCACTGCCACTTGAATGGGACTCCATTATACGGGCTGGCATTTGCGATATTAAGAGAGCGCTCTGCTTTGTGAAAAGATGCCTTTTCATGGTGACCGGCGCAGTCTGCCGCGCTGGAAGAGGACGTCATGTATCAAGACTTTTGACAGCGACAGCCGCTCTGCCCCCCCTTCATAACTGACACACTTCATTATCTTTGGCGGGGGCGCGGGCGGCAGGCTTTTGGGGTAAACAGACAGAGAGAGAAAGTCAATTAGCCCCGGCGTGGAGATCAATTCCTGGGTAATGTGACCCTCCCACCCTTCCACAGCACAGCGGCCACTAGAAGTGTCTCTGAGTAATTAGCCCTTTTAACATGGCAGACAGTGGCAGGCACGCCACAAGAAGCCTACAGGAACTGCTTGCAGAGTACACACTGGGGGTGGGAACACAGTTTATGCCTTGAAGTTCAAAAAACAGGACTGCTATGTTTCAGAAGGACCTTAAGAATGTACAGTGCCACTCAAAACATATACCTCCATTAATGTGAAAGAGCATGTAACAGCCAGTGCAATAGGTATTAACTTTAATGGGATTTAAGCATCTTAAACCCTACCATTCCAAAGGCTTGGAGTCACCAAAATTTAGTTTAAAATTACTTTAAAACTAATACACCCATTCTGATTCTGTGGATCTTAATTGCAGGCCTTAAGGATGTGGAAATACAACTTGAACAACTTGGAATATTATAACTAGTTAGCTTGTTGCTTACATATTAGCTTGTGACAAGAGCATAGGATTGGAGTACTGTAGTCTTCTTTCAATTATTCGAATGCTAAATACTGAAATAAACGGAACGCACCACCATTAATATACAGTTTGCTAACAAACTGGTTAAGTGGTTGTTTCTTAACATTACTGAGCTGCTCTTTTCACAGAAACAGAAGGAGCTGAATTATTTTTACATTATTATTTAGTCTAGATTTCTGTTTATATTGTAATGTTATATATATATATATATATATATATATATATATATATAAAAATCTACCATCTTTTTATGTATTTCTTTTTACTGCAATATTTTAATTGTTTTATTGGAATTTTATGATTTTTATTCTTGCTTTTAATTTAACTGTTTCTTCTGTAAAACACTTTGAATTGCTTTTGTATGAAAGGTGCCCTATAATTAACTTGCCTTGCTTTACCATAATTATCAAATGTGAAGAGTATATCTGAATTTTGCAACGCCAAACCTAAATCCTATTATAACCAAGTGATAGGTTACACAACAAGTTGATGTTTGTTTTGCCTTTTAAACAGTTGAAATGTTGTGGGTCAGATATAGTGCTGGTGGTCTTACTTGGGGTGGGCAAGGAGTTGGTAAAGGGCGTGTTTGTTGTCCTCTAAGCTTGTCATGGCCACCAGAAAGCACTTGATGACCTCCCAAGCTTGTCTCCTATAATATGGCTCAGTGTTGGCACTCTTCAGGCAGTCCAGAGCTGTCTCTATGGCCTGGGAACATCAACAAGGAGTGAACTCGTACACCACAAAGACAACCAGAGATATAAAAAGATACAGCATGACATTTATCATAAACAGAAGCATTCATCATAAACAACCGCTGACTCCAGCCCAAAATAAAACGTCCCAAACATCCATACAGTTCATTCTTCAAGAGCGTTTGGGAAAATAAATATAACTCAAAAGATGCAGTGTTACGATTACAGCTGGATAAAATGGACAAATATCCACACTGAGGAAAAAATCCATCTGTGAAAGCTTGATATTATGAGGTTAAAGTAATACAAAATCAATCTTATGATGAAAGGGCAATGTCCTGTCATAGTTAAAATAAAAGGATCAGGGCTAACAAACATTAGCTTTACCAGGAAGACAAGATGATATTACATTAAAAGATGTGTAAAGAGAACTAATGGAGAACAAGTAATAATTAACACAAACCAGATCAAACTTGAGCAATCCAAGCACTACTATATAGTGCTTATACTATATATATATATATTCATTCATTATCTGTAACCGCTTATCCAGTTCAGGGTCGCAGTGGGTCTAGAGCCTACCTGGAATCATTGGGCGCAAGGCGGGAACACACCCTGGAGGGGGCGCCAGTCCTTAACAGGGCAACACACACACACAGATACACATTCACTCACACCTACGGACACTTTAGAGTCGCCAATCCACCTACCAACGTGTGTTTTTGGACTGTGGGAGGAAACCGGAGCACCCAGAGGAAACCGACGCGGACACAGGGAGACCAACTCCTCACAGACAGTCACCCGGAGCGGGAATCGAACCCACAACCTCCAGGCCCCTGGGGCTGTGTGACTGCGACACTACCTGCTGCGCCTATATATATATATTAGTAAAAGCACTATATATAACAAGTTATTAGAATTATTAATACACAAAATACATACACAATCAACAAGGCTCTAATAAATAATTTCTACTGTTGTGTAACCCTAGTAAATACACTACAAATTACAAATTTGTTCTATTGCATGTCACATACAGCACTTTCATTATGTGTTGTTAGACGTTTCAAAGTGAAATGTATCCTTCTCCATTTGCTGTGTTTCTTTGGACGCACTTAGGAACCCATCACACACACACTAATCTACTCTGGCCCAGCGAACACGGCCACTCACACCATCAGAGTTATGAAGAGACAAGTTAAAGTGGTACAGAAGATGAGCTAATTAGCCTGACTCAAGGACAGAGAAGGCAGCGCTGTCTTAATAAATTCCAGCCACTGCCTGCAAGACAACTGACAGATTTGACAGGCACTTCAGAAGACATGGAAAGAAAAGATTATGTGGAGGGCTGCACAATATAGAAAAAAAATTGCAATAATATTGCATCATATTGCAATGGCAGTGTGCTTTGAAATGTATTAAAAGCTGTGTTAAATCAATACCATGACACTGTTAATGTGGAGGCATTTATATAAACACTCAAATGATATTGTAATCGATCATTTTCATGTAAGTATCTGCCATTGCTCCTAGGAATAGTACTACATAACCATTTATTAAATTTATAAAACTGAAACTAGATCTACATGGATTCTCATCATAGAAATCATATGGGATAATTATTTCTGGATAACAAAATGCACTACATTCAAGGACCTTAGGCTTAAGCATAGCTGCTCCAGAGCATCTCATTGCATTGCCAATGTTCTTGCATGGAGACTGATCAAACTGTGTGTACAGTTAAACATCTGTGTTAGTAATGGGCGCACCTTATTTCACTTAAAAGGTGACATTCATTATTTTAATAATAAAAAATAAAATAAAAGCACCATTTTTGCTCCCTAGGTGGGTAATATTCACTTACTGCAGTTTCAGATTACTTAAGGTAGTATGTCTCCAAATTAGTGGGACGGCTAACTGCATTACTGAAAGTGATACAAAAAGCGAGTAACAAATGAGTTTCTGTGGTAATACAAACAGTGAATAAATCTTACAGGCAAGTTAAATTTCAGCCACATACAAACAACAGTCGTTTTTTCCCCTCCCCCCTCTCAAACATATCGTTCCACCTTAAAAACACACAAGCTTCTGAATGTAAACAAACCAGAGAACATCGTAGATGTCCCCTTTCATAAAAACATGTCAATAAATATATGGACCCAGTGTATTTGTAATGGTTTGCAGTGGGGAGGAAATATATAAATAATTATTAAAAATAAATAAATACATACATCAAATTTACAAATTTGTCAATGCCAAGGATTTGGATATTAATATGGATCATTAGTTATCTTCAGCATTATTGTAATCAAAAGTCAACAACATTACAATAAAGATTATATGAAATATTTTACAGATCCTTTTGCAGTTACTTTATTTATGGAAAACAAATGGCACACAAGTTGAAAAAATTGGGGTGTGAACCAGAATAGAAGGGCCAAAAAAAAAATCTTAAAGAATGCCACTGTGCTTGAATTCCTAGGAGTCCTGTGCTGCTCTGCCTTGTTGAGACAGTATAATAAATGTCATCCAACCTTGTACACATGTACCAGCCCCAAGAGAACTGTCTGTAAAAACCATGTCCATTTTTCAAACACTCAAGGCCCTTTCCCCACCATGGGTACTCAGCCCTTTAGTGAATATCTTCCCCACATAACTGGAGGTCCTTATTGAATGAATCTATGCAGCACTAAATCAAACTTTTCCTTCCTTGTAGCGCTCAGCAGACAAGCTCCAGAAACCACAGCATGTGGGGCAAGATGCTTTCTCACGTCTCAACACTACACTTCATTTAAAGCCACCAAACTCAGACTAGAGATTGAATACATGCAGAAGCACCAAGGTGACAGAGAGAATGGGGAGATTAATCAAAGCCTCAGTGAAGGAAGTTAAGCATGAGCATTGAATATCCCCACTTTAAGACTAATAAAGGATTAGATCTTATCTTATCCTAAGATCAATATTTGCACATGGCTGAAGTCTAACTTGTCTGTAAGTTTTTAATTATTTGTTTGAAATACCAAAAAACTCATTTGTTACTAAACAGGTAGTTTAGTTTTGTCGCATGTTTAGTCTGTGTTTACTTTCATGCCGTTAGCGGTCTTCTGAATTTAGAGTCAGTAAGCAATCTGTAACAGGAAAATTAAGTCAATATTACGCTCCTATGGCGCAGGAATAGAGCAATATCCTCATTTGGAAATCTCTTCATTGTCTAAAATACTCCAGATGCTGTTTCTCTGCCATGAGCAGAGAGAAACATTGAGAGCCTAGCTAGAGCCCAGGGATGAGACCCTTTTTAAAAAAAATAAATAAATAAAAAAACATTTTCTGACACTGGGGCTTCTTAATCATAGTAGACCAGTTTCCAGAACACAAACAGACTGGAGAAGTAGCAAATGGTAATATTTTTTATTTATTTATTTAATACAAATAGTGACTGTCTCCTTTAAACTACTGTAATAGTTTATCAGCCTATACTTAGCAAGATGAAACAAGACCCGTTTTTCACTACAGAAACTAAAGGGACATGAAGTAAGGGACAGGCACTTGCTCAGGTAAGGAGAGAGAAATGGAGAAAGAGATGAGAAGGGAAGAGTGGGCTCTATTGAAGGCAGAGGCCAGTTTAGTTCAGCAATTATCACCACTGACACTAGTAAATTTTTGAGGGGGAAAAACACTTATGCACTTTCAGACAAGCACAAACCCGCAACACCCCACAGGAAGGCTGAGGGCTGCCGCTGGTCCTCTTGGGGACAGTGTGAGTTATGGCGCATTGGTTTGACGCACCAAAGCTTCTCTTAATCCAAACAGACAGAGCCGGGCTCTGGGCTACACTGAACAGCAGCTGCCGCCCGCAGCAACCGCAGGGCGCATGCAAATGAAATTAAGCTGCGGAGGCGCAATGGCGGGGAGGCATCCATCTTGAAGGCGCGAACGCAATTACAGAAATGACAGTTCTGTTTTCCCAAGTAGCGGCGGGCAGCAGGAAGAGCCATTAGCTGCAGCAAATAATCCCGTCTGCACGGCACGGGGAGATTGATTAAAGGAAAGGGGGCGGGCAGGAGGAAGGAGATGAGAGCAGCTTACAGCCTGATGATCTCTTTAATTACCTGGGGAGGCCTGTCTCATCTCAGACACGGTTCTATTTGACAAGGATTCATCACACAATGAGAATCCCTGCCCCTGCCCCTCCCCTGTACACTTGGAGCCCAAATTGAAACACAATAGCATGCATGCTTTGCAGCTTTCAATACAAGATAAATTAATAAAAAAGATGAAGGCCTCTATTTCTTTTCCCAAGAGAAGAAATAATAACAAGCATACCTAAATACAGGGCTCACCTAATACTACACACAGTGAATGGTCACTACAGGGTTTTCATCTACAGTGAATATAGTATTTGTTATTATTCAGGGGGTAAACCGGACTTCACAATTGGTAAAAATAAGCAGACTAATTTGTAATTCATTAAAACGTAGTGCTAATGAGAGAATGGAACTCATATTAGTCAAACTGGAATCTCATGTTGACTCCCATTTATGTGATTCACGACTCAATTCAGTCTTAAACGTTTAAACCTCCCAACTGATTCAATTTGGAACAGCACCCACCAATTAAACCTTTGCATTTCAACGAGAATGGTGGAGCAGCAGGTAGGGTCCTGGAGTTGAGGGTTCGAGGGCCGCTCTGGATGACTATCTGTGAAGAGTTTGATGTGTTTTCCCTGTGTCCGTGTTGGTATTCTCTGGGTGCTCCGGTTTCCTCCCAAGGACCTTGGTATGTGGTTTGGCCATTCACAAGTATCCATAGAATTGAGTAAAAGTGTGTGCATGTGTTGCCTTGCGAAGGACCGGCACCCAGTGATTCTAGGTAGGCTCCAGACCCACCATGATCCTAAACTGGATAAGCGGTTACAAAGAATGAATAAATGTTTGCCTGTGGCACACAGGAGTACGTGGTGTAACACGGATTACAAGAAAAAGGACAGTGTCACTGATGCGAAGAACTTAATACTGACCCCTGCTGAGCATTTTCTAAATGTGAGTATGTACAGTATGTGACTGAGTCAGAATTTTAAAAACCAACTCTGTGAAGAGCTTTGCATCTAAAATGCTCAATAAACTTGAAGTAGCTGGCCTGCATGCAAGTTAGATATTAAGTATTCTAGCTAATGGAACTGCTAATTTAAAACAAATTGAGTTAATGGAGATCAATTCCTTTAAAATCAGTCAATCAATCTTATTTATTCATTTATTGTGTGTAACCTCTTCACCGTATTCAGTGTCAGTGTCAGCCTGGGTCACTCTTAGGGAGAGTGTGGTGCCTTTTGCCACTTAACGCGGCCAAGAACCACCTATATGCTGATGTACAGACAGCCAATAAGAATGCAACTGCCAGTGAGGCCAGGTTTGTGCACTGAAAGTATGAGACTCTCCATCAACTTGTGGGCAGAGCGTCTGTGGATGAGACAGGCCCTGAGCTAACCTGGAATCCCTGGGTAAAAATGCAGGAACACATCCTGGACAGGGCACCAGTCTATCACAATGTCCATATGCATGACTGTGGGTGTGTGAAGAATTCTGAACAACCAATGCACCTACCAACCTGGGGATTTGGACTGTCACAAAACCTGGAGGACAGAAAACTGTGAGGAGCACCTGGAGAAATCCCACGCAGTCAGGAGGGGGAATACACCAAACTCCTCACAGTGACCCAAACAGGGTTTGAACTCACTCAACCTGCCCATCACTTTCTAATGCACTTTGCAATTTATTTCCCAGCATAAACTGTTCTTATGTGAGAAAGCTATTACCGTGTTTCCCCGAAAGTAAGACAGTGTCTTACATTCTTTTTACCCCCGAAAGTCCCACTATGTCTTACTTTCGGGGTATGTCTTATATTGGTAAAAAATGTCGATTTTTGTTTTAACCATAAAATTAACATTTATTAACAACCTGAACAGTATGGTATTCACCATAAAACAGTTTTATAAAAGCAAGTGCCAAGAATGTCTTGTTACAACCGTATCATGACGGTATTTCCATGTATAACATGTAAAACAATGAAAAACGGTAAGAACGAACAGTTTGAATATGTTATACTGGAAGATAAAACAGATTTATTCCATATCAACCATGGCCATGCCAATCAGAGCGGCCACCAGCGGCTGCACATGAGAGCACTGAGGCTGCGTGTTGGACCACGGACAACATTACTGCTGCTCCCGCGGCCTCCACATCCCTCCGCTCATTCCGCTCCAGATCCGTCCGCATCCCGCAGTTAATGCAGCAAAAGGTACCGGTACTATGGCTTATATTTTTCCAACGTACAGTTTACTATGTCTTACTTTCGGGGTACGTCTTACATTAGCCGACCCCCCTAAAACCCACACTGCGTCTTACTATCGGGGGTGTCTTACTATCGGGGAAACACGGTATATGTTCTATATAAACTACGTTCCAGGTTTAGCACTGCTTAATTTATGTCCTTAAAACTGAAGGATTCTCTACAGTGAAAGGAGTGTTATGCAATACCTGCAGCTAATAATGCGAGTAAACAAAAGTTTTGTTTTAAATTATCAAGGCTCTTGATATCATGGCACCCCAGCGACTAAGTACTCTGAACTGTGAACGTCTAAGACAAACACCTTGAAAGATCCAGATTAATCAATCTCCAGGTTTAAAAGGGCAGCACAGTATGAAACATTTGGGATTATATACCTTCTCCATGGGTAGTTGAATGGAGGCTTTGCAGTCAGTAAATTCTGCCTTGATGCTGGGGCCCTGCACTTCAGTCACCACGTACTGTAGCCTCTGGGACTCCTTCAGCATCTTTCGGTTGCTGCCTCCAAATTTGCCCAGCACCCGGTATGCCACATGAGAGATAGTCTCTGCTGGATTCCTCAGTGTTCGCCATAGGGCCTGCAAGAAAAGAAAGCAATGTAACTTTAAAACTAGCCAATTAGGACGGGAGGCGTTTACTCAAACAGATGGATATATTGACTCATCTTTTCTGTTTACATAACTAGATCATATTATCATATGTTTGAACAAAAATGATAAAGAAATGTGCAATTTTAATAGTCCACATAAATTTAATTCGGGTTTTTGACTGAAAGGTCACGTCGTACCCTAGATTAATCAAACATTTTTTCAGGAAACCTTGTTCTATACATAAAATAGCTGTGTGTTAAATCCCATACACCTTAAACAAACAGAAAATGACTATATTAATTGAGCAATCAGGTACAGATCACCCAAAAAAGGTGGATGCGTGCAGTTAATGGGGCTGCACTGAAAACAGTTTTTGGGGCTTCGGAGCTTCAGCCAGATATTCGGTGAGTGGGGTGGTGTATATTGTTGTCATTAACAAGGTTCGCTTCCGACCCCTGATTTAATATCACCCTCTAATTTCAGGCACAAACTGTGGCATCGCCTCACTTCGTTGTAAGTGTGTTAGCATGTTAGGCTGGGGAGAGCAATGTTTTTACTGCTGGAGCCTGAATGTGGTGGAGCGTTGCCTTTAACCGAATACATACCCATGAACAAATATCTGAATACCCGAATATTTGGGGCCAGCCCTATTGTTCAGAAAATCAGCTCTCTGCACCTGGTGTAAAATTAAAGCCACACTACTGGCTTCCAGCATGGCTCCACTCACCGAGTCGCTCACTAACTCATATATACATGGGGCCACTAAGAGCATGGAGTGCACACAAATAAACCAAGCTTTGAGCTGTAAAGCTGACAAAAATGTACTTTACCATGCTTCCTTTTAAGTAGGATGCTGTATCGTGTTAGGCAGGTTTAGGCTTCGTTCAAGACTTTTATTTTGACAAGGCATGTGGAGTAGAGGGTTACCTTTATCGCCACATTTATTCAAAAAATATCCAAATCTCAAAATTATAAACCGAATACCTACACAACAAACGAATATCCAAAATATATATAACAAAATAATTTTATCTTGCCAAGTTTAAACATAATTCATTCATTAAAATTTACACAAAAAAGCAACCAAATAAGAAAGGTTCAAATAAAATAAAAAGCTTGCCTGCATGAGTTCTGCGCGGACTGGCTGGATGTGGTCATAAAGGAAGTCAGGTTGCAGGTTGTCCACGCAGAGCTCGAGAGTGCGCAGGCCCTGGCTGACCAACGTCTGGGACCCGTTTAAGGCAGACACCAGAGGGTCCATCAGCATGGGCAGGTATGGCAGCAAGGAACTTAGTCTCACAGGCACTGTCAGACACAGCTCCACAAAGAGATCCTTCATGTGCTGCTTATGAAGGCCACTCTGGAGCATGTTCAAACCTGAGAGGAAAGAAAATTACGTATTAATGTATTCAGTATAATGTAACAGTATTCTGTGATTTCGTACAACACAGTATAAAAAAGCCATTACAATTAATATAATAACAATAATGTTCCAGTTTCATGCTACCTTAAAAATGAAAAAAAAAATGTTTTATTCTCCTATACTGTCTGCTTTAAAAACTCTCAATTTTTTCCATTTGGGTACAAATAAAATAAATAATCACTGTGTAAATGTGTTGTAATGCTTACCCTGCAGGAGGTTGGGCAGCAGGGGCAGGAACTCTTGATACAGCAGGTCATGACTGCCTCCGCCAATCGAGCGGAACAATGCTCTGAGCAACAGGAAATAGTTGTAGGGCTCTTTGGCTGACTGGGCTAGCTCCATGGAGCTGTTGACAATCTTGTGGAGGTGAGGCTGAAAGAAATATATAAAGGGAAAATAAATATATATAAATCCTCTGAAATTTCCTGAAAAGTTGGGACACTTGCAAAATGCAATAAAAACATAAAACTGTGATTTGCTAATTCTCTTGAAATTTTTTTAAACTGACATATGTATAAAGATTTTACACAACTTGATTGTGTTTTGCAATTTAAACCTATTTTAAATTTGACGCTTTCTACACACTCCAAAACAATGGGGAGGGGCAAAATAAAAGCGTAAGGTTTATAGAAAATCAATGTCACAGTATTTTGAAGCATTACACTATACACAGGTGAATACAAATGATATAAATGTTGCATTCACCAAAGTCTCAGTCACTGCACGCAAAAATAGGTCACTGCTCATCACTTTATGACAAACGTCATAAGAGAATTCTCAAAGCGGTTATGGTCCGCGCTGTTGTAGTAGATCCACCAAGGAAAAAACGTGTCACGGTCTCTAAACACAGTGCTGCATCATTTAAAGTGGAATGGAAAATGAAGAATAAAGGTTGTAAAGGCGTATGTGCCTCAATATGTTCTCCTACAGGTAATACTCACTATTTGGGGACATGTGCATCGAGCTCTATGTAATGTATCGTAGTTTGTCATAGTTTTACTGTTTAATACACCTGTGTTCAATTTCTGTGCTCTGTTCTCATTGGCTGTTGACGGGACTTGTTCAGCATTGACTTGGAGAAGACACTACGCGACCATGCCCAAATTCAGGTCGGAAAAAAATCAAACATGTTTGATATGCTGGTCTGAAATGTGATTTGGAGTCTGAGCCCCTCGCACACTACATGATCTTCCCCCTGACTGACACCTGCAACTGCACCAGAGCCAACCAGCACAGACTTGGCCGGACTGGAAATTGGGGTTAAAATCAGGCTAAAAGTCGTGTAGTGTAACCCCAGCTTGAGATGGACAGAAAGGCAATGGAAACGTATTGTGGTCAGAGGAGTACATACTGTTTTGGGGAAAAACGAATAATGGATTCTACCAAAGATTCTGCCAAAGATGAAATAGACCATCCAGAATGTTACCAAGGAAAAGTTCAAAAGCCAGCATCTGCAAATGCCTAGGGGTTCATCAGTGCCCACAGTATAGATGACCTACATGTTGGTAGACGGCAAGGAACTCTATGTCTACTTCATGTTCTATATTGAGGACAATGCGAGGTTTCTTACAGCAGCAAGTTACAGCAGTGTGGTCTCAAAGTGACTGCATGTGCATGACAGCAGTCCAAATCTGTCTCCTATTGAAAATGTATGGAACAGCACGTAGAGGAGAATCAGACAAATGGCAACTGTTGAGCAGCTCAAGTCTTGTATACAGCAACAATGGGCAAACATTCCACTTGCAAAACTGCAACAATTAGCATCTTCAATTCTCAAACGACTAAAAAATACATTTAAAAGAAAATGTAATGTGATGCAGTGGTCCCATTTTTTTTCCTGACTGCGTTGTAGTAATCAATTCTTAAATTTGTTTATATATAAAAAATATAATTAAGTTTGTCATCTCTCATACATCCTAAAAAACCACAACTGATTGCAGTGAACATCAAAACTGGGGCACGAAAGTGATGTTATCACAAAGTAAGTTTCCTTTGCAATTAAGAAATCCATCCATTTAGTCACAGAGCTCACAAAATGTATTGGATGTCATGTGGCACTAATAAGCTGAAGGCTGAATTACAGTTGTCAGCTTAAAACGTGACAACTTAAGAGAGAGCAAGTCAATTAACATTTCTGAATATCATATCAGCCTCTCAATAAACTCCAGAGCTATGGGTCAGTGGAAGAGAGTGTGTAGCTCTTGCTCTGCGCTCCTTTATTTTCCAATGACCTTCACTCAGGTCCTCGCTGTCAATCTGAGGCACAAGTGCCATTTCTCATTTGAGGAACTGACAGAACGCATTAAAATTAATGTGGCGAGGCTGCTGGCACAGACACGATTGGCGGCATGGCTGCTGTCACAGTTAGCAGGGTAAGTGAGATCCCCAAGTCCAATAGCTGCCACAAACACTTTTGGAACCTTCATGATCAACTGGCTCAACCCAGGGCCACTGAAACAAGGACTTTATTTATGGTTTTGCCAATGGTAGATTTCTTTAAAGTAGTACTGTACCCACAGTAATACTGTACCCAAACTTTACAACAGAGTTGAGATGTCCTTCTGTATATTGCTTTATGATGTTGGTAACTAAAATAAATATAGTTTTAGTTAAATATACATCATGTGCTATTCTGCTGAATTTTATCAAGTAAAATGTTTCTGACCTTCAGCATCTGTTCATTCTCTGCAGCAAACAGTGACACAGATCCAAAGACAAGCTTGAAGAGTTTGAGGTAGAGATTGGACAGCTCCACATTGGAGCCCATCTCAGGCAATCGCTCTAAAAGGTATTCCACTAGGATAGTGGCAAAAAGTGCAGAGGTGGACAGGTTGGCCAGGAAAGAGTTTGCCACAATCTGAAAAGAAACACATTACCAAAATATTTCATCAACACACAAAGTTGTTCAAATCCATAGGGCTGTCATGTTACTTGGCAACTATGGCCTAAATGTTAATGAGCTACATTGAATTGTTAACCTAATTACTGATATTATATAATCCCAAAATATTCCCATAAAATTACAGGCACTGAAAATCGCAAACATTTGGATGGTAATAATATTCTGCATTTAAGCAAATGCTTCATTCATTGCAAACATAGTCGTACCTGCAGTGCGTAGTTTTTGGAGATTCGCTCAACCATGTAGGGCACAGTGGTTTGAAAGATCTCCTTAAACGTGAGTGGGTTCATCATGGTGAAGACTCCAGCAAAATGCTCCAGCACCTCCTTCTCCTCCTTCATGCGGACGGTCTGACAATTGGCGACACGAATATACGTCTGCCCGTTGCCAGCAATCTGTACCTAGCCAAAAGGGGGGCTGGCTCTGTGATAGGCTGTGGAACTCTACTACCAGTATAAACCCTGTGTGCCTCACTTATATTGAGTATGACACAACAACACTAATTCAACATTACATATTTATAGAAAGTTTTGCTAAGAGATTCATGTATATCCATGTCCACTAACAGGAACATACAATGATCAGGGGTCAGTCGTACCTGGTAGATATCCAAGGCTTGCATGGCATATTTCACTAGCTTGATGTAGATCTGTGTCTCTTTGGGTTGGAGTTGCTTGTTAGGAATGAACTGAGCTTCTGCGATACAGAGCACCAAAAAAAAAAAAACTTGTATAAGTCAATCATATTGGGAGAGACATGTCAGACAGGTTGTAATGCCTGTTTAGATCATGGTAATATATGATATTAATTCTGAGAAATTGTCTCACCTCCTGGAGCTTTGCAGGAGGTAATCCCCCAGGTGATTGTCTTCACTCCACACACAAGGGTCTTCACTAAACTACGGCAGTCTGACACCTGGAATGTCTGTTTGTCCTCTTTCTCCCCTGCTCTGTCGAAGGGTGTGGTAGGGGGTGGGGCTGGTGGGACAGGAGTGGGAGGGGCAGGTGGAGGTAATGATGGTGTGGTGGCTGTGGGCGTGGCTGGAACACCGGGCAAGGCCCCTGGATCCACAACACCCATCTCTGACTGGGGCTTGCACTTCTTAAATATGGACACAAGTTGATAGCGTGCGATGGTGTGGAATTTTAACACGAATACCTAGTGACAAAGGAGGGGAAAGTTATTTATACACCCTCTTGTAATTACTGTGGCCTCAGGCATCCAAACATACTGAAAAAAATGGAGATTTTTGTGTTGCAGGTTTGACAACTATGATCTGTGACTTCTGAGCTCCCCACTTCCAATTTAAAACTTTCATGCACCTAAAGTGCTTAAGGACTAAGAAAGTATGAACAATCACAATGACCTAGTAGTTTTATTGCTGCAGGCATAACAAGTATAAAAGTTTTTCCATTTAAGATACATAGCTGTCTAATTTAAAAGTCAAATGTACATTATGGCAATTCACCACAAACATTGGTCTGAAAATGACAAGTTAAATGTGCAATTACTCAAGCATCCCTGTTTTTAGCAACATGACACATTTCACCTCACACGCTACTTGGTTTTTATGCCATTTTTATGCTCATATCGTTGCGGTCCAAATAAAACATGTACCTCCACTGTTTTTTATTTTAAACATCATTTGACCACAGCAGCTGTCCTTCACACTGTGTGAAACATTCATTGAAATTCCTTCTCAAATTACTAATTTGGAAAGGTTTTACTTTAGACACGCACACACACAAACACACACGCACACAAAATAATAGACATTCCATTTAAATCTGGGGAAAAGTATGGCCACTGATCCTGTTTTTGTTGATTTTTTTTTTTATATTCCCAAAGGTATGGGGTTTGTATATCAGACTTTAAAGGGCAAATCCTGTCTCACCTCCAACATCCTCATGAGAATGTCTCGGCCATTTCCATTCTCTTGTTCGCTCTTGGAGCGGATGCAGTCCACCAGGTTGAGCAGCAGCTTGCAGGACATGGTCTGGATGCTGCTGGGTAGTGATTCGTCGTCAATATTCTTGGCAAAGAGTTGTACAGCCAGTGAGAGGTCTGTCAGAGGCAGGTTCTGCCTGACGTGGTGCACCAGATCTGCAAGTGTGCTGTAGGCCAGGGGTCTGAAACACAGCATGACATTAAAACATATACAGACACTTACTCAATACAAACAGAATGCAACCTTCAACAGTATCAGTATAGCAAATGGCCAATTTTGCAATAACAATCAACAAACAACTCACTAGCATTAAAAAGGGTGAAACTGCAGTTCAAAGGTTAAACTTGGTTCTAAAATATTTGTGTTGTGTAGCCTTGCATGTTTCAGATCATTAGTACACCACTAGAAAGTTGTAAATAATTCATCATAGCTGTGACCACAATTATAAGCATAGCTGTAGAAGGAATGATTCTAGAATGACTGAGAAAGTTTTTCAGCATTGTAAAATAAGTTTAATATTTAATTAAGGGTCTATCATATGAGTTTATCAGGTTAAAATGGAAAAGCCCTAGGCCAATCAATCAATCAAATTATATTTTTTACAATTTAATAAGTACCCGTTTACAACGTTATCTAAAATATGTTGGTTTATTTGTACTTTGTTTATATTATTATATTATTATTATATAATATTGAAAATTATGTAATATATATGTAATAACAAAATACTTATACATTCCAAACCAGAGCACGGTGACTCCACAGCTCTATATTATACTTCTAGGTTAAAAATAGGATCAATGCACAGAGAATTACAGCTTTCTTTGTTAATAAGTTTCACAGAGACAGAACTTCTGAGGTGGGCATTTGCAGGGAGGGAGGGAGGCTTGCCGAATTTGTGAAACACTGAGCCAGAATAAACGAGGATAATGATTCTGACGGATCTGGATGAAGGCTGACGACCTGAGCGGAAGGAATGCTGGCGGCCATGTGACACCTGGGGCTGGCTGATGGACAGTGCAGGACAGCCCCCTGTGTCGCTGTACTGACAGACTGGCACTCAGATCTGGCACCTGGATCTCTTCAGTCCAATGGGGCTTCACAACTCAGTCATGCACCATTAAGCAGTCATTTTCACATTTTATGATCATAGGCCACAGTCTTTTCCCTTCTCTTTTCACTGTGTATCATATTCCTCAGACAAGCAGTAGAGCCTGCCCACAGCAGCAATGCAAAAAGCTTTAAAAAAAAAAAAGCCCACAGTGCTGTCATCACCCCACCCACCCCTGAACTTCAGCTCAATTTTTATGATCCGCCAGACTATGTGTTGACACCTGCCAGCAGCTTGAATATAAGACAATAACCTGAATGTGAACATTCAGAACCGTTCTGATGTCAATTCACACTTGTCCGCAACATGTGAGAAAAGGGTTAACCTTGCTGTGCTCTTACCTCAGTGTCTCTCTCGCTGTGTAGCCTGAACCGATGAGTATCGACTCATCGAAAAGCTTGTCCATGCATGGAATGAATTCTGCAAGACAAATAGTGCTCATCAGATGCCATCAAAACCTCTCTGCAAATACAGAAAGGGCAAGCAGCCCCTGAACCATAAGATGAATTGATGCAGTGGCTTTGTAGTTAGAGCTTCACATTGATTCATTTATCCTCCACAGGACTAATGATTTAGCAGAGTGTATCGCATTCCTCTCTCAACTGTTATTGATTGAGAACTGACGCTTACAGAAAACACTGCAGGAATTTAAAAGAATGCAGGTCTCCAACTTTGTCATTCATTATTTAAATATTCATAGGACATGAATTAAATTCAATGAGTACAAAAATAAAAATAACATTTTATAAATAACACGACAATTTGAGATAGAGTACTGACATTCAAAATGTATCATCACATAAAAATTAATAAAGACAAGGTAAATACAACTGAGTTTCCAGTGATGATCAAAAACAAATTACAAAGACCTCTACAGTTTACTCCATAGTTTAATTTCAAGCTTATAGCTAATTTTGCAGTTCCCATTCCACAGGATGGTAAACCACTGTTCAACACAAGAGGTCTGAAAAAAGAATGTGTGGTTGGTTATTCTGCAAGTCAGTCAATCAGCTGGCTTCGTGTCAAAGGAGGTCAAAGTTACTCAGAGCTCTTTGCTATGCTGAGTGCTGAAACCCACAAGATTCTCTGAGTACAGAAATGGTAGCCTAGCAACACTGCATCATGTATTTAATTCAGATGAGACCCCGTTCCCATTTTATTTCAAAGTTGGTCAAATGCGATACAAAGTCAAAACAATACATCATTCATCATAATATGGTTAAGTAACAAGTGCTTAGTTAGTAACTGCTCATGACTGTGTATGCTAGCTGGTGTAAGATAATCAGCTAACTGCGTGGTCTCTGCAACAGCCGTGCGTGGGCTGTGTGTGGTGTGGAAAACTCACGGCTGCGCAGGTCTGTGGTGAGAATATGTTTGGCAGCAATGAGAAGCTCTTTGCGCAGGTGAGCAGTCTCAGGAGGACAGTTAGACAGCAGCTGCAACATCCCCTTCACCATCTGCTGAGAATACTTCCCAACCAGGTCCTGACCAAAACACACACACACACACACACCACACCAAGTCATTGAACACATTGTCTTTGCTCTAAGAAAAGTTACTAGTTTATTTGGTAGACCTCACCTGTGGAATTTATTCACAAGCACAATACCTGGTAGATGCGGATGATATAAGCCAAGAAGGACAGGGTCTTGATCTGAGCAGCAATGAAATCTGCATAAAGTTCCTTGTTGTATAGCTTGTGTTGTCTGTAATCAAATACATACTTAGAATTCAAAAACCAACAGAACTTAATTTTATGAAGTTTAAATTGTGTGTCTGTCCTGTGAAGAGATTACTGACCGAGCCTGAGGAGACACCTGCAGCATAATGGTGTTCATAATCAATGGCACAAATTCAGACACCACATTGTGAATGTTCAGCTTGTAGAGCTACAAAAAAATACCAGAAACAAATTATTGGAAAAGGAACAGATATTTATTTAGACTTCCAGACTGAGATACATCCTACAAATCAACATTCAACATATTTTCCACAAAAACTAGATGGAGAATCAAGTTTCAAAGACTAAAGTAATGACTTGGCAAAACAAAATTTATATTTTCCTACCAATCCCAAAAGGACAGCCAAGACACGTGTTGTTTCATGTGTTGTTTCACACTGGAGCTAATGTAGCTAATGTACCTAATAGGACAGGGTGGAGCAGTCTTCTTGACAATACGCAAACTATCAGCTTAAATCCTCACACTATTTCTCAGACCTCATATAGACTGGCTTATGTTGTTTCTGGCAATGTCTGACATACTGTTAACTACATAAATAAATAAACATTCCAGACAATCAGTAGTTGCTACAATGATTCTAGCTATGAACGATATTCTTTTTTTCAGGTTTATATAAGTTCATACATAAACTTGTACATTTTTGTGTTACTGTATTTTCCTCTCTCTTGTCCTCCACCCCCAACTTTCTTTCTTTTCAAGTTTGACACTTGCCTGGCTACAGCTGTAAATAAAAAAATTTGTCCTTAAATGGCCTGTCTGGTTAAATTAATGTTTAATTTAAAAAATAAAAATAAATAAACCACAATGCCTAGTGTAAAACCTCCTTAGAAAATTAGAACTGACACTCATTGGTTTCAGAAAATAAAAATGGGTGAACTAATGCCTACAAACATTGAGACATACAGTGTGCTAAATTACTCAATAACTTACTTAGTAACTTTTAAATTACTCAATTACTCAACCCCGTAGCTCCATTGAAAAACTAAAGAATAACTTGGCTTAAAAAAAAAGGTAAATGCTAAACAGGCTTTCGGTCATGGCTTAAGGTCTGTGGATGTAAAAATTTGTGAAACGTCATCCATTTGTGTTCGTGCAGGTCCTCACCTGATACATAAGCACCACGATGATGGGCAGCTCAGCGAGTACCTTGAGCGACAGCGACCCCCGTGGGATGATGGTATGCTGGAACACAAAGATGAGACAAATGACACACAGACTGGGGGAAGACATCAGTCAGATACAACAGAGAGCATGGCTGTTCAAAGGTGAACCAGCTGTCACTAATAAAGAATGACAGAGAAAGCAATTAATCAAACATGCTTTTCCCCCCATAAAGCGCAATGATCGCCTTGTCTATTTGTTGGGACGTTAATGGATTATCAAACCCTTTTAACAGGATGTAATAACTTCCGTTTCAGACACTAAAGAGCATTAGCACTTCCAATTCACGTCCAACTGCATCAAGCAGATGTTCAAACAAAGGAGGGTGACACCCTCTAGTGGTCGTAGAGAAAATTCTAGCAGCTTTAAGTTCAATGCTTTAGTTTAATCCTTTAAAATGGCAATATGACCGATATGACTTGTAAAGAAGGAGGTGTAAAATATATATATGTGGTAATTACCCAGATTGTAATTAACATAAGGTTATGATCCATTCTCTAGAACTAACAGAATGGCTCTTATTCAAGGTTCTGTGTTGAAAAGTCAAAAAGAGAAGCCAAAAAGAGTAAGAATGCAAAAAACGGCAATAATGCAAAAAAAAAAAGTCAGAAGGTCCAGAGGATCTTTACTGGGCTACATGTTAATTTGTACCAAATACAGTATTTAAAAGTTACTTAAAGCGGCTTGCAAAAAGTATTCATACCCCTTGAACTATTTCACCTTACAACCACAAACATAAATGTATTTTATTGAGATTTTTAAGTGATAAACCAACTAAAAGTAGCACATAATTGTGAAGTGGAACAAAAATGATACATGATTTTCATCATATAAAAATGTGACGTGCAAAACTATTCAACCCCCCTGTATCAATACTTTGTAGAGCCACCTTTCGGTACAATTACAGCTGCAAGTCTTTTGGGGTATGTCTCTACCAGCTTTGCGCATCTAGAGACTGAGATTTTTGCCTGTTCTTCTTTGCAAAATAGCTCAAGCTCAGCCAGGTTGGATGGAGAGCGTTTTTCCACAGATGCTCAATGGGATTTAGGTCAGGACGTTGATTGTGCCATTCTATCA
The DNA here is from genome assembly GCF_029633855.1 of Hoplias malabaricus. Taxonomy (NCBI): domain Eukaryota; kingdom Metazoa; phylum Chordata; class Actinopteri; order Characiformes; family Erythrinidae; genus Hoplias; species Hoplias malabaricus. The sequence goes on along the minus strand of NC_089802.1, from coordinate 21,541,323 downwards.
CATGAATATTCTGTGATCTAAACCATTCCACTGTAGCTCTGGCAGTATGTTTAGGGTCATTGTCTTGCTGGAAGGTGAATCTCCTTCCCAGTCTCAAGTCTTTCAGGATTTCTTCCCAGATTGCTCTATATTTAGCTCCATCCATCTTCCCATCAACTCTGACCAGCTTTTCTGTCCCTGCTGAAGAAAAGCATCCCCACAGCATTCAACTTTGGTCTCATCTGACCAGAGCACCTTCTTCCACAGGTTTGTTGTGTCCCCTACATGGCTTGTGGCAAACTGCAAATGGCACTTCTCATGTCTTTCTTTCAACAATGGTTTTCTTCTTGCCACTCTTCCATAAAGCCTAGATTTGTGGAGTGCATGACTTATAGTTGTCCTGTGGACGGATTCTCTCACCCGAGCTGTGGATTTCTGCAGCTCCACCAATGTGACCACTGGCCTCTTTGGCTGCTTCTCTGACCAGTGCTCTCCTTGCTCGATCTGTCAGTTTGGGTGAATGGCCATGTCTTGGTGGGTTTGCAGTTGTAGAATACTTTTTCCATTTTTGGATGATGGATTAAACAGTGCTTGGGATGCTCAAAGCTTCGCTCCACTTGACAATTATGAGCTACTTTGTGTTGGTCTACCCCTTAAAATCTCAATAAAATACCTTTAAGTTTGTGGTGTGTGACATTTAAAGGGGTATGAATACTTTTGCAAGCCACTGTTTATAGATTGCCTCTATGCGGGCAGGACAAAAGCAGAACCTCGGCTCTGAACACTCTAATCACATTGGTGCAATTGCTTCATATTGCTCAGATGTTATGAACCGTTTTCTATTAGCACCACTACTACAAAAACTTGAGAAGCCTGAGTGCATACAGAATGAGAAAGAAATTCTGAAAAGCTTACTATATACTGATAAAACTCACAGGCACATAAGTGCCATAATATGCTCAGCTAAACATAAAGCAAGCTGACTGAACTTCCCTGTGGGAGTAGGAACATGAGAGACACTCAGATCTTATCAGTTTTACTTTCACCGCCCAGGATTAATGGTACAAACAAACACACGCAGACACACACACACACACCATTCTGGGCTAAAGCATATCACCATCATCACCGTGTCTCCACTTATCACGCATGACAAAAACACCTCAATTAACCTATGAATTCATTTTGCTAAGGCAGACTGACCGTTCGAGTCTCGCTGTCCTCCCTCTCAGGAGCCGTCTTCACCATCACAGACGTGATCATGCCCACCATCTCTGGGGAGGGCACTGTGTTCTCTGCAATTACCTGAGGATTCTCAAAGTACCTTGTCTTTAAAAAAAGAAAAAAAATTAAAGAATGTCATTAGAAATAGGACAAGGTGAAATATGCCTCCAGGGCTTGCTTGATTTAAAATGATCTATCTTACACAATAATATCTTACCACTACTTTGGGCAGATCTTTATAGATCTGCTTCACAAAGTCCAGAAAATGATGAATCTGTGAGGAAGATATAAAAACATTGCTTAAAATAATTGAAAAATAATCAAAATACATACATATAATACATATATTAATAAGCAGCATGTAACAAGACTTGTAACAAGTTCCGTTTTTACCTCTTGAGAGATGGGAGGCCTGAACTGCTTGTGCAGCTCTATGATGATGCGTAGACAGATGAGCACATTTTCTTCACTTTCAATCTAAGAATAACATTTCAGCAATGAAAAATTGGATCCACCAAGTGGGAAATAAAATGCACATCATACAGGTTCTTGGGTACATTAACATATACCTATTGTAACTGACCATTTTATAAGAAGCACCAACTAAACATTTATAGGTAAACTGAAGGTCACTCACGTTCAACAGTTTTTCTAGACTTGCCCTACACATATAGTGCTTTTCCACTGCAGTGCTTTTGGACTAGCCTCAGCTCAGCTCTATTGCTTTTCCACTAGCCAAATCAGGTACTTGGTTCTGGAACCGAGTATCTTTTTTAGTCCCTGCTGGTGCTTGGTAAGAATTGAGCTGGGCAAGTACTAAATGTGACGTATAAACTTTGCAGAGCTCTGATTGGCCAGAGAAATCTATTAATCACCATGAAAAGCAGAGCTCCAGCACAAAGCCGTTTGTAAAATCTCTCAAGTTACAGCAGTGGTCGCATTTGTTTTTACCCGACTCACAACAACAGCTCTAAGTGGTCCAAACGCTCTTTGGATCGGTGGCTAACGAAAAAGTCCAGCGAAAGCTGGACATATGATAAGGAAAACTGTGGGCTGTGAGAACTGGGACTGCTTAGTTCAAAACACATGAATACACAACAAGTAAACAGCACCTAACATTAACACAACAATATTGTGGTTTCCAAAGCCTGCGGTTCCCGTTAGAGACAGGGTTTTGCTCCATTTCGCTGTGTCAGTGGAAAAGCAACCAGCTAAAAGTGAGTTGAGCCAAGCCAAGCCGATCCCATGCAGTGTAAAAGCACCAAAATATATGAACCTTTTCACAATATTTTATAACCCAAAGGGTACAAGACCTACATTCTTTGCAATTTTGCAAAATAGTTACAAAATATAATTCGGTTGGCATGTGAAAACATTGGAAATCTTCCTTGAACTTTTGTCAGTTAAACAAAAGTAACTTAAGTAATAAGGATGTAGTAAGACGAAATGAAATACATCAATAATTACTAAGCGATTACATAATCGATTGTATGATAGGATGATAAACACATACCTATTGGCCATAACAGTATGAACCCCTCCTTTTTTTCTACATTCCATTCACCCATCTCCACTGACCACCCAGGAACACTTTCTACTACTAAAATAACAGGCTACAGATGGTGGATCAGGTGTGCTGTGCTGATACGAGTGGAACAGACACAGCAGCGCTGCTCAAGTTTAGTTTTTAAACCTCTCAGTGTTACTGCTAAACTGAGAACCTAACAGGTAACCAGCACAGTAAAAGATGAGCTGCTGTCTCTGACTTTACATATACAAGGTGGGTCAACAAGGTTAGTGCATCTAATAAGGTGGATAATGGATCGATACTGTGTTTAAAAACTCCAGTAGCATCCATTCATACTAACGTAACTCACACTAACAAGTCAAATCCAGTCCGATTTATTCATATAGTGCTTTTTACAACCTGATGGTGTCACAAGGCATCTTTACAGAAAACCAGAAATAATACAAAAACAAACTGAATATCATCATTTGAGCAAGTCAAAGGCAACAGTGGCAAAGAAAATCTCTCTCCAAGCTGGAGGAATAAACGCTGTTAGGAACCAAGACTCATAAAGTAGACACATCCTCCTCTGTTCAAACTTAAACTGAAACTAACACAACAACAGTCCATCAGTGTCACTACAGCGCCTAAAATGAGCCACCCTCCAAATCATACCTGCTCTCTTGTGGTCTTTACCTTTGAGGAACAGGGTGAAAAATAGCAAACAATGTATACAGAGCAATAGATGGACTAAAGTCTGCAACTGTAGAACTACAACATGCTCCTGTATGGTAAGTGGAGCAGAGAAAATGGGGAATAAGGGCAATAAGAGACAAGGAGGTGGTCATAATATTATTGCTGACTGACATGATAAAACAGATATCTTCTCTAATTGTGCACATACAATATATATCAAAACGGTGTCTATAATGTAGCTGGCAGTTGAATTAAAAAATATAACACTAATTAGCCTTAAAGCATATTTCATTTTTAAAGAATTATTTGAATTCCTTCCATTTCTGGGAGGTACTGGAAATCAAACTAACCTCTAGGAAGCGAAACATCACAGAGAGGATGTTCTTTATGTGAGGCCGCAGGTGCTCATTTGTAGGGATGCGATGAATAATCTCAAGGACTAGTTTCCTCAGTTGCTGCAATAGAACATTAGAAGCATAAATTGTGTTGAATATTGTTATTTTATTATTATCATTATTATTATTATTATTAATATTGTTTGAATATATCCAATATTGTTAAGGAAAAGAGAAACCATAGAAGTCATTTTAGAAAGAGAGGTGTCAATATGCCAACCTGAGTGGGCTTCTCCTGCAGAAACTGCACCTCTCCATCTTGAAGAAATGTTAGAAAGCGAGGGATGATGTGTTCCAGAAATGTAGAGTATTGTGGAGAGGAGGTAACATTCTGAGAATAAGAGGGGAGGGGGAAAGAAAAAACAGAAAATATTAAGATACTTCTGACAAGAGAAAAGGCTGGATTTTGAATTTTTTTTTCAAAGAATCAGTTACATTTTATTGTGCTCCCTAAAACCAGACCAATGTCTTATGCCATTAAAAGTAACTTCTGAGCTTACCTCAAAGTTCTCGCTGACTTCCTGCATCATTTTCAATTTGGTCTCATCCTCTAAAATGTGCACAAGAGAGTGCAGAGTCAGTGAGAGGTATGTAAACAATAAATTTCATAACAATTTTGCAGATATACAACAAGAGGCTCTCAGATCTTATCAGTTTTCCTTTCACCACCCAAACGTATAGGCACATACAATCAGTTACACACACTCATCATTCTCTCACTCACACACACCCCCACACACACAATCCTAAAGTTTGGGTTAAAGCATATCGCTCTCATCACAAACCTCTTGAACAAAATTTAAGAAATACATTTATAAAATAGATGTCCATTAGGCTTTAAAACATATCTCAAACATTTGCTTTTTTTGGTCTGTAGATTGAAGGCTGAATTCAGTGTACCAGGCATCCAGTTAAATGTGGCTGTTTATGTTCACATCACTAGAATGTGACTACGTTTGCATTTGCATGTTTTAAAATCAAAATTCTCCACTTAAACCTAAGCCAATGCTGTTTAAAATACAGGTCATGCAGTGGTCATGACCACGCTGTAGAACCGATTCCTTTCACCGCCTTTGTAGGTACCTAATTCTGCAACATTGTTTTGTTCTGATATAAGCTTATGAGTCGGAATACCACCCTTTTTCCTTCTGCAACAGCTTCTAATTTTCTGGGAAGGCTTTGCACTAGATTTTGGCACATTGTGAGGATATGGTGACATTCAACAACAAAAACCTTAGTAAGGTCTAGAAGGTCAATTTTGGATGATACGTTCTGGATCACAAAACCCTCTCTATCTCATTCCAGCTGTTAAGGATGGAGCTGCATCATTCCAGTGCCCAACCCTGAGGAGCAATGCATATTTAAGTATGCATTAAATATGTACTGTACAAGGAATGTACTAATTCAAAGGACTTTTGGACATTTAGTGTGTCTATAGCTATTGGACCACACCTTGTAAGTGACTTGGGACTGTGACGTTTGTGTACTCACGAGTGTTGCTGTCTGTGAGGGCAGCCACAAACTGCAGGTACTTCTTCATGAGGGTGGTCTGGTCCACCACGGTGGGGCTGGGCGTCGGCACGAAGGCCATGCTGGCGGCCGGGAGAGACAGCTTTATGCTGAAGAAGAGGCAGACCACAGCCTGCTCTGATCTCAGTTAAAACTCATCCCACCTGCAGGTCAAACACACATACAAAATACCTGGATTACTCACTTCCCACAACTCCAGGAAAGCCAAGCCACACACAGTCATAAACAACTGCAGTACGACTGTGTTTCACTTAGTTGCCGTTATTTTCTGACTGTTACTTCAATTAAACTATGAATTAGTAAAGGCAATGAGCGTTCTCACATTTAGATCTGCAATAATATACAAGTAACCACAAGCCACGGGAAGCTTTTAACGCAGAGAATGGAAGGCTTTGTCAGTAACATTAACTAGAGTCTGCAGAGCTCCATATTAACATACACTTCACTGAAATTCACAACATTAAACACACGATAAACCTCCCTCCACGCTTCATTCAGCAACGAACACATAAATCTCACCAAAAAAAGATCCCTGGAAATCGGTCAGAGCTCTCAAAACAACTTTGTGTTGGCCGGCGCGCCAAATTGCTTGCTATGCTATGCTAAGATATGCTAAGCTAAACGCACGCTAAGGCTAGGAGTTGATTCCCACAGAGTCGATTCTCGGATTAAAGGCGTTTGTTATTCAATCGTCGACTCTAAAGCCTTGAATTCGAATCCAGGCAAATACATTCAACAGGGTTAGACATTGAGGACGTCCTTCTGTCACAAAAATCTATATATATATATCATATACTCTTTTGTAAATCAGCCTCGTTTTGTTATGTTGTACGCAGACTGTTAAAAAGTAAGCCCCAAACGCATGATTTGATAAAGAAATACATATTTGATTTGTTCAGAAATGCTGTTAGTGTCTAAGCTGCATACATATTAGCAATACTTCCAAATGACTTTGTTATATACATATGTATATAGCAATATACCAATTGATCCAATTCTGGAGTCACAAATTCTAACATAATGCTGAAATAAGCATGAACGTCCCAGAAATATCTAAAACGTATAGTGTATTTTATAGGCAGCCCAGATCAATGTACTGCTTGAAATATTTAAAAAAAATATTAACAATAAACCTTTACTACACCTGTACTGAAGCAGACACATATTTGTTGCACTTCTTGTTCATAAACCAGCTGGTTTACTACCTTTACATGCAAAAATCAAACATTTATTCACTGTGTTGTTGCCATTACTGATTGAGATAACTAAGCTTTATCAAAGATTTTTTTTCTGGTTTAAGTGATGCGATTTGTTTTTGGTTTTATTTAACTACTATTACTACTACTAACAATAATAATAATAATAATAATAATAATAAATCTGGAGCACGTCTAGTGCTCCATATCTACAAACCACAAACGAAAATGGATTGGATTACAATGGTAATACATTTACCCTAATGAAGAATTTTTTTTCACTCTTATGTAATTAAACATTATTTAATTAAATAGTTTTATAGGACAATGTTGGAGACTATTCAATTTAGTGTCAAATTAATCTGATTATAATTTGTTTTGCAGAGCATTTTTTTGTGTGACAGAACCATGACATTTGTAAGTCTAAAAATAATAAAGTATATTATTTACCATTTAATATAATTAACATGTCCATGTATTGTTTTCTTATAAATACATGTAGCGGGTGAAAAATGCCATCAACACCATGGCTGAGCATTTCTGCCTTGAAACTGCATTTTCTCAAACTGGTAAACTCAGATAGACAGGGTTTCTTATATCATAAACCTAAAGATCCAATCACGTCAACTTGTGTAGAGGGAGTTTCGAGTTACAGGTGAGTACCTGTAGGTGGGTACTACCTGCTCATTTATAAATCTACGCATAAATAATTAAGGACACAACACAACAGGTTACATCTCAGTCACTAGAGGTTAGTGCAAATAATATTTAAATTATATTATTAAAATATGTCATTCTGATTAACACTTTAGATTTATTGGGGGCTTTGTATATGCTGTGTTTACACAAAATAGATTACCAATCTGTACAATATGTTCAATATGTTGTAACCAAAATGTTTGTAACCAAAACTTGCTTTCAGTAAACTCTGCCAGTGCATTGGAGCTTTGGATAGAGTTCAACCCGAACCATTTAGATTTCTGAGGTCATTTCCTAACATTAGCTCTCTGAGTTTCCTTGCTAAAGTCAGTTTAACTATAAATCCCTTTAACCATGCCTTTCCTTGTATTGGTTTTTAAGACTCGACCTTATTGTTTGGAATCGACTCCATCGATTCAGAGTTGACTCCTGGATTTGAAGACTCGAACAGCCACACTGCAGTCACTGACATCACTGCGGTTAAAAGCGAAATGAGCCAGTGCGGGCAAACAAAATATAGTATATCCTCACTGAAAACGTTACAGCAACAGCCCCAAACACGTAGCGGAGGTGTTACACTTTATAAACGTATACTCACTGGTTTTACACCCCATACTTGTGATAACAGTTTCAGTTCAGTAAACACTCACGGCTCTAACAACTGCACTTATTCCAAAGCAATGTGATTAAAACTCAATATAAAGACCTAACAACCAACAATAAACATACTGCCTCGGTTCACATGTATGCACACGTCAACAGGAAAAGCGCAAGCTTTATAATTACAAGAATATAATCAGAAAAATAAGGGAAGCAGATAAAAGCACTTACAGCAGATGGAATAAAGGGAAGAAGCTTTAATTCTGCTTCCGCTCTCTCCGAATCAAAACGGCGGAAGGATTTTATGTACCCCGCGCTCGGTTAATCTTGTTCTCAATTATTAGAGCGAAATTGTCTGGTTTGAAAATGAAATATTTTACGTTGTATGCAGTTCTCCCTATATCTACTGTACATTAATAGAGAGTTAAACTTATTTTACCATACTCTCATGTTTAACATAGCAATATAGTCCCTCGCGGAAGGGCACAACAACAATAGCAGTAGACATAAGACCATCGAAAACGAAGGTCATTCAGTTCTATTGTGTTTTCACCGCTGAAGCGGTTTAAATTATACTGTGTGCCTAAGATTTTTTTTTTGTAGCTTTTAAATCTATCTTAATCTTTATAATAATAATTATATCTGTTATAATTAGCCATGAGTAATATTAACACACATAGTTAATTGCATTTAAATTTCTTAGCTCATTGTGCACACTACTCACAGTTACAATTTATTTTAGAAACCTACATCGATCAGCATTTTTTAATCAAATTATTAGTTCACATTATTTCCTATGGGCTTTATATAGTAAACTCGCTGTACCTTCATGCAGATGCAAGTACAAGAAATGGCCACTTGTTGTCGCTCTAACATTAACTGTAATTGCAGAACAAAAAAATTATTGAGAGCACCTTAATATACCCTAGGAAATTGTCAATAAATTATTACCAAGTGCCACAGTAAATACACATATCACGATATATATGTATTCTGCTCATTTTAGTGTTAAATATTTATTTAGTATTTTTATATTATATATTTATATATATATATATATATATATATATATTCCCCATGTTATTAAGTGGGGAACAGCCTACTCTCTTATTTTTCCCTTTATAGAGTTGGACCATCACAAATCAATAGAATGTTATTCTGCTTGATCACTTTTCTATCCTGTTGAAAGCAATATTTTCAAGATAACAATACCCCCATCCACAGGGCACAAGGTGTCACTGAACGACTTAATGACTGTGAAATGATGTACATCATATTTTACAGCTTCCACAGTCCAAAATCTCAGCCATGAAGACCCATGGGAGACCACCACTTTTACACCCATTGAGGGAAACTCATTTACATTGTTGTACCAGATTGTCAAATCTATGCCAGGACACAAACTCTGAATGTATAATATTGTGCATTACACTAATGGCCTGGGATACAGCAAATGTACTCAAGTAGAGCCAAAGAAACTAACATTACTGATGAAACGTGTGTTGAACAGTAAATGGTGCCTGTGAGAGGCTTTTATTCTCAAATCTCCAGTTAATGATGTCAGACAGGCCATTTCCCACCTTTGCCTTCTGACTGAGCACAATCACAGTAACTCTGCTGGAGCACAATAAATGATCCAGATGGTGAAAAGGTTGCATTATCATTTCAATGGCCTCATTGTTGAGCTGGGGGAACATAAAAGAGGAGATGATATCCCATCCCCTGCCGAATGAAACTTCAAAATAGTTTAATATGACAGATTCATACATAGCAGGGGAGCTTCATAGTGAAGATCAATTGGGGTCTGTTTGTGGCTACTTGCCGTCCCCAATTGGCCACTGGCCCTCAGCTTTGACTCCTTGTAAAATCAAATATCAAAATATCACTGGGAATTGGATTTATGTTTTAATGGCTGTCTCCTAACAGAAGTTGTGTTTATGTTTTTCAAAAAATTTTATGTCTCCACATAGTGTCCAATTAAAAACATGTATCTCAATTTTTGTCAATTTTTAGTTTACTACATCATCAAGTTACTATTAATATAATATAATATAATATAATATAATATAATATAATATAATCTGCTTCTAGTAAAAGTTAAAAATGTTTCCCTCTCCTGTAACGTATCCTGTAAAGCAGATGAATGTTTTTCATTGGACAGCGATAATATGCGTTTAGTCACCACCTCTATCTCCACTTATGCCTCTGAAGTTAGAAGACTTGCCATGTAAGCTGAAGGCATTGTTTCCTCAGCCATGGCATTACCTGCTAATATTCTAACCTGACATATTCTAGACTATATAAAACACCACACAGACATGTTAACAAGGAAAAAAAATCTTCATTTCCATGGGAGGGGGACTTTAATAATTATTAGTTCTTCCCAGTGTTTATCTGAGGTGAATCTGCCGTATCTTTTATTAATATTAAAAAACACCTTTTTCACAGAACTCTCATGAACAGGAAGGGTTATGCGTTCACTGCATTAACGTATCTGATCTCTGAAACTTCATCTGCTGAGTAATACGGCACATAATGGAACAAATAATGCTTACAAATGTCTGTCTCAAATGTTCTTATAAAACATTCGTGATAAGAACCTGAATGGATGCTGCCTGGATGGTCATTGTGGTTTCAGCCTCAACCCATCAGGCAGCTTTTAATGAAGAGCCTTGAGAGGTACATTCAAAGGTTTTAGCCAGTCCTCTAATGTACAAGATTATGAAAGAGCCCTTTTCACAAGTACCATTTTTACTCAGTATGCATAATACTTTGCTAATTCCAATTAAATGCTACTTTTCTGAAGCTCTATAAACTGACAGTTGCAGTGGTGTGGCAGTGGAGCTAATGCTAATATAGCTAAAAGGTACACGCTTAAGCCACAAAGTTAACCTTTGTAACCTAATCAACAAATTCTTGACTCAACACATGTCATTAAATCAAGCTTCTATTTGCTGTCCACTTTTGTCCATATTTAAAGAAATCTATATTTTTGTTAGAGACCATTTGCCTTTGCAGCCTTTGACACAGTCTGCCAAATTTTCCTTGTAGCAGGAGAGAGCCTGGTCAACCAGTGAAGACAAGTCTACGTCTTTCACTTGTAACTACTAATGCTCCTCCTTTCCTCAGTAGGCTGTTAGAGACCAGAAAAAGAAATATTAAGATGCAGACTCACAAGAGACAGTGAAATATTTTTTTTGTAAAATATATGTGAAAAGGGTTTTTTTTTTTTTTGTTCTGAGCTAAAACACTCAATCGTTCTTCTGTTAAACCCACTTTCTTTTACTTATGCTAAGCTGATGACACTCAACTAATCCTTACCGTCTGATTTTCTGACATTCTCACCATCCCCTTTAGGTACCTGGTCATCCAGTCTGAAGGTGCAAGAAGACTTCCTTTTTGGAAAGACAGATATAAGTCTTTTTGTGTCAAAGGAGAACAATATAAACAGCTCAATAATTAATAATTAATTTTAATGAATAAAATTATTGAACCCTCTGAATGGAATCTCTCAACAAACATTTACTAATCAAGATAAAACACATCAAATTACTGGACTGACTAAAGGTATGTTGACTGTGATGTGTAGATGACATGTTGTAGATATGTCTAAGTCAAGAGAGTTGTTCAAAAATTTAAGATGAGAGGAGGGTGGGTCCCCCTTGTGAGTCTTGATTCCTTTCAAGGTCTCTTTCTCACACTCTGAGGGAATTATTCCTTGCTACTGTCGCCTTTGGCTTCCTCATCTGGAGATATTAATATAATTCTTTGTTTTATTTCCCAATGTTGTAAATTGGTTAATGGTAACGACATGCTCATAACACGTATGGAGGCTACTAGTGTGGACAAAACATACTTACAGGTCGTTTTGTGGATTTGAGCATGAAGTGTCTTTCAGCCAGGATATGACACAGCATTACCCCACATTTCAATTTGGACGGGATTAATATAATTTTGGGTCATTTTTATTGCTCGTTTTACAGTAAGTAAAAGGCTCAGGAATCTTTCCTGAAACGGGAGCGAGCACTCCGGAAAAATGACTGAAATGGTCTATTCAGACAGGATTAAAACTACTGAGATACTCAAGTAATAATTACTTTACCTCCACTTCCAAGGTAAAACTAATCCTGTCCGAATAGGGCTTTAGAATGCAATTGGCAGAATCCTGACAGTGAAGCCAGATTTGTACACTGAAGCTCTCAACTCGTGGGTGGAGCATCTAAGACTAAGGTGATATTAACACTTTCCTTGGATGTTTTTGGGAAAGAGATGCTGAAATTTTACTCAGACTGTTAAATACATGTCTAGAGTTAAAGTCATATGTTAAATGTCATATTGTTTGAACACTGATCATTACTTTTGATCATTAATCATATGCTTTCAGTGTCATTGGTTGCATGGTTTCTGAAGACAATTCAGGATTTGATTGCATTAAGCAAAAAAAAACAAAAAACACTTTTTTTACTCACCCATCCAAATAATTGAATTCAGTTGTTCCACACGTGTTTAAAACAAAGCACCTAGGTCTACAGACTGCTTATACAAGCATTTGTGAAAGAATGGGTTGCTCTCAGAAGCTCACTGAATTCCAGCATGGTATTGTGATAGGATGTGGAAGCGATTGGGAACTCCAGCAACTCAGCCACGAAGTGGTATGCCATGTGAAATGACAGAGAGGGTCAGCAAATGCCGAGGCGCATAACGTGCAGAGGTCATTAGCTTTCTTTAGAGCCCATTGCTACAGACCTCCAAAATTCAAGTGGCCATTAAATTAGCTCAATATAAGTGCATAGAGAGCTTCATGGAATGGGTTCCCATGGCTGAGAATCTGCATCCAAGCCTTACATCACCAAGCGTAATGCAACAAATCAGATGCAGAGGTGTAAAGAAGCCCCCACTGGACTCTAGAGCAGTGGGGTTGAGTTCTCTGGCATGACAAATCATGGATCCTACATCTGGATAAGTCTGGATTTGGCTGTTGCCAGGAAAACCATACTTGTCTAATTGCATTGTGCCAAGTGTAAAGTTTGGTTGAATGGGGATTATGGTGTGTGGTTGTTTTTCAGGAGCTGGGTTTGGCCCCTTAGTTCCAGTGAAAGGAACTTTTAATGCTTCTTAATACATCAGTGTCACTGCAGCACTGAGAATGATATACCACCCAAAACCCAAAAAATGTGGGGTTTAAATGTGCCCTTACAGGCTGTTGATGCCACAATTGATGCCTGTCTGTCCTCAAATGGATCCTGTGAGCTCTCAAAACTATAACTCCCAGAAATCCCCTGCAGAGCTTAGTCCAGAACCCACAAATCACAACATGCTTCAGAGTAGTGCTGGCCAATACGACCACAAATCTATGCCATAATTAATTTATGAATTTACTTTGATTATGATTAATGAACAATTATTTATTATTATTTTTTTAAATTGCTGTCATGGGTCATTGACAAGGTTTGTACTGTAAATATCCCCAAATATTTAAGCTGGGATACTTTTTACTAATGTTACTGGGAGGGGGTCAGGATCTTTCTTGAACTAAGCACTGTTACTATTTGCTGATGTGTTAAAACAGACTAGTGTTAATAGCTATGGTTGCTAAACTGTTTATATTTCATTAATTTATGTTCAGTGCCATCTTCACTGATGTCAAAACATCTCCAAAAGACAGACATGACATTTTTCATTGGTACAAGCTGCCCGAGTTTCTCAATTGGCCTCAGTGTTTAGGTTCTCCTTCATGTTGCTTTAATGTGGAAGACTTGAGGCGTATAATCATGTGACTGCATGCACAATAGTATGGTTTTAAGAGGACAGCACATGAACACACAACAAAGGACATATTCACAGAATTAACAAAAAAAAGATTTACAGAATTAAAAGAAAAATCTGTATAATCAGTATAGGCAAGATAAGGTTGATTAGAAGTTCTGCATATCAATTTCGATAAAGTTTCAATTAATTGCCCAGCCCTACTTCAGAGATCTGCCTTGTATGACCCGGTGTATAAGACCTTTTTTGAATGTTTGTAGTGCTACACTTGTCATGTCCAGAATGCACTGATTTTTCTATTTCATGCCTCTTGATTACTGTAGGGCTTGATTACTGGTGGTTCCCTTGCGTGTAGCACAGATAAAGACTTTATAACAACAGAGTCATGTATGAAAAACATTGTCACCCTTCATTCCTTCTTACATTTGGATAATTTTGTGTCACTGGGAAGCAAGCTTGGATTGTCTTCTGGATTATTACCAAATTGTAATTCCCAAAATGTGACACTTTTGTTAGAAGGTTTTTCTCTGCCATCACAGCCATTGCGACAGTTGCATCCAACTTCACTGGCACATACTGTTGTGTACATGGAGAATGCATTTCAATATGGCCTTGATCAGATGCCATTTGTGAACTCCTGTGTGGCTACCTTTGACAATACAACGACAATACATCACTGCTTTCCTCTTAGATATGGAGTGCACCACAGTCTTGGGATCATTACCCAGGAGCCAGGACACTTACCCTTATGTTACTCGTATCATCTTTTGTCAATCAGTCTCTTGTGTTTTCAACCTTGATTGACGTGTCTGATGGGTTCACCTGGCCCTTAGATAACACATGGCAATAATGAAGATCATTCTGCACCTGGACCTGCTCGTCTGCCTCTTTGGCTGCTCTGTTAGTGACCACCTCTCACACTGGGTTGCACAGGTTATTATTCTTGCTTACAAAGTGGCTGATACATCTTATCCCTCACTCCCTTCAGTAGCTTTTAGAGAATGAAAGTATCCTTAACTGCGAGCTTGGGTGTGTCCGTTCTGTCAGTCCCTATCCAGCCCCAGCAGAATGCTCTGGTCCTCCTGACTATGCTGGTATAAGCCACACAAGGCAAAGCCACCTTCTGGAGGTCAGGAGTAAAGAAATAGAATTATAGTTATGAATGTAAGTGTGGTACTATGAATGCTGGATGACAACCTGAGCCAGTCGACATTGTACGAAGTACCACCAAAAGGGAAAGGGAGGACATATTTGTATCACTTTCTTCTACAGTGTTATACTAGATGTGCCTGTTCTAGACACTTTGTCCTGCTTCTGAATATCAGTCAATTCAGTATCAAGTTTTATTCTGTACAGTTCTACCTCTTTGCCCAAACTGTTCTGGATAGGTTCATATTAATATTTTTATTTAAAAATACATTTTTATGCATTAAATAAATGTGCTTTCATCTTTGGTAACTTGAGGTTTGTTCTAAATGTCCCCCTACTCATGATTCTGCACTTTACTTACTATATAGAATCCTATTATAGGGAACTGAATTGAAGAATGTAATGAACTGGCAGTACTGCTACATGAAGTAACCAGGGAAAAAAACAACAACAAACAAAAAACCTTTTGATCTTTATGTGTCGTTATTTTACTGCTTAAGTTGAACACTACAATGTGCGCATTGCATAGATGTCTTTAAAATTACCCACTGAACAAGTCACCTTAGCCATCATCAAAATATTTGCCCCCACCACCCCACCCCACGACCTTGACTTTAGCCCAGTGTCCAGTCAGTAGTCTGGAGTTTAGCCAGGAGCTTCCTTTCAATAATGGGATTAAGAGACTAACCTGTAAAAAAGGACATTGTTGACACCATAGAATCAAAGAGTTCATATAATTGTGAATCAGGCTGATTTCATACACCACCTCTCTCATCTCATCTGACTATCTGAAGTGTCCTGGTTTGAGGTGAAAGGTGTCACTGTTCTAGTGGACTCAGCACTGTACCGCTGCTTGATGGACTGTGTTCAGCATCACCTTTCACTGCAGTGGCCACTGCAGCCTGCCAGAATGTGGTCATTATAATGTTACACCAATTTTATTGTGCAAAGTTTTCACAAAATAATTGCTGTTGTTTTGAGCTTTTGCTTTGTTATGGGAGGTTTTTCCAAAACTACGAAGAGTTTGATTTGCAGCATAACACAACATAAACACTCAAATCACATTTCTGGATAAGTTTGGTACATTTTGTAAAATGCAGTAAAAACATAATTCTTTTGAACCTTCATTTAAAGAGTTTGTAATTGTAGGACTTCTGGTCAGTGCAGCTCAAAGGATGGAAAGTGAGTGTAGAAACAAGAACATGGTATTATTGTTGTTTATATATTATCACTGTCCAAAGAAAAAAAAATATCTCCATTTTTTTGTCGATTTATGTTTATTACATTGTTTGAACTGTCCTTCATGTTGTGCTGTGTGAATTTCATGATGAATGGAACAATAGAAAGGCTCCAATATTACCTGGAATAAATTCTTTTTACATTGATGTCCATTGAAAAGTATGAAGGATTTTCCCTTCTCCTATAAAGTTACTAATTTGGAGGCTTTTCTTTGTACTGCGACAATATGTACAGCGATGAACTCCACCAGCAAAACTGTGTCTGATCCCCTCGTACCAGCACAACACACAGTAACACACCACTACAAATCATTGTCACTGCAGCACTGTGAATGATCCACCAGCATACATGCTCTGTGGGTGGTCCTGTGGTAGGTTTTGACCCTAGAAGAACAGGGTGAAACAGGGTGAAACAGGGTGAACAAAGTATGCATGCAAAGAAACAGATGGACTAGAATCTGTTATGGTAAAAGTACAAAGTGAACCTGTAGGATCAGTGGAGCTGAGAGAATGAAAAGTGAGTCTAAAAACAAGGAGGTGATGTTATTGTTACGGCTGACTTGTGTAAATCCCTCAAGGACATATTTTAAACGTCAATGGACGTCCAAAATCCATCTTAATAGGTTAGTTAAGTGGTGACCAATCGATAACGTCAGTGGACGTCCAAAATGCGTTTAAAACAAGTAATTTATTTCGGGACCAATTAATAACGTCAATGTACGTCCAAAATACGTCTAATAGTCGCCTTTTCAATGTCTGTGTTTGGACGTCTTTTCAACTTTTCATTTTCAACCTTAAGAGAACGTTGAATAGACGGCAGTCATTACGTTATTTCAACGTTGAATCAACGGCTAAATGTTTACTGGGAGTGTATAGCCTGCATTTCTCATTTTTTATGCGAGTACTTAAGGTCTAGAGTGAGGGAAGATGTTGTTACTTATTTTAAAGCTGTTATGTGATAACTACAGTTGAGGGTATGTGTGTACAAGGGTCTCTAGTGGTGACTCTTACGGACTTACTGATGGTTGTTTTTAAGGCTCTTTCTAAATACCGTGACGTAAATACTACAGCCAATCGGCGCGCGGTGTTAATCGGTCGGTCGCTGGCCTTTCAGAAGAGTCGCGCGCGAAGCTCAGAGAGTGACGGTAAACGAGAAGCAGAAGACTTGCACCGGAATCTGTCGTCCGCTTTTTTTTTAAACAGAGTTAAAGTTATTCGATGTAGCTGAGAAGAAAATATTTTTTTCTCCTCGGTCTCTGCCTCTGGGGAGACTAGGGTTGAAGTTAAGCTGAACTTTTTTGACAGGAAAGCGGTGAGAATGAGACTAGTGGCGGTGCTGACGTGCCTCCTCGCGCTCGTTCGTTTTCCCGCCGTCCGGGGACAGGGAGCAGAAAGGGATGGAGAAGGAGAGAAGGAGAGTCGGTTTCTGTGTACTGCGGTTCCTCTCGGCACAGACGGCAGCTGTCCGCTTCAGCCCGCCGCTTCGGCGCAGGAAGAGGAGCTGAGGAACACAGTCATACAGCTGAGAGAGACCATCCTCCAGCAGAAAGAGACCATCGTCAACCAGCTCGGCACAATCAAGGAGCTCACATATAAACTCTCGCGCTGCGAGTCCGCTGCCGACGACTCAGGCTCGTGGAGGAGCGTGAAAGACGGGAAGGACACGATGGACGACGTGCCCCGAGACCCCAACGAGACCATCGACGCCCTGGGGAAGACCATGCAGAGTCTAAAGGACCGTCTACAGAACCTGGAGGTATGCGAACTCCTGGTATTCCCACATAGAATCAAAAAAGTGTAGCAGTGCACCTATATTTGATATTCTAAGTGGAAATAAGCACACATCCTCTACAGAGAATACAAGGTAATTCATAGCTGACTGCTTAAGTGCTTAATTTGACATATAAGGGGAAAAAAATCTAAAAGTTGGTCTGAGCGTTGACAGCTTGCAGAAAAATACATATTTAGAAACTTTAACCAAAGACACCGACTGTTAACACCTAGATACTAACAAAACATGTCATTTCCAAATATGTTCAACATTTAACATAAAAAGGTGAATAAACAGACAGAGGAAAAGACTTATACAAACTACATTTAGCACCCAAATAATCACGTTTTAAAAGAGATTTGTCTTTTGAAAATGTTAAATCCCAAAACATCTGTTTTCATAAAAATGACAAATGTAGTGTTATTTCAAAGTAATAACCTCCACCTCAGTTTGATGAGTTCCTTATGTTTATGATGTAAAAACCCTGGCTGTATCATTTTGCCCATTTGAGTTAGTCTTACTGCAGTTTTAATGCAGAAACTCAGCCATGATATAAACTGGAAAAAAAAGGTCTTTAATCATTCACAAAATTTAAATTTTCTCAAGCAATCTTTCCATTATGTGGAGGTTCTTCAGAAGTTCTCACATTTACCAAAATAGTCTTCTAAAAAAGGTAAATGTATTTTATTGATTGAATAGAAATTTGAGAACATATACTAATGTGAATCCAGTAAAGATTAACCTTTTTAAACTATGACATATCACATAACACTGACTCCCCTTGTATTACTTATTATTAAACTAATAAAATGCATAAATCATTTTTAGCTGTTAAGGAATTCTCAGCGTGTTCAAACACTGTAATACCACACAGGAGGAAATACAGCTAACAGCATCACATCACATAGGGTGAGAATGTTACTTCAAGAGAGATTAGTTACAAGATTCAATCAGATTTGTCTTTTCCCAGCACACTTTCTGCAGCTATGTCCCAGTACTGACCCTATTCAATAACCATATGATCTAATGCCTAGTAATTCACAACAGGAGATGTTATAAAAGGACGTATTGATTCCAGAAAATTGACATTTATGCTGATTGAAGGTTATTCAAGAGGTCTCGTTTTGTACTGCATGCGGTGTTTACTATGTTTTAGTGCTTTGCATTTTGGGTAATTAAGCAGAGGCATTGGGGATTTGAAGGGATTATCCCGCCTGTTAGTCTATCTATATCCACTACCCTTCTGGCAAAGTCACTTATGCCACCCTAATTACTGAACAAAGTGTCTAATGCTAATTAAATGTCAGCCCACCTCTGCAGTACATGACTCGGTAAGCGACATCAAAGATGTAAAAATATCATGATAGTCATTCCAGAGTAAAGCCTATTGACAGATCAGATTCTAGATCAGATTATCCACACTAGCCTTGGCAAATCTCCTTTTGATGTGTATGTGACTTTCCTGCTTGGATCAAGAGACTTGTGTTAATATGCCCGTTTGTAGCTGTACACTTCAAACAGGCATGTTATTTATTTATTTATTTTTGTGAACCATGTCATAAAGCCCTAACGTTTTCTGTGAAACACCCAACTTTAAGCTGATTGTTTGTTTATTCGCTTTTGTTTAATTCAGATTCAGGACTGTACTATTCTTCACTGCACATTGTTAATTCAAAAAATTATGTATTCTGGACATATTTATAAAAACATTTAAATCTATATCACTCCTAAAATGAAAGGTTCCTAAATGGTGCTTGGGTTGTTTAATTGGTATATAACCTTCACATTATGTGGAGTTGCACTGTGAAGGACTGGCACCCCCTCCAGAGTGTGTTCCTGCCTTGCGCCCAGTAATTACGTGGAGGCACCGGACCCACCGCGACCCTGAACTGGATCAGCGGTTACAGACAATAAATGAATGAATGAATTATGTGGAGTTTCATGAAACTATAAATGTTTTTCACAAACCCATATCTAATATATAAAACTGGATCCTTAAAGGAACACTATGTAATATATTTACCTTGAAATTACACACATCAAACTGCACTGTGTATCTTTTGTAGTAGGGTAGGAAACCACACATGCCCTCCCCCTCCCACTCCCCATTGATTTCAGTACAGTGCTGTAAAAATAACTACACTAGGGGGAGCCCGAGGAGCAAAAAACCCAAAGTTCTGTATGGATTTACTGAAACACAGCAAAATATGAGTGCGATTTTTTTATATTAAGTTTTTTTTTATCTTCCTACAGCAACAGCAAATGCGAGCTAATCTTTCAGGAGCTTCCTTCCCCAATGAGTTGCGAGACCTGTTGCAACACAGGCTGGGAGACCTGGAGAGCCAGCTACTGAAGAAGGTCAATGAGCTGGAGGAGGAGAAATCACAGCTGTATAACGAAACAGCTGCCCATCGCCAGCGCACTGAGAACACCCTCAACTCCCTCATGAACAGAATCTCTGATTTGGAGAAAGGTATTACACACATTCATGTGCTTCTGATGTCTCCAGTGTGTACATCCATTCACGGAATTACACAAGAGTTCTGACCACACATTCAGACTGATATGTGTTGCCTGTGTGTGTGTGTGTATGTGTGTGTGTGTGTGTGTGCGCGCGTATATATAACAGAATTTATACTGAGCAATGGACTATTTACTCTGTAGAAACTGAATGAAACTTCCATATCAAATATATTATCAAAGTCTTCCACCTCTCAGTAAGTAATGTAATGTAATATAATGCATTATTTACCAACATTATGATAAATAAATTCATATTATCAGTAGCGCTAAACACCTGAAATTTTTTTTTTGTATTTTTCCTGACTGATTAAAAAAAATTTAAATTAAGGTCCAGGCCCTTTTTTATAACAAGAAAGGCCAAGACCATTTGGCTTAAATTTTGAAAGCTGAATATAGAGCAGCAGACTGTCATTTAGTTGCAGATGTTTGATTGCCTCTGATATATATAAGTAGCATATATAAGTAATAAACATCCCTAGTTAGAACATACTATATATAACATGTAGGCTACAATAAAATTTGAGCTCTTGATATTTGAATTTGAAGTCTTTCAGATTGTCATTTCGATGCCCTAATTGCCCATTGCCAAATTTAATAATGGGGTGGGACGGTGGCACAGCAGGTAGTGTCTCAGTCACACAGCTCCAGGAACCTGGAGGTTGTGGGTTCAATTCCTGCTCCGGGTGACTGTCTGGGAGGAGTTTGATGTGTTCTCCCCGTGTCCGTGTGTGTTTCCTCTGGGTGCTCTGATTTTCTCCCACAGTCCAAAAACACACACAGGTAGGTGGATTGGCGACTCAAAAGTGTTGGTAGGTGTGAGTGAATGTGTGTGTTTTCCTGTGAAGGACTGGCGCCCCCTCCATGGTGTATTCCTGCCTTGCGCCCAACGATTCCAGGTAGGCTCTGGACCCACTGTGACCCTGAACTGGATAAGCGGTTACAGATAATGAATGAATGAATATTCTCATTTTTAATACTGTGCTTTTTGAAAGGTAATATGAATCTGAAATGACAGATTATCCTTCAGTGCGAAGTTGTATGTTAGAGAATTAGTGTTAGAATGTGGGACCCTGAGCTAGCTGTGTGATTCCATGACAGGCGGGGATAGTAACAGTAGGAGGTATAACATGATATTAGTTCATTTTGATTTTAAACTAGCTTTAACACTTATGTAATAGCTGTGTTTCCCAAGGTTTAAATCCTTAGAAGCCCTTAATTAATTCATTCATTATCTGTAACCGCTTATCCAATTCAGGGTCGTGGTGGATCCAGAGCCTACCTAGAATCATTGGGCGCAAGGCAGAAATACACCCTGGAGGGGGTGCCAGTCCTTCACAGGGCAACACACACACACACATTCACTCAATTGTCTACGGAAAATTTTGAGTCACCAACCCACCTACCAACGTGTGTTTTTTGGACTGTGGGAGGAAACTGGAGCACCCGGAGAACACACCAACCCCTCACAGACAGTCACCCGGAGCGGGACTGTCTTATATATGAAATCAATAAACGTGATGATACAAAACACTGCGCAGTAGTCAGAGTTCACACATTCCTTTGTAGTTAAAACATTATTTAAGAAGTAATTCATTTTTCATTATAAAGCAGTTAGTCCCAACCCTGCAATGTGATTGGCTGAGAGACGTTCCAGGTGTGCCAGTATTACACGATAATGTCACTCTGACCGAAGCTCTTCAGGTATCACTCCACAAAATACATGTAACCTAGCAACGATGCCAGCGCTTACAAGACAGAGCTGTGCCTGGACTTTTTCCCCCAACGGCGATCCGGTTCATTTTCCTTTTGCGCAAATTATTTTGAACAGAGTAAACGTTATGGCGCATTGGACCGTTATCTGCTTTCGGATTTGTAAACAAAAGAAGATGGAAATTAATAAAAAGTAATTGGCTGCGTCTATGTGTTTCTATGATTGTGTTTAACACAAGGTGGATAAAAAAAAAAAAACATATAATTTTTCACTTCTTCTTTATCTTAAAACCTAATAATAAACGGCGATAACGAACTGTTCGTGCACTCCCTCGCGTGTATTATTGCGTAAGCATAAAAATATATGAAATATGTGTTTAGCACAAAATGACAGAAAGGTCATTAAATCCATGAGTATTTAACTTTTCTTCTCTTAACTTGTGTGCATCCTACTACCAATTTATCTCTTCCATCTTCCAATCTTAAGACAAACATGTTATATCTGTGTTATCCAGAAAAAGCAGCTGTTCATAAAGGTGTGACTGACATTACCATTCAAAAAAGGGCTTGCATTGACAAAAGTACACAGCAAATTCACCAGTGTTAAATCAACACTACTAGTGTTAAAATAACACTGTTAGTGTAATAATTTAACCCTCTCAGTGTTAACACTAGTGTTGATTTAACACTGGAGAATTTGCTGTGTAGCTTCCCCAAATCACCTCAACTGCCTTAAAGATTTCTGTCTCATGCATCTAAAATAAAATAAAATAAAATAAAGTAAAATAAAATAAAATAATTGAAAAGCAATTATTACCTGAAATTAAATATAATCCACACGTGTTTCCTTCCATCCATTCACTGTGAGAAGACAACTCTCTATGTTCAACTGTCAAGAAGCCATTACTGAGTCAAGGACATAAAGCAAAAAGAAGAAATATTGCTGTGCACCACCAAAACTGGACATATGAGATGTGAATTTTTGTATAATTAAGCAGGCAATGCAACCATCTATTAAGACTGATTATTGTGGAAAATTTTTCCCTTATGAAAAATAATAAGTGAATTATGTTGGAACTTCATGGCAGTGGAAGAGTTAAAGTCCTAAGTCTCTTTTGTTGCTGTGCCTCTCCACCCAAAAAAATAAATAACTAAATAAAATAAAATCATGTTTCACTCTGGAGGTGATCCATTACAAATTCACACCCTTTGGTTGCAGGTAATACTGGCTTCAGGTCCCCTGAGGATTTCAAACTCTCCTTACCGCTGCGCACAAACTACCTTTTTGGACGAGTGAAGAAAAGCCTGCCAGAACTGTATGCCTTCACCGTGTGTATGTGGCTGAAGTCCAGCGCCAGTCCTGGTATCGGGACCCCTTTCTCCTATGGGGTACCTGGCCAGGCAAATGAGATTGTATTGATTGAATGGGGAAACAATCCCATGGAGCTACTCATCAATGACAAAGTAAGCAGAATAGTTGTAAGTCTAAATCTGTTAGTTGTAAATCTAAATCTATTATAAGTTGTAAGTCTTAGTCTAAAATCAGTAAGTCTAAATCTATCTACTTTACCTTTATTCTATGTTCATATAATGAGATTTTATTTTACGTGAGGAGAAATAACACTGGATATTTTTGTGGGTTCGTTCATTGTTTCTTAGCAGTAATTTTAGTTATGTGGTTTCCCTTTGCATTAACCAGGCAGTGGGAAAAGAAGATTCATATAAGGCAGTCTCCCAAAACAAGATTTGTCCCCTGAAGCACATTTCAACAGTTTGTCCCACATTCAAACTACTGTCTAAGATTTGTAGATTACAATTAGAATTGAGTGAGTTCAACTACTTTAATGTCGACACATTGTAAAGTTAAAAAATGAAATGGAATGGGAAGCTCTTGAGCAGTTACATTTGAGCCAAAGGACCTCATGCCAAAAACTTTGGCTAGAGGGGGTATAGAGCCCCCACGGATTGAACACTGGAGCAGTGGAACTGCATTAACATATAACACCTTTGAGATGAGTTTGGATGGCTTTTTTGGTCCAGAACCTGTCGTTCATTTTTGGGTCCATTTTGGTATCTTCATAGTAACGTTCCAGCATCTAGTATATGGCTTTCCTAGATAAGTAGAATCTGTTAATGCAGCAAAGGATTAAAAATGTACTGTTAATACCTTTTGAACAGAAATATTAGATGAGAAAGCTGTAGAAAATATTTTGCCAAATTGTGTAAATCACTTCAAGGGGTTTTTCCTAGACTTTAAATCTATAAAATGTCAGTATCAGTACTATTTGAATGAAAATACTATTTGTATCAGCATCTTTGAATGAAACAAATAGCCATGTTTACAACTAACAACGGCAAAATGTCCTTGATTATTTTTATTTCTTTACATCACCACAAGAAATCACTAGCCCTCTAAGACATTCTACAACTCACAGGCTGATGCTGATAAAAGGGTCATATTCTTACTCTTTCTGTCTCCACTGAGGTGGCACAGTTGCCCCTGTCTCTGAGTGATGGAAGATGGCACCATATTTGCATCACCTGGACCACCAGAGATGGGCTGTGGGAGGCTTATCAGGATGGTCAGCGGCTGGGCTCAGGGGAGAACCTGGCCCCTTGGCACCCCATCAAACCTGATGGAGTCCTCATCCTAGGACAAGAACAGGTGAGAACAGAAATCCTTCTAACAATGTTATACATTTAAAAAAAAAAAAGGTTTCAGAATGGGTTTTGGCTTAAACACACTGTTCTAGAAAAAATTTAAATATATATAATATAGTTATATATTATAGTATATTAATGATATTTAAACAGAGCATTTTTATTATGTGGCGGTGCATGGGCCTTTGAAAAAACTGTATCAGGCTCAAGCCTAGTGGTACAACATGCAAATATTGTATCATTACCAGTTTCTAATTAATTCAAATTCTGAAGTGTGGCATACCACTAGGGGTGGGCGATATTGCCGTAAAATAATATCGCAACACTTAAGAGTGTTTTGGCATTAACGACACTGGCGATATGAACAAAACATTGAAAAAAACTTTATTAATTTAAAAAACACACTAATGCAACAAAATAAATATTATATTACTATTAATTATATTAAATAATATATATTTTTACACAATACCATGGTTTATTTTACATAAATAAATAAATAGTCATTTTGTAACCAAACCACCTCCATATGACTGATGTTACTCCCCTTTTTTTGGAGCAAATTCCAAAAATGTTTTCCTTTGCCTCAGAACCTCAGAACGTAGGCCATATTATGGGTAACTGCATGATGTCATTACGTAAACAAGTCAGAATGTCACTATTATCACAATATAGATTTTTTTATATAGTTTAAAAAATTATGATGATATTATCGCAAACGATATGATATGGCACAGCCCTACATACATACCACATTATTTGCAGCATTACTTACATCATTCTTCTAGAATTTGCATTGCATACTTTAAAGAGGCTAGTGTGTCAATGTGATGTCTCACCCTAAACACCTCAACAAGCCTTTATAATTGAAGAGTTATATATGACCTAATAAGCAAGAGCTGGAGAGCGATCGAGATTTATTTATCTTGCCTAATTATCAAGATTAAAACTGGAAAACCCGGAAACAGATTTTTAAATAAATTCAAACAAACTTATAATATAATTATAAGTATATAAATATATATATTTATATATTATATAAAGTAATATATTTACTTGCAAATGCAATTTATTTACCAAACCTTTAAGTAAAAGACTGCTCTCAGGTATCGCTCCTCGCTTTGAAATGTGTGTGGCATTCATTAAAATATGTACTAATAAAGTACTAAGGTACTGTCTTTCTCCTAATCATTAAGTTGACGTTTGTTACTTGTTATTTTTTACATGCTCATCATTAGGAGCAGTCATTCCGTGTAATGGGTCTTCTTAAAATAATCTAATTGTATGGCACTAATTACGACTTTTGTTTTAGGGTAAATATTGCATATTGTGATCCTGAGGAAAAAAAGAAAAACAAATAATACTGTGATATAATGATAATGATATGATATACTGTGATCTTGGCCATATCGCCCACCCTACTCACGCATTTATCAGTTACAAAGCTGCAAGGTCCTTTAGGGAACCAACAATATATCATATTTGATACCACTTCAGAGAAATTTTTATTTTTAACAGTGTAATACTGGAAGTACTAAAGTACTTGTGTGGAGCTTGCTGCTAGTCACACGACCAAATATATGAAATTTCATAACATTTTAAAAAGACATCCTACAGTATTCAGAGCCAGAGACTGTGCCAAACTCTCACTGAATGATCATATATGATAATATACATGTATATACGTGTATATACAATGCCAAGCAATATATGTCATGTCAGTCCACTTATAGCGGCACAGTGGTGCAGCAGGTAGTGTCGCAGTCAGACAGCTCCAGGGGCCTGGAGGTTGTGGGTTCGTTTCCCGCTCTGGGTGACTGTCTGTGAGGAGTTGGTGTGTTCTCCCCGTGTCTGCGTGGGTTTCCTCCCACAGTCCAAAAACACACGTTGGTAGGTGGATTGGCGACTCAAAAGTGTCCATAGGTGTGTGTCTGTGTTGCCCTGTGAAGGACTGGCGCCCCCTCCAGGGTGTATTTCCGCCTTGCGCCCAATGATTCCAGGTAGGCTCTGGAACTGGACAAGCAGTTACAGATAATTAATGAATGAGTCCACTTATAAATAAAATATATTTTTGGTTTGGTTTCATTTAAATTGCATAACATTTTGATGTATTTAGTAAGGAAAAGATGTGCTTAATGTTTATATAGCACTGTCATCAGACAATATTTTAATGTAACATTATTGTGGGGCCACACATCTCTTAAGAGAGAATAAAAGAAGATGTTGTTGTTTTAACGAGGCCTGTCGTTTATGGCCTCAACAGGACGCGGTTGGTGGGCGCTTTGATGCCACCCAGGCCTTCGTCGGGGAGCTGAGTCACTTTAACATCTGGGACCGGGTGCTACGGCCAATAGACATCAGCAGCATAGCCAACTGCTCAGCCTACATGCCCGGCAACGTGGTGTCCTGGACTGACAGTGATGTGGAGGTATTTGGTGGTGCCTCCAAGTGGCCACTGGAGCTGTGTGAGGACAGGCTCTTTGACAATTGATGGGTTTTTGGTTAATTTTTTATTTATTTTTTTTTTTTAATGACTTTTAGAGAGAAATTGCTTTCTGTGTCTCTGTTTCTGTGCTTTGTAATGCTAGGTTGATCAGTAGAATCCAGACAATGTTGTTGTTTTTTTCTTTTCTGGAAAGTACAGTCTCTCTCTCTTTCTCTTTCTCTCCCTCTCTCTCTCTCTCTCTCTCTCTCTCTCTCTCTCTCTCTCTTTTGTAAAGCCTGTGGATCTGATTGCCAAAAACAGTAATGTATGCCAAAGGCTGGCAGATTAGCTTTAAATGTTCTCACATACATTTGTATCCCAGGCGTATGATAATGTGTCACAGTCACACAGCTCTAGGGACCTGGAAGTTGTGGGTTCAAGTCCCACTCCAGGTGACTGTCTGTGAGGAGTTTGGTGTGTTCTCCAGTTTCCTCCCATGGTCCAAAAACACACGTTGGTAGGTGGATTGGCGACTCAAAAGTGTCCGTAGGTGTGAGTGAATGTGTAGTCTGTGGCGCCCCCTCCAGGGTGAGTTCCTGCCTTGCGTTCAATGATTCCGGGTAGGCTCCGGACCCACCGCGAACCCTGAACTGGATAAGCAGTTACAGACAATGTATCAATGAATGATTACATGCCCATAGGTTTTATATATTCTCTCAGAACATAACCCTGTGCCCTTTTAAAAGGTGCATTTAGCAGCTTTACAGAATCTGGGCCCAAGCCCAATCTGAACAGACCAAGAGTGACAGTGCAAATAGAAACTGCCTCAGAACATGAGGTGGTGACCTTGACTCAGCTGAGTATGAAACAACTCTTGAGGTTATTATTATTTATTCAATTCTTTTGTAGCATTTATACTGGTGTAATTATTTCAAAGCATTAGAATATAAATCATAGTAGCAGTTTTTAAATTAAGGATAAATAATCTTGCACAGACAGAGTCAATATAATAATTACACCAAGTCGGTAGGCATGAACAGAACATTGAGGCGGTGTTAGTGAGTGGACAGTGTACTGATTGGCTAGTCAAGAATAGTGAAATATTTGTAGCATATTTGAGCATATCTAAAAATATATTGTGACTATGGCCTTCAATTACACTTATATATATATATTTCCAATTCAGGAAACCAGGGCATTAAAACTCATTTTTAACTCAGGCTTAATTCATGTTTAGTATGTCTCAGGCACCATTGCTCTTTGCTCTTTGCTCGTGCATAGTAAGAAAGCTTGTTAAATTCTTAGAGACAAAAAATGCTTGGAAAATGACCATGTAAGGATTAAGTACACAATAGTGAAGCAACACAAATGTCACTTGTGAACTTAACTCAGAATAAAAAGTAGGATATAGGCCCCTTAGTGTCAACCCCAGCCTTGAATAATGACTTCATTGTGTTACAGGACGAAATGTCACAAGCTAACCTTTGGCATAACATCCATCAATATCCATCTGGCATGGTTTTAATTAAGACACCTAAACTAGCTTTGTTTATTTGTTTATTTCTTTGTTCACTGACTGATGAATGAATTATTAAAGGAAAGCACAGTTTATTGAAGTAACCATATAACCTCATGACAAAATGCTTTGTAAATGTCTTATTTTAGAAGGCATTTGCTTTTCTTCAGTAACTGAATTTCACCTGATTTTCTTTTGTGGAACAAACAATTATACAAAAATAACACTGTGTAATGTGTGTGTATTACGTATTCTTTGATTTAGTTGCATCTACTTTTGCTTTATTTTATATATATTTTTTTAAGTGTATTTATTTATTTCCCCAAGAAATCTGCACATTTGGACTTAATCATAAATTTAGACTTGTCTTTTTTTTATGGATTTTTTTTTCTTAAATTAATGTTCTACTATATTACATTCCATTTATGTTTTGAGTTTTTAAAATGATGCATGTTTTGTGTTTTACGAAAGGCCTTTCCTTGTAAAATCAAGTGCCAATTATTTTAAAGCTTTGCTTAAAATGCTGACCCACTCTTTGCCTATGAGAAAATATTTCAGAAAAATAAAACAACATAAAATCTGTCACTTTGTTGCCTTTTTGCAAAATTACTATTTGTCACTCCATCTAAGTAACAGTAGTAACATTAGGGCTTCCCACTTGTACCTCAATTACTATTAGAAATGAACTGTTTCCATCATTGGGTGTGTTACCTGTCCTGTCCTAGGTGTCCTATATTTCATATTTTGTTTTAGAAATACCCATGCAATTTGATCCACAGAGTATGATGTACTACAGTCACATTGCCTGCAGGAGGTTAATCACTATGCTGTAATGGACAGGTGGCCACATGGGTATTAGCTGGGATTAAGGCGATAAGAGAAGCCCAAAGCCAAAGCTCCTGGTTCTGAGGCACTACGGAGATGACGGTACCCAGGCTGATCTACTGAAAAAGGAAATGACCCTGTTTGACAGAGAACAGCTTAGTCATGCTCCTATATATATGTATGAGTAGTTAGTGTGAAGGAACGGTGTATCAGGCGGTATATCCTGTCATCTTTTGTTTTTGTTAAAACTTCTATATGCACTCATATTTACCAGTGTTTGGCCCATATCAGTTTTGCTTTACGTGACATGAGGTGCTTCATGTAATAAAAATTACATGCCTATATACACATCAGGTCTCCTGTTGTACGTTAGGTTTCCAACTGTACCTCATAATGGGCCCATATCATGCCAGCACAATTCCCCATCCAGGGCCGTTTCTATCTATAAGCATTTTAAACTGTTGCTTAGTCCATAATATAGAGTCCTGTAGATGACATCCCTTCCTATGAATGTTTTAATAATGCACAGGAACCAATGCATGGGAACAACTTCGTAAGGGGTCGGATTAGATATTTAATGCTTGGGAATGCCATTTTGTAGTTAAAATGATAATTAATGGAGAACTAGATGAAGTCTCTTAGTTTGAATAATATTGGATAACTAGTGTCTAACTAATTTTAAATTGATAACTAGCTACCCACCACGACCCTGAACTGGATAAGCAGTTACAGATAATGAATGAATGAATATATGAATAACTAGCCACCAAATAAATAAATAAAAATGTACAAAATCTAATGATTGGTTGATTCCCCCCCCACATAATTTGGTTGAGAAATTTAAGGTTTTGGCGCTAAGACTAACAAGTAAGTGTTTAGATGTTTTGTGACTATATTCACTTTTGATACTAGAGAAAAGTCTAAGGAAAACTATTTTGTACATTCTGGGCTATTTGTGGTATGTACTGGGGCTAATTGTTTTCAGTGTATCTTTTGTTTTTAACATTATTTTTCTGGTGCTATAAGAAAATATTTTGGGTAATCAAATGAAATAGGGCTAGGTAGGTTTCCTTTTAAACAGCCATGTTCCTCTTACACACATATTATCCAGTATCATTCAAAATATAAGCCTAATATTTCCCTGTACAATATCTTAAAAACCAGGTCTACCAATACTAGCTTCTTCCAATACTAGGTCGACATATTGGCCTATATTTTGAGGGTTGTAGGTCAATCTTCCATCTGAGCAGATTTTATTTTTTACCATTAGTAGTAGTAGTAGTATTTATTTGTTATTTTCCATTCATTACAAATGGCGTGCTATGTTGCTCAGTAAAGCCAGGTTTAGAAATAGCCTGACATCCAACAGCATTAATGGACTTTGCATGTGCAAAAGCCATGCATTCACCTTTTTATGAAGAATACGTTGAAGAAAAACTCATCTGATGCTTTAGCTCTTTCTTTCAAAGTCACATAAATATTCTCCCTATTTCCAAAACTTAATCCATCTTTATCCAAATCTGAGACAAACTTGACTTGTTTAGCATTTCTAAACATGGCATAGAGCATGGAAAGATGTTATTGTCATGCTGGCGTGTGTAGCAGGGTCAAGGAGTAAGGGAAGGAGGTTTATGCAGGATAGATTTATTAACAATAAACAAAAAGGTAACTAGACAGAAGTAAGCTAACACTAAACAAGGCTAAACACTAAATATTAAACAAAGCTAAATGCTAAACACAGCTAAACACTAAACAAAGCTTCTAAACATCAAACACAGCTAAGCAATAGACAAGGACTATACAGAAAAAAGGGGTGAAACACACAGCAAGGTTAAACATAGAGCAAGGCTAAACACAGAACAAAACTAAGGACCATTGTCATAAAGCAAACATACATACAATGACCCACCAACAGGAAACACTGACAAGGACTATATAAAGACCAATAAGAAACACCTGGGTACTAATTAAGACACATGACACAAAACTAAGCACATTACACTTAGTACCCTATGGTCATTAATCGCCCTTTTTTGGGGAGATTTTTTCTTTTTTAGGAATCACCTCACCAAAACATGACACCAATTTATACATGTGATAGTAATTTAGATTCCTTTACAATGTGATTAATCTTTCTTATTTCTAGAAAACTCAAATACAGCCCCAAAAAAGGGTGTTGTAAAGTACTAAAAGATTTTTTTAAAATCACTTCAAATAAAGCAAGGCCATTTCAGAGAAATATACTGTTTCCGTTTCTCCCAAATATCCTCAAATTTGTTACCTTGAAGCCTAAAGGAGAAGGCTATTCTTTCCATTAAAAAAAAAGTCATAAAAGATATCATACCAGTTCTCAATAGATGGAATGTTTGGCTTGAGCCATTTTCTTGTGATTGCTTTTCTAGCAGCTACACTTAGTATTCTAAATAAATATTTTGATTGAGTGTTTGCTGTTGAATGTAGAAGCCAAAAAAGAAGTTCTTCCCAATTAAAAGTGATCTCTGTCCCAAAATCATCATTTTTTCTTTTGTAAGTCTGCTAATTTATTCACAATTCTTTCTTTAACATGTCACCCCTCTGTAAGTGTTCCTAACAACTGTATGTGACAGAGGAATGTAAGTTTTTATCTAGTCATTGTCAATCTCACCCACTTAGTAGTTGCCTCCTAATCACTTGTTGTTAGCAAGGACTACGAGCCCATATTTCCTCTGAGATATTTGAAGCCAGCCACTGCTTCTTTTCAAACTGCATCCAACATGACATCAAATGGCAGCACAACACACATGGAGCCAGATGTGCAGATCATGGAGCTTTCTGAAGCCATTTTGATTGGTGGCATTGCTGCAGCAGTCATGTACAGTTATTCTACTTTCACTTAAATTGGTCCAAAGGCAGACATTCTAATATCAAAGCTGATCTGGGCCCCACATGTGATCGGTGTGCGCTGGCCCCAGCTTCACTTTTACATATGCTCTGGTCGTGTTCTTGAGACTTTCTCAGTGATCTCCGGGAGAACTGTGAAACCATCTTCATTCATAGCACTATGTGGTATGGCCCGGATGAATACCCCTCTTGGTAGACCTGAAATAAGTATGTTTGCTCTCTGTTCTATCCTTGCTAGGAGATTCATTTTGTTTAAATTGAAAGACGCTAATCCATCAACATACCGATGCTGGATTAGAAAAGCCTTATATTAGTTAAAATTGGAAAAGATTAAATATACTTTGAGGGGGACCACTGGAAAGTTTTACAATATTTGGAAACCCCTTTTTACTTGTGTTGAAGATATGGAAATAGACAGTAGGAAAATGTAATTTTACCTTGCTTTTTTATTATTTATTTATTTATTAACATTGTTGTGTCTCATGTGTATTGTTTGCATTATATTTAATTTAATTACTTGCTTATTATTGTTATTACTTTATTATCTTTTTATGGAAACCTGGCTTTATATGTATGCATGTTTGAGGCTAAAATGTTTGGTGATACAAGGATCAGGGGTGGGGAATATTTTGTCTTTGTGATATAACATGGAAAATATTTGAACAAAAAAAAAAAAAACATAGGACCTAGCATCCCTAGGTGGGCTCCCATCCATGAACTGAAAATAGTAGACACAGAAATTTTCTTCTTTTTGTTTCATAGACTTCTATGGGTACGCCCTTCATAACAGAAGCCTAAGGGAATAGCTTACATGACCTAGGGTCCCTAGGTGGTAAGTGTTGTTCTTTGATTCATAGACTTCTACGAATTCTAAAATAAAAGTCTAATAAAAATAAAAGTCTAACGAAATTGCAGCCTAATGGAAGAGCATACATGGCCTAGGATCCCTGGGTCAAAAATTCTTCTTCTTTAATTCTTATACTTCTTTTTTTACTCCCCTTAAAATAGGAGCCTAAAGGAATAGCTTAAGGACCTATGGTACCTAGGTGGTCTCCCAACCAAGGACTAACCATGGCAGACCCTGCTTAGCTTCAGGGACCAGGCAGTATCAAGTATTGTGAGAGAGGTTTGGCCATAAGACAGGACAACTGGCTTTAGTGGTCTATTTCTGTCATGAATTTCCCTGTCGGTGTGTTCCTTCTCTGCCTGTGTCTTATAGTTTCATTTGTTTGTCATGTGTTTAGAAGCACATGGCTCTTTGTTTTGTTTTGTTCCTGTCTCCTTCCTTGTTTCCGCCTTCACTCCTCCCCCTCGTTGTGCCCCCTTTGTGGTCCGGCCCCCTCATTTTGTCTCAGGTATACCTTGTTAGTATTGTGCATTTAAGTTCCTTTGTGTCAGACTTTCTTTGGTACACATTCCTTGCCTTTGTGTGCTTTGGTTTGTCAGTTTCTTCTTATTATTCTACTCCTTGTGCTTTGTGTCTTCATTTGGTTTTTCTCTTTCTTGTCTAAAAGTACTAGGTCTCACTGTATCTGTCTCTCTAGTCTAGGTCTCTCTGTATCTGTCTCTCTAGTCTAGGTCTCTCTATATCTGTCTCTCTAGTCTAGGTCTCTCTATATCTGTCTCTCTAGTCTAGGTCTCTCTATATCTGTCTCTCTAGTCTAGGTCTCTCTATATCTGTCTCTCTAGTCTAGGTCTCTCTGTATCTGTCTCTCTAGTCTAGGTCTCTCTGTATCTGTCTGTCTAGTCTAGGTCTCTCTGTATCTGTCTGTCTAGTCTAGGTCTCTCTGTATCTGTCTCTCTAGTCTAGGTCTCTCTATATCTGTCTCTCTAGTCTAGGTCTCTCTATATATGTCTCTCTAGTCTAGGTCTCTCTATATCTGTCTCTCTAGTCTAGGTCTCTCTATATCTGTCTCTCTAGTCTAGGTCTCTCTGTATCTGTCTGTCTAGTCTAGGTCTCTCTGTATCTGTCTGTCTAGTCTAGGTCTCTCTGTATCTGTCTGTCTAGTCTAGTCTAGGTCTCTCTGTATCTGTCTGTCTAGTCTAGGTCTCTCTGTATCTGTCTGTCTAGTCTATGTCTCTCTGTATCTGTCTGTCTAGTCTATGTCTCTCTGTATCTGTCTGTCTAGTCTAGGTCTCTCTGTATCTGTCTCTCTAGCCTAGGTCTCTCTAAGTAAGTAACCCTGTCTAGGTCTCCCTATATCTTAGTATCCCTGTCCAGTTCTCTCTGTCTCTGTTCTTTATCTTTGTTCTATATAAAGCTGCTGTTATAGCATTTGGGTCCGTCTCCCTCAGTCCACCCGGTCCTGACAATTGGCTCTGAATTCTGAGGCACTAGAATATTATAAATGTCTGAAACAGTTGGGAATTCTCTATTTTTTTATTTATTTTACACTAATCTTCTTTGTCTTATAGACTTTTAAAGGGACTCCCTTCAAAATAGAAGCCCAAGGGTATAGCAGCCTGTCAGAGATCAAGCCTTTTGTAGATAGCTATATCAGTACATGACTCACGGAAAGATCATCTTTATTTTCTGAACAACACGTCTGAACAACAAGTCAGCAGGCTGTGAGCACTGGGAACAAATTCTTTGCTGAAATGTCTAAAATTCGATGCTTTTAAGAGGGTAAAGCATATATCCAATACATAGATACATTAGAAAAAGTGAAGTGGGAGTCCTTTCATTTAATTTAGTTTGAGCCATTCAGTCCTGCTGAGTTAAAATCAACAGCACAGGCCTTAACAAAAGAGATAGGATCAGAGAGAAAGAAATGTCACCGAGTCCATACGCTCTCCTCAGGGGAGAGTGAGTGACGCAGATGGATAAGAAGAAGATAAGAAGTCTTGTATGTGCTTTTGTATCAAGCTGATTCATCTGATCACTGCAGTTCTGTTTTGGTGCTGAAAGGCTGAATGTGAACGTTAAAGGAGAGAACTGTAAGATGTTCTTTAATAAAAAATATTTCACATTTAATAGCAACTCTTATGAAAAAGCTATCAGCTCTCTTTGCTAAAAGATACAGGAACAAAAACAGGGTTGCCAACTTTTCATCAAGCCAAATCCAGACACTTATAGTCATTGGACTCACCAGTAATGTGTCTTCCATCTGTACATTTTATCTGAATTTGATGCCATCAGCAGTGATTTGTTCTTCAAAACAAGTTTGTATAAGTCAAAACATGACAGTCCAATATTAAATACAGATATATGCTTTGAAATCTTGCGCTTTTTCACTCCATGGGTTGTTCACTGAAGACCCTCTCCACACGTTTTTCTCAAAAGAACTGCAATTGCATATTGAAAATTTTTTTTGGGTGATTTATTTTTCAAAGGATGAAATTAATTTCCTGTCAAGTGAAGTTTCATTATTTGGATCAATACTGGGGAGTTCCTGCTTCAAGTTTCAGTGCTCGTTTAAAAGCTGTTTCCCATTAACTCAGAACCATTTTTAATCTACGTTGAATGTCTGATAACGTCCTAAAGGAGCGCTGAGACTGAGCACTAAATGCTTCTTCAAGTATGAGTCTGGTCCATAGTCAATGTACTCTTCCAAGTAACTGACATACATTTGTTAAACATTATTTTTCATTTTTCTTGAATATGTCTTCACTAATGGTAGCTTTATAAAAGTTTGCTTTCAGTTAGAAGCCAAAAAAAACTGATTATTCTGGCCTCCGAATTATTATTCCAAGTCATCCAGGTGTCCAAATGGCACCTGCTACAGTTCATAATGTTATACACATCTGTGGCTTGTGTATTTTCATCTTTAAGCCTTAGTTTGACTGAACATTTATGAAGCTGTGCTCAATAAATATATAACACTCATGAAGGGAAAGTTCAGTGTATTTTGAAAAATCACATATTAATACTGGAGAGTTGTCCTTTTTTTGCTACATCTTTAGAGTGTTAATTTTCAAAAACGTTTGTACAAATTTTCCTGTTCAGTGAAAGATGTATGTACCCATCAAAAGAGGTTTTGACTTATAATCCACTGTGGAACCATTTTTTGCTGCTACATGTTTCTGTAAAGAACCTTTTACAGCAGTTTTTCCATCATAAAAGCAATTACAGTCATTATTTTGTACCATGAAAAGACCTTTTATTTTATTTTGGTCATGTTAGTCATTCCATATTTTACAGGAGCCAACTAGTCAACTTTAACATGATTTTAGATGTAACAGTCCTTTTGGTGAATGTAACTCATGTTAGCAGGAGATGAGAATTATTTTTAATTGCTATCAAAGCTGTTATATCTTGAAAAACATAAGTGGGTTGATAAAGTTCCTTTTTTGTCTAATGCTGACCTTAAACCAAACGACTTTTCAAGCCATTTCACTGTCAGAGAGAAATGTCAATTTTCAGAATGAATGAGTCTTGCTGAAATGAGGTGATCAGGAGAACTGTCTAAACTTAGGTTTTTTTCCTCATCTTGACTTTCCAATTATATATACCATGATTCTTCTTCTTCCGGCTGCTCCCTCCCATCAGGGGTCGCCACAGTGTTATCAACCACGATCCACACTATCGATTTGGCACAGTTTTCCCACCTTCCTGATGCAGCCCTCCCTATTTTTAATGAACCGTGTTCAGAATTATCATAGGTTTTAATCTTGGCTCATGTAAATAATGACCCTGCAAAAGTCATAGTTTTGTGACTAAAAACTCTGTGACACTCCTTTTAGATGTGAGAGGGTGTTCGACTGTAGTCTGTTAAAAGTCTTTTCAGAGTGTTTATTTTTTTAAGCTTAGCATAAGATGCTGCCGAACTACACTAGTTTTACAGTTGTGTTAAATCGTTCTGTGCGTGTGGAGAGGTACAAACTGCTAAATTAAGCAATGAACAGCTACCCTTTTAGGACAGAGTCATGGTAGAAAAAAAATTGAGTCCTGTCTGAATATAGCCCTGCTTGTGAACAGGGGAGTAATGTACCCAACACTCCTTGTGGCTCGCTGAACACAGTCGCAGAAAACATACAGATGCAATATTACCCTGATTCTACTACTTCCCATCTCAAAATTAAAATGTGCACAGACCTGCCTAGTTCCCTGGTCTTTTATCCAAAACACCATAGAGTACAATATAGCATGCTGCAAATTACCCCGTCCCGCTCCACTGCGCTCCACTTATTTTGAGGCTCTGTGCTTTTTCTGGAGCCTCTTTATCTTGACAAACCTAGTATTTTAATTTTAAATACAAATAAGAAAGACCAACTGACTATGCATGTGGGGAACACGGGGTGCATGTCCAAAAAGTTTGAACCTGCAGTGTTCAATCAGTCTTAAACAGGGAATCTGGACTGCCAGGGTTTCTTATATCATAAACCTAAGGAAGTAATCCATAAATTAAAACAAACTAATTTTTCATATAGAATAATGATACTATACAGTCAGAGTCAGTGGTAAAGCAGTGTGCAAGTGTGGAGTTATATCTGAGCCACTTTAAAAGGTATTATGTGTAGGTATTCATGATGTATTCCTTCAAAATAAATTTGTAATAAATCATGTTGATGAACCGTGATTTTTGGGGCTAAATCAATCACCAGAGGCGAACTTTTAAGTGCATACATCTCTAATAGGTGTGATGCTGGGGTTTGTCTCCTTTTTTCTCAGAGATGATGAGACTCAGGGCCTTCATTAGTGTCCCCTTCCTTTATTTGAACTTCAGTGACAGCAAAAGAAAGGTATGTTGAGGCTCCTCCCTATAATGTGAGAAATATATATATATTTAAAATGTGTAAAATCATCTACAATATGTAAAGATTGAAAATAACTTGTCATGGCGTTAAGGGTTAATAATATATAATTTGCCCAATACTTTCACTACATTATAATGCTTTAAAAATAATTACCAGCAAAATATTACAATCACAATTAATATAAGACTTCAGATCAGAGAGGTATTGTTCATTTTGTATGTCCGCCCTCTAGCGGAGAATACGTTTTACTACACTGTCCGAAAAAAGATACTGTAAAGATAAATTACTATTACTAAAGAATACAAACAGTGTAAAAGTCCTGGAGATGAAATGGGACAAATGAAATCAACACAACTTAAAAATCTACAATTAATATAGCATATGGTTTCTGAGAGTGTACACTTAATGGAACATTTTCAAAAAAGTATAATGTTCATGCATGTTGCAGCAGGTAGTGTTGCAGTTACACAGCTCCAGGGGCCTGGAGGTTGTGGGTTCAAGTCCCGCTCCGGGTGACTGTCTGTGAGGAGTTGGTGTGTTCTCCCTGTGTCTGCGTGGGTTTCATTCCACGGTCCAAAAACACATTGGTGGGTGGATTGGCGACTCAAAAGTGTTCGTAGGTGTGAGTGAATGTGTGTCACCCTGCGAAGGATTGGTGCCCCCTCCAGGTTGTGTTCCCGCCCTGCGCTCAGTGATTCTGGGTAGGCTCTGGACCCACCGGGCCCTTGAACTGGATAAGCGGTTTTAGACAATGAATGAAGTACACTTATAGCTTTGTCCTCAATTATGTGAGCTTTTGCTTGCTTTTGCAGTAGTTAAGTGGTGAATTAGACAAACTGGCAGATATTTGTCTGATTCCATTTTGATCAAAGCTCTCAGTGTGTTCTGATGAACTGACAGGCTAATGACCTAATGATGAGGAAATGTGCAGATAAGTGACACAGAAATTAATCAACGCATACAATGCGTGACATACTGATATTGATGCTCCAATATATGTTTCACATTGCAGGGAAGACTGAATGAATATAGCAGGAGTTTTCTCTAACATATCTATCTCAGTTCCTCAGCGAGAGACTCACATGGGCTTTAGACCTGAGAGACTCCTGATGGGTACGGCATGCTGAGATGCTGATGAAGATGATGGTGGCAATAATCAGAGAAGCACAGGGCAAAATGAAGATAAGCAGACTCACTGCTGAGAGGAGAACAGTAAGGTGAAGGATTACTACAGACAACAAAATAAGAGAAAGCTGAATGAGATTATGACTCTGAGATCTGTTCTAGTCATTTGTCCCTCTGTGGAGACATTCCAGGGAGTAACAAGGTGTCATGAGCATGCACATAGATCATTAATAGTGCCTTTTTTAAGCACATTGCCTGGTCAGAGGTTTGTGGACACCTGCTGATCCAATATTTCCCCTGAAATCAAACGTATTAATGGATATCTTGGCCATTCTTTGCTGCAGGAACAGCTTATATTTCTGAAAAACTTTAAACTGGATTTCTAAGCATAGTGATTTTTGATGCCATTCAGCCACAAGACTGTCAGAAGATCAGGTTCTAAACCTGCATTATTTAGTTCTGGATAATAACGCCACCCAAACTCATCCCAAAGTAACTGAATAGCACTTACTCACTCCAGAAAGCCTAGTTCCATAGACTTACAATAATGGTGCAACAAAACGTACAGGGGTTAGACATTGAAACTGAAACACCTGTCATTTTAGTGTTGGTAAATTGGCTAAATTGGACCAGCCTGGGGGCCAATATTCATTAATTGCACATTGCACCAGTAAGACCTTGTGCATCCAACGGTTCAAACATTGTATCCTGAAGGCGGTGCTTTGTATTAGGATGACAGTGCATCAACACACAGCAAGACAGGTGAAAGATTGGTTTGATGAACATGAAAGTGAAGTTGAACATCTCCCATGGCCTGCACAGTCACCAGATCTAAATATTATTGAGCCACTTTTTTTTCTATAGCAGTTTAAATTGAAACACCTCGTTGTGCATTGAGATTTGTTGTTATTCTTGGGTCAAGAAGTAGGAAATGAAAACCTCTTCAAAATAAAAGTTCCATATTGTGATTTTAATATCCTAATGGACTCTCATATAAAGTAAGATTATTTTTTTTAATCAGTGCTAGTATGAAGATCTATCTTTCAAGTGTGAAGGATGTGTAATCTTAAGGTCTTTTACCAATTAAATGTTTTTCCTAAAATCTTACAGGCAAACATCAAACCATCAGACAGATATACATCATCATCTGTTAGCAATGGCACTGTGTCATTGATGCAAAGCACAGAAAAATTTAGCTTTTTAGCATTTTGTTAAACAGACACTGGTCCTACAGGGTGCTTTTCCTCTTAAAATATGACAAATATTTTGCTGTACTTACGGTTCTTTTGCACATGGATACTGTAGGAAGTCTGGAGCTCACTGATGTCATTCTGAGCACTAAGGTCAAGGCAGTGAGTGCCCACAGACTTAAACGTGTAGTCCAGTTTGAACTGACGGTCATAAAGTTTCTCAGATTTACACGAAACTTGACCAAGTGAATGACATTTAGGCAGAATTCTCCAACAAAGCCACACTGGAAGACTAAAGTCATTATGAAACACACACACACACACACACACACACACACACAGAATCAGTTAGAAAAGCTTGTGTCAAAACTTTAAAATAATTTTTAGATTACACATCTTAGATGGCTTTAAAAAACAAATACTACTTCACTTTAAAAAGAAAAGT
The DNA here is from genome assembly GCF_029633855.1 of Hoplias malabaricus. Taxonomy (NCBI): domain Eukaryota; kingdom Metazoa; phylum Chordata; class Actinopteri; order Characiformes; family Erythrinidae; genus Hoplias; species Hoplias malabaricus. The sequence goes on along the minus strand of NC_089802.1, from coordinate 21,500,576 downwards.
TACAAAAAATAAATTCATAAAAGAACCACTTTTGAGATGAATGAGACGTTTTAGTTCTGACCTCTCTTAATACCACATTAATGCATGTCCACATAAATTTAGAGTGTTATTAGGAAGGAAATTTTAGACAAATTATTGAAAATGAAAGTAAATATTTTTTCTAAAATATATTTAATTGCTTAAACAATAAGGCTACTGTTGTATTGTTTTATTGAACAAACAGAGCTAAATTTTGTTATATTTCTATGAAGACTCTCTTGAATACGTTGCTTTTGTGTATATCTCAATATATATGAAGGAAATAGTTTGAAAATCAAGACATTACACACTGAATTATTCTCTGAGGCCGAATCCTTTAAGGACCTTAATTATTAAGAGTAGTCAGTGTAAGGTTCACCTTCCAGCAATGAGAAAAGACAAACTGCTTCTTTGGTCCAGGTTAAAACTGAGTGGCCCTCTCAGCTCAATGCTAGTGATAGCATCTGGAAAATAAAGGTCATGGAGATTCAGCAAGTAATACCCAATTCACTTTCCACAAAGGCCTCACATAAAGGGCAAATCAAAGTTACTCATGCTGTACCCACCTAACACAGTCAGATTCATGGAATAAAGCCCAGTAAGCCTTACAGTTCTAGTTAAATTGGCTCCCACGGTCAGGTGAAATGTGTAGTTTCCTGATGAGGTGTAGTGGCAGTGCAGGACTGGCTCTGGACCCTTGATCACGTGCCTTAACAGCCCAACAGCAGGACAGAAGAAGCAAAGTTTAATCATATTATGTCCACAGTTAAATCCACTGACAAAAAATACAGTCCCAATAATTATTTTTATTTAAAAGAACAACCTACTGGTGTCAGAACAAAGCTTTTTATCTTAATTATTGCCATTTTCACCCATTTTTTTTATTTGAAAACTCCATCTGATCTTTACATTTTGTGAATCTTTTTATGATAAATGGACAATTGAACAATTGGCAGAAATTTCATGGAAAAAAATCCTCATGTTAAATTTCACTGAAATTAAAGAGCATATTTTGTTACTGTTTTAAAATTACTATGTCAGAGATACAAGGTTTTGTTCTGACATGTCAGTAGTAAAATGCTAAAATAACGAACCACTGGCTTCTACTCTACACATGTTTAAACGTGATAATGTTAATTTACTAAATGCAGGGAAATTTGTCTCAGCAATATTTGACTGTAAATAAGGAGATCTTTGGCCCATAAATGACAACAATTTCAATGTGACTTGTAATGGACAACTCTATTGCTTTGTACCTAAGACCAGGGTCTTATTCCTCACATGGGAAAGCACACCACACCAATAGGAGCCTTTGAACAAGACAAAAACTTCTGCCAGCTACTGTAGCATAATTAAACGCTACATTGCTGTGGATAAGAACACTTTCCAAAGTCCAAGCACGTAAATGTAAACTCACCCATTGCCCAAGTCCCAAGTGTACATGAATTTTGCTGCACGCAAACTGCGCTGGCGGTCAGACAGCTCAAAGGAAATCATGGTTGGGATGTTAGCAGCCAACTCCCCACTGTCTCTCAGGTAAGTTGAATTCCCTTCTGTCTGATGGAAAGTGACCTTTCCTATAACACGCACTGATAAATATGATACAATAATATTTGAAAAATAATAGGAATGCATCAACATGGCAACTGTGGGTCAAAGAATTGTGAGCTTTTTATTTAAAAACAATTTCACCAGTAATGCTGAGTTAGCATTATATTTCTGTAGGATTACAAATACAGTGTTGTGAAAAAAATTCAAAGTAGTTCAGTGTTGCTTAAACCTTCAGCAATAAATACATTATCAATAATGTTTAACATATTTTTCACATCTAAACACTGTTAATTTCAATATGATTCTTATTTCATTGTACTCCCTACCAATAATAAAATAGCAAAGGCAAAAATATTGAATATGGCAGATAACTTACCAGATGACTGAACCAAATCATCAGAAATGCAGAGTGTTGGAAAGGTGAAAAGCAGAAGGACAATAACATGAATTTGAATGCTCTTCACACTGTGTAGAAAAAAAAACACAATGTACTGATGATTAAAAAAATAAGAGTCACTTCTTATCTATAACCGAGAGTAAGGTCATTTGTATTTACCAGTACATCTGGAATATATGAAGTTGGCCTTTCTGAGGATGCTTTCACATTCGAGAGTATGAAATTGTACCAATGGTCAAGATTCACATGTCTGAAACCCCACCCACGTGTTCAGGGCCTGTGTCAGCCTGAATAGAAGACATGATTGTGTAGCTTTAATTTGAGCAGAAATGGAACTAATTGCAAAAAACATGTACTGTAAACGCCTGTGTGTGTGTGTGTGTGTGTGTGGGAGAGAGAGAGAGAGAGAGAGAGAGAGAGAGAGAGAGAGATTGAGTCTATGAATCCAAGGAGTACTCATCAATTACCAGAAGGTGGCATCTGCTGCAAAAGAATAAAGATCACAGCTGAAGAAGTAATATCAACCGCGTATGTTAACATTACGCCAATGTGTATTGTATACTGTTGTAATATAACAATAAATATATATATATATTTTAAAAACGTTTTAAGGAGAATAAAAATGCATGAATGTCTGCATAATCTATTGTAGAACGCTGGGTACATATGGGAGCATTTGGAAGAATCGTACTGATGATTAGTTCTTTACAAAATTGGTGATAAAAATCAGGGTTTTTGATATGTAAACAAACAATTACAGCTAATTAATTTACTGTCTTAAACAATCAGTGAGTCTATGCAATCTATGCATGGGTTTGGTAATGTTAATAATGGTCAAATATAAATCAGAAAACAAAGCTTCATGGGCAATATTTTGTATATCCTGAATGTACCTCTCTGACATGAATTAGGAAAAAAAAAAAAAAAATATATATATATATATATATATATATATATATATATATATATATATATATATATATATATATATATATATATTTTTTTTTTTTTTTTTTAGGATAAAATTGTATGTAATAAATCATTCATTCATTCATTATCTGTAACCGCTTATCTAGTTCAGGGTCGCTGTGGCTCCGGAGCCTACCTGGAATCATTGGGCACAAGACAGAAATATACCCTGGAGAGGGCGCCAGCCCTTCAAAGGGCAACACACACACACACACATTCACACCTTCCGACTCTTTTTGAGTAGCCAGTCCACCTACCAACATGTGTTTTTGGACAGTGGGAGGAAACCCATGCAGACACAGGGAGAACACACCAAACTCCTCACAGACAATCACCCGGAGCGGGACTTGAACCCACAACCTCCAGGTCCCTGGAGCTGTGTGACTGTGACACTATCTGATGCCACCATGCCTCCTTTATGTAATAACATTTAAGCTAATTTTTCAAAGAAGATAAAGCTGACACAGGCCTTTTTAGCTAAACCCTTGTGCAAACTCCACATTCTGACCTTTCTAGAACATTTATCTTTTATCCTAGCCACAGGCAGGAAGCATGTGTCATGTGACCTGCTCCCTGTACGCCCTTATGTTGCATAGGGACCAGGAATATGCTACACAGCCCCTCTCAAGAGCCCATCATTCTGGTGGAACCATCAGTCCAGGCACATAAATGTCCCAGAATGCATTGGGACCCCAATGCTTCACCCCATACCTTTCCAGTGGTGCTCTCTGTCATCTTCCTTAGTATGCCAGGGTGATAAAGCCTGCATGGTTTCACCTCTGATGGTGGTCATAACAATTGTACTGTACTCCTCCAAATGCCTCTGGGAGAAATGCCCAACCCTTTGAAGAGGTTCATCAGTACCAGGCCAAAAGAGGCAGCATTTCTGGTTGTAGTTGACAGCACAGCCTTTGCACCACTATTTCTCATTTGCTGTATTAGCAATGCCAACACCAGCAGAGGATGTGAGGCACCAACTGTTAGCAGCAGCATGACACGTGGCCTTTTCTTGTGCTTATTCAGCCATGTAGCAGGGAGCCATGCACTGAGATGGCTTCATGTTTAGGATGGGCCACCCCTCACTCTGCCTGGGCAATTGCTTGTTCCAGGCTCAGTGATGTAAGTAGCATGTAATACTGGAGTGTTTCTGGTAAAAGGGTGTCAAGGAATGCTGCTACCACTCCTAGAAACTTCTACTCTCCTGCTCCTTCACCTGTCAATTCACCACCAGTGGTGGCATTGGGGCTTTGCCAAATTGCCACTAGAGTGCTATTATTAACTTGCCAAGGTTAACTTGCTGATAAGCACTTGTGCCTCTTAATCAACTGCCACACAGACCTCCATGGCTCTTGTCTCTTCAGACCAAGCTGTGCAAGATAAAGCTCCTAAGCAATAGTTGTCATGGAGAAGCCAGATCTTCACTGGCGGTGGCATTTCTCCATCAAATCCTGTCATCGTGTTAGCAACAGTGAGATCCTGGCTGCCATTTTGAATGCTGCCTCTGTGGTTAGTCTTAAAGCTGATGGCTGACTAACTGTGTGAGGCTGAAGTGCCAGCACAAATATCTAAGCTGTTCACCTTTGGATTCTCTGAGGAGTTGGCTGAGCGTTTTTTTCTCCTTAAGAAATATCCTACTTCTGACACCAATGTAGCCAATGTACATTTAGCTAAGTAAAAGTAAAAAAATATATATAAATATTAAGAGTCTGTCTCATTACTGAGGGGGAAAACATGCATAATGTGAGCTGCTCGCAATAGTCTGATTAAATGAAATGTAGGGACCAGAGCCAAGTCCACAGTAGTGACTTTACAGTTTTTAAGCAATAAAATGCCTAAAAGTCTTGCTTATTAATTTATACAGAAATTCTGCATCAACAATGGAGTTTACAATTAAGTAATCTAATAGTTTTCCCTGTCAATAAATAAATAATATAGTGAAAAAAAACAGCAGCTTCGCTCGTGCAGAGGCTCAGTCACAAACACCTCCCTGCTCCCTACGTAGTGCACTAAGGTCAAAGCAGGGGCTTTGCGCTGCGAATCCGCTGAGGAGATATTTGGGAAGGAGTCACTGGCGGGTAACCTGCTTGAATTACAATCGTTCACTCATTCATCAAGAGACGCTGTGTCGTCGCCGCGCTACCTTTGCGCTCGCAGCCAATCAGAAGCGGAGGATCGCTGAGACGACGCGCGGCTAGAGTGCGCTGCACTGTCTGTGGCTCCGCACATACATGATTCACAGCACCTTTTAAACGCTTCTTCAGCCGTGTTTGGACTGTCGGAGGCATTACGGCTCGACGTTGTCTGTTAAGGTGTCTCCAAGGAAACTTAAATACCTTTCGTTTTTGGGGAGAATTTGAGGAATTTGCTCCTCCAACATGTCTCGGGACCCAGACGACGTGAATAAACTCACCGAAAACACATATAAGGTAAATATCGACTACAGTGTCTGACCATGAGTGGGTAGGAACTGTACGTCTGTAATAGCTTATCAACTTCTTAGCGCTATCTTAAGTTTTTTGAACGTCTTCTGCTTGTTTAGTCTGTAAAGGATTGAAGTAAAATAGGCAAAAAAAAATATGTATGGCTCGCTGAAAAGGACGCCAAATTTTAAGCACCAACCAGGCGAGTACTTCAGACAGCTAACCAAAAGTTAGCCAGATAACTTGAGCTTCAAGTTGAGGTGAGAATGTCCCTCGGGTCTTATCTCATTAAAAGGTAGAGAACGATTTGAAAACATTTTATTGCGATTTTTCCGACCAGTAATTCGATAGGGATTTACATTGCAACGGGTCTCTTTTTATAACAAAAAAGACAGAGAATATCTGACTAATAGCTTGGTCTGGCTGAATGTAGAATACCAGGCTGATACTCATTTGTGGTTGTTGTCATGTACACAGCCCAGTGTTTGGTTTTCTCTGATTGGTCTCTCTTCGACAAGCTAAACGCTCCCAATTAAAACGGGTATTTGACATCCTTGTTCATCTTTTCATAACCCGCCCTGCACTACATGTAGATAAACTGTGGATTGTTTTAGGTGGTCAAAATATCCACTACCTATTTAGAAACCCATATACTGATATAATTTCTGCTTTAATGATAAAACACCATACGTTTCTTTAATGGCTTAGAATAGGACAACATATTGGATTACTTTCTATTATTATTTTGCCTGCCTTTATTAATTAATTTTTTTTTGTGTGTGCTGAGTTTAAGTGAAAACCTCTGTTGCTTCACTTTTAGCTGACTTTCTAAACAGAGTAAAGAAACCAGTTTCAAGTGGGGTGTAAGAGTTACATACCTGACGACTCATTGTTTTGTTAAGGGTGTGCCTTTTGGGAATTGAAAATGGAGCTACACAACCCTTTAGTGTTTCTCTGGAGGGCCAGGAGGCCCAGAATGACTTCTTTGCCAGGACTTTGCTCTTAAAAATATGATTATATTAGGAGAAACACGTTAATGATTAAACATCTTTTGTATAAAGTGCTAGCTATATTTAGAACATACACAACATATTTCTCCCACTATATTTTCACACCTTGGTTTAGAGGACGTCTCTTAATGCACCCACGTTCTCTCAACACATGAACTGTGACTGCTACTATATCAGCCCCCCCCCCCGATGTCCAAAGTAAACAGGCATCTTGGTTTAATATGCATTAAAGACTGATATACAATACCAGTCAAAAGTCTGGACACCTTCATTACTCATTGGACGAATAGGGCTATTCAATATATAGAACTGTGTACCAGCCCTGCCTCTGCACAACCTAAATTATAGTCTCAAACACATTAAGAAGGCGAGCAGTTCTACAAATCCTGACTAGGCCACAGCTGTTCACTGAAAACAATTCCAGGTGACAACCTCATGAAGCTGATTGAGAGAATGCCAAGAGTGTGCAAAGCTCTCATCAAAGCAAAAGGGCAGCTTATCTAAAGTATAAAACATATTCTGGTTTGTTTAACACTTTTTTTCTTGTTTATTTCATATTTCCGTATGTGTTCCTTCATAGTTTTAATGTCTTCAATATTTGTGCACAATGTAGAAAAAACAACAACAACACACACATTGAATGAGATGTTGTTTCCAAACTTTTGACTGGTAGTGTACATTCACAGCATGTGGAAAATGGCCCAAAACAAATGGAATGAGTCTCTGAGTGGGCATGTCCAAACATTTGACTGGTATTGTATGTTAATAACCTCAGTTCTGACTGGTTACCTCATTTTGTTCCACAAAGCCAAAAAAAGCTACCTAGAGAGAAACATTACTTATAAATTCTACAGTATGCTAAACTGCTGGAGGATGAGTAGGGGATATACTCAGTCACAAGGTTAAAACCACTGACCGGTGAAGGGAATAACATTGATTATCTCGTTACAGTGGCAGCTGTCAAGGGGAGGGATATATTAGGCAGCAAGTGAACAGAATGTTCTTGAAGTCAAGGTGTTGGAAGCAGGGAAAATGTGGTGGTTATCTCCAAAACAGCAGGTCCTCTTTATGTTTTCTGTATGTAATGATTAGTACCTACCAAAATTGGTCCAAAGAGGGACAACTGGTGAAACGGTAATGGGAGCCCATCCACATGAGATGCACTGTGTTCTAGCAAAATTCTATGACGACCAGCATTTAACTTTTTTAAACAATTTGTCCTACAATAGCTCTTCTGTGGGATCTGACCAGTCATGCTAGCATTTTCTGTCTACTCGCTCCTCTGTGAGCCTTGGGTGCTAATGACCCTCTCACTGGTTCACATGTTGTCCTTCTTTAGACCACTTTTAGTATTTGTTAAACATTCATATTGGGTATACTCCACAAGGCCTGCTATTATAGCAGATGATCATGATCATCCCAACTTGGCCCTTGTCAAAGATAAAAACAGTAAACTGTAAAATATCCTATGCCAATCCATTAGAGTTTCACATTGGGCCTATTGTACCCTCGTCCTACCTGCAACCACAACATTCCTGTAATCATCTACATTTGGCCATTTAAATCCTATCCCAAATCAGTAGGGTTGCTGTGGCCATTTTCGATCCGATCAGCAACCAACTACACCAAACACCATAGCCTAATCATTGGGCCCAGCTCATGTGTACATACCTCAGCCACTGCATCACAAACTCTTCACAGAGGTCATCAGGTAGGCATATCCCTCATCAGTGTTTCGCTGATTTAAGCCTACGACATCTCCAAAAGGCTCACCAGTGAAGTCTAGTATCCCAGACCCACCTCAAGCATGCCCACTTCAAGCAAACTTTACAGTCCTACCTTACCCTTTACCACTAACAACCATAAACCCTGGTGACTAAGGCTGTTCCTAGCCCCACTGGCACCGTTAACGCATGCTCAGTTCCATGTGGACTTTACGTTATATCCACAACTTCCTGCCCTATCACAAGCAGTAAATTCATATCACTGAACTTTTTTCTTTCTTCCAACACACCAACTTCAAGAACCGACCCTTCACTTGCTGCCTAATACAAACCCCATTTCCATAAAAGTAAGGATGTTTTGTAAAATGCAGTAAAAAATAACCTGTGGGTATAAGTATAAGAAACCTTTTCCAATGTTTTCATTGACTGACTAGACTAGGATTTGCGATAATAAACAAATTATGCTTTTAATGACTACATATTTGGGACAGGAGCAAAATATAAGTGAAATGTTTATTGAAAGTTTGTCACACCTTTCTGAGGTATTATACTATGAGTGGATAAATAATAAAAGTATAGAATGGACATTAACAAAAGGCTTTGTCTGGTTTATACAAAAATTAATGAGAGAATTGTCAAATGGTTCCAAAATAAATGTTTATCAGTGCAGGTTTGCAAAGAATTATGGTCTTTTATCATCTGCTGTATTTAATATTGTGAAATGTTTCAAGACATTTGGAGAAATACCAGTCCATATAAGGTAAAGCTGGACACCTTCAAGCCCTCAGATGGCACTGCATAAGAAACTGTCTTACTATAGTGATTTATATAGCCACATGGGCTTGGGAATACTTAAAAAAAAACTATAGTCACTCAGCAGTGTCCACCACTGCAAAAAGGAAATGCAACCTGAAACTGTTGTTTTCTTATGCGGATACGCTAACAAGTTTTCTGGGCCCAAGCTTGTCTCAGTAAAAGACAATAAAAAAATGTGTGCTGTTGCCCTTTTTCAGTTTGTTTTCATGGAAAATTAACATAATGTTTCCATGCTAATAATATAAGGGGCAGTCCAGACTGTTAGGAGCAAAAGGTGCAAAAAGCCAGTATCTCTCATGGATTGGGGATACAGCAGTATCCATGGCATGAGTAACTTGCATATGTGAGAAATTTCCGTTCATGTGGAGGTGAACACTGGGTTTTTAAAGAGACATGCTGCCAATGAGGGACTGTGTTTTGCAGGGAAGTCCATGATTATGTAATCAGTACTAGGCTTCTTTCTGTATGTGCTGTGAAAATATTGCTTTGTAGACAGAGATTGTGTGCTTGACTGACCAGGTCTGTCTCTTGTGGTGTGTCATGAAGAGGAGAATCAGACAACGGCAAACACAGACTGCAACTAAGGCCTTGTAGCAAGCTTGAATGGGCAAAATTTCCTCTCGCCAATTTAACAACTGATATCCCAAAGGAATAAACAGTGTAATTAAATGGAAAAGCGATGTAACAGAGTAGAAAATATGCCTCTGCCCCAACATTTTTATAGTGTTGCAGGCATCAAATTCTAAATGTGTTTATATTTCCAAAATACAATTGTTCAGTGAAAAAAGTGATTACAGACAATGAATGAATGATCAGTGAAAACATTGGAAATCTTTTCCTTGAGCAGTTAAATAAAAGTGTAAGGGAACATGTAACAGACACATTTTTTAAATAGTGTAATAAAATAATGTTATTTACCTGACAATAGTTTTAATCTTGTGGCTGATCAGTGTATATACATTATTTTGATTCCTTGATATCAAAATCCTTATTATAATGTCTTTCTATATAAGTCTTGTTGGGATAATTCTGTTAGTGTGGATCATTCAGATTTCCAAGATATGGGCATTCTAATAGTGTCTGTTATCATGCATTCAAATTCCTTTAAATACAGTTATTTGCGTGCTTTAGTAATACATTTTGCATTTTAGCATGCATTCAAATTAGTACAAGAAACAGTCTAGCAAAGTAATAGGTGGGATCTTAGCTGAGTAAAGGCAAATGTAAACCATTATCGACAAAGTATCAAGTAAATGTAAGTGCAACTGACCATGCACATAACTGTAAAAATGTTTACACAATTACTTTAATGTGCATACTGTACTTCCCTGTGTATGAATGAAATCACTGCTAGGATGGGTTTTATTTGTTGTAGTAAGTGTCATAAATGGACAACATGGACATGAGCAAGATTGTGATTTGCTCATTATTTCTGACATAAATTGTGTTTAGGTTAATTATTTCAAATTGTTTTCCTCATCACTGTGCTTCCTTTTCTTAGAATGTGATGGAGCAGTTCAACCCAGGATTGCGCAACCTTGTGAACCTTGGGAAAAGCTATGAGAAAGCTGTGTCAGGTAAGCATTTAACATTGCTTTACACCTTTACTTCAAAGGAGGATAGTTTAACTCCTGTAGTGTAGTACAGTGCAACAAATGTTTTCAAGTTGATATTGATGAAACACTCCTCTATAGATTTAAAACACTCTCAGTTGTGTTATTACAAATGGCATCATACCTGTCAGGGAATTCAAAAACACAAATCAAAGAACAGTGCACAAACTAGGGACATTACGGTCATTTCAATACTGTTAAAAAAGTTATTTTACCAAGGCCATAACTGAAACATTCAACATTCACTGTCTTACAGCAATGACGCTTGCTGGTAAGGCGTATTTTGATGCAGTCTCAAAGATTGGAGAGAATGCCTCTGTATCGCCAGTCTCCAGCGAACTAGGTGAGTCTGCAGCAGTGCCTGTATCTGTGGGGCCAGGGGTGGTGTGAGAGAGGCTAATTACGTTCTGAAGTTGATGATTCATTGCTCCCAGCATGACTTAGAATATCTTGATTTCCCCCCCCCCCCCTCCTCTTCAGTAGGCAGATATCATGTTCATACCAAGATTTGGTGGTAGTTTATTGCCAGTGACTCAGCATTTACTTTATTCATTGGAGGTGAAAATGAAGTCAGTTTCAGAGCTTGTGATTTATAAATTTCCATTGGACTGTTTTTCATGCTTGTTGTCTCTGCTTTGGCAGAGTAAATGCTACTGATGTATGCAGGTCTGCTAGCACCTCTTTTTGTTGTTGTTTTTAAAATGAGATAAAGCGGCTAAATGGACAGTGTTTTAATTCTTATTTCTTTCCGATTTAAGTTAATCCATTTCTCCGTGTGTTTATCATAATGGCAAACCAATGTTGTGCCGTGTTTTGGAAGAAGCAATGCATATGAATTTACTAGATTAATAGGTTGACAATACTTATGTGTGTGTTAAATGAACATGTTTGTCTTGCTTGCATTGACACTTGCCTTTTTCTCTGTTTTATTCGTGTAGAAATCATGTATATTTTGAATGAAGTCAATTCAATGCATCACCTTATTCATTACAGTGCTGTTTGTAGAATGGCTGGTTAATTCTAGTGTAATTCCCTCTTTGAGCCTCATGTTTTGTGCTTGAGCTCCGCTCCTCAGCCTGGAATCCCTGTCAGACAGCCCAGACGACTCCCAGACAGTGTGAATTCTCTCACACACCGAGCAGAACACAGCAGCAAACACGCAGAGCAAACAGTGCATGGACTCTCTCTTTCTCTCTCTTATTCACCCTCCCTTACATCTGCCTCAGACTGCTTAAATCTGCCTCATGACTCATCTCGCTTACCCAGCTTCGAGCATTTCATAACCTAAAACACAGATATATTAACACCCCCTCCCTCTCTCCAACCTCCACTTGGATTTCTCTCAAAATAAATGGTAGGCACCTCACAGTTGTCAGTACATTCTTGGTTTAAGCAAGTACATGCCTAACTTGAGTGGTACGATCACACAGGTTTACTACTGTATGCAGAAGTTTAAGTGATCTTGGTGGTGTTACATGTTTTGTTTTCATATTTTATTGTACATTTTTTTCCTAATATATTAAATTCTGCATATAAAGAGTAAGTGTTTAATCATTTCACAGATCTGCAAATTTACATAATCTGACCAATTTTGCATATATATATATATATATATATAAATTATGCCCAACTTCACTTTAAATTTATGTAATATACATATGACAAGACATAGAAACTGAGCAAATTGTATCTAACCATGCCTGGCAATCCTAATGTATTTGATCGAGTCCAGATGGCATGTGATAATTTTATGGTAGGGGAAAGCTTAGGCTTTTTAAAATACCCAGTTTCTATTTGTCACAGATGTAGCATATAGTTGATTACAAAATATATTCATTTTGATACACGCAAATTCCTTGTTTTATAAACGTGGTTGTCTCCTGTTGTCTTGCTCAAAGTTAGGTTTTTGACATTAGTCTGATTTGTGTGTAGTTCCTGGACTTCAGCAGCAGCATTTTGGCTGCTTCTGTTAAGGGTTTGAGTCACCAGGTTTTTCTTTTTCTCCCCGTAAGTACAGGGAAACCTCTCATCTATTCTAATCAATATTACAAGTTCTGTAGAAAGAGGTTGAAACACCAAGGAATATTGCTTTTAAAGGAAAGTTGACTCCTATTACTTGAGCTTTTTTGAAAATAAAACATAAATGCAGTGGTTTGTCAGTAGATCATATATTTATAACTATTAAGCCCTTCCAACACAAACCATGTATCTCAAATGTCCATGTTTTTATTAGCACTGTGTCCTTTCCTAGCAGTGGAGATGAAGTTTTAAGCTTAATAAACAAAAGAATTGCTTTTAGGGTTTTTTCTATTTGTTTTTATATAAATGTACTGTTGTCAGCTCCTGACAACGTGCCAGTACCCAGCACCATCAATTACACTGAAGTAGAAATTGACTTAATTATAAAGAAATGGACTTAATAATAACCCTCAGACTGATGCTTCCAGCACTATTGTAATTACTATTGCCCCACAATGATGCCATTATCTCTTATTATCATTATTGCTATAACCCCCATTACTTCCATCATTCTTACCTCAGTACTTTAATTACATCAGTGCACTGTAGCAAAATGACAGACTTAACTGATGATACTGTTAATTTCTATTAGTAGTTTCATCTGAGTAGAATGGGTCCCCTCTCTGAGTCTTGGTTCCTCCCAAGGTTTCTACCTCCAACTTTGAAGGGAGTCTTTTGGCTTGCGCAGCTAGGGCTTTCTGATTGACATTATCTCTTGTTCATGTTACTAATAAAGCTGCTTTGCTTGTAAAAAAATTGTGAAAAGCACTAAACAAACAAATGTTTGACTGATCTTTTTTTCCCCTCCTTTGAAATATAGGGCAATAACTAATGTCATTTCATGTTTAAGATGCACAAAGCAAGGTTCGTAAAGGCACGGTTGGGTGAGCTTGGTGTGGAAGAACTCAACCATCCTGTAGAGAGCCCTGTTTTCCACCCCAAGCTCAACCTTGCTTTGTGCACTGGGGCACAGTCATGCTGGAACAACAAGGCCTTCCTTAAACTGTTCCCACAAACTTGGAAGCATAAAATTGCCCAAAATGTTTTGGTATGCTGAAGCACTAAGGTTTTCCCTTCAGTGGATCTAAGGGGCCTAGGCCAACTCCTGGAAAAACATCACAATAGCGTTGATCTTCTTCACCAAACTTTACAATTGGCAACACGCAGTCAGACAGGTAACATTTTCCTGGCATTTCTTTAAAAAAAAATCACGTACGGCTTTTCATTGCTGGCGCTTAAGTGCTCAATATCTGTTGTGTATTAATAATAATAATAATAACAATTTACCTCTGCCTGTCACCTTTCTCTCATTCTCCCTCTCCCACTTTCCCTCCCTGCCAGTCATAGCTGATCCATGTGTTTTTCTCACCCCTCTATTGTTTTCGTGAAATGGCACTGCATGATAAATCGCCACCATGGCTCTTCATTACTGTGGCGCTATAAGTATAGTATTCTGTCAGAATAGCTGGAACACTCAGTTAAAAGTGTTGGACTGGAATGTGACAAGTGATCAAGCCACCCTGCCCTTTTCCTCCTGCTTATGCATTCATCTAAAGTGAAAGACAAGAAAATGAAACAAAGTCTTTGTTCCTTGAAATCCAGTTCCTTGTAATTAGGAGCTGTGTATTGTCTGATATTTGAACTACTGTAGACATTGTCTCACTGCTCAGAGCAGGCTGTGGTTTGTTCTGAATTATGCTAAACTCCTTACCTCTATGTAACTTAATTATTTGGTTTAAACAGGGGAGAAACATTGTGTTCAGGTTTTGAAGGTGGGGACTGTCAAGCATGTTTTTGTTCTGCAGTGACCATCATGCTGGCTTTTTAACTCTGTTTGCTCTTTTCTCTGATCCTGCCTTGCACGTCTCTTTTAACAGTCATTGCGACAGATGTGTCCTCAGGCGTTAACACATTACCAAATACTTTGGCAAACATTCATAAACCATCTTTGAACTCTGTTTTTTCCTTGACGTATTAAGTATTTAAGTTCTTGTTAAACTTCTTATCTAGAGGCACATTAAAATTATTTTAGCTGAACTGAAATGCTAATGTCTTGAAGAAAAAGCAGTGTCACTTTGTCTGTAAAAAGTTGAGATGAGGTCTATTAAAAGAATGGGACTAATTGCTGGAGATGTTCATGCCTGACCTGTTCAAAATCAAGAACGCCTGTCATTTTTTAAATAATAGCTGTTATTAGCACAATGCTGAGGTACTTTCTCAAGTGTTTAGTTTCTCTTTGATAGGAGAATTTACTTTCACTGCTGCAGTTTTCATTTGATGGTTGTTTCTCCAGTTTCTGTTTATGACAGGTGTGTCCAAACTTTTTTCAAAGAGGGCTGAAATATATTATTCGTAAGTTGAGTGTATGCAAATTATGAAAAACACAAATTAACATAACAGTTTATATCTATTAAGTACTGAATTTCATTTTAAAGCATTAACTGCTGCAGGAAATCAAGAGTGTAAAATCCAACATTTTACTGCAAATACTTCCCTCTCTTGAAATCGCCAGTTCCCTTTCTGAATCCATAGACATTGCTTATGGAATAGGCCCCCCAACCGGCACAATGCAGTCACAGGTAACGTTTTCCTGGCATTCTCCAAACACAAACTAGTCCATTTTACTGACTCTCAGACAGTAAAACATGACTCATCACACCACAGAATGTGTCGTGCTCTACAACACTCCATCCGATATTTGGCGTTGTGCTTGGTGATGTAAGGCTCACATGCAGCTGCTTGACCATGGAAACCTATGCCATAAAGGCCCCAGTGCAGTTTTGGTGCTGATGTTAATCCTAGAGGAGGTTTGGTACTCTGCAGTTATTGAGTCAGGAAAGCCTGTGTGACTTTTACTCAGCACTTTGAGACCCAGTTCTGTAAATGTATGTGGCCTGCCACTTCATGGCTGAGCTGCTGTGGTTCTTAAACACAGTACCACTCAGAGTTGACTGGAGTATCTATGAGGGGAAGAAATTTCATGAAATGGCATAAGCTCTGGAATAACCCACTCTGCCACAAATATTTGAAATGGCTGACGGCATGGCTATGTGCTTGATTTTCAGCACCTGTGGCAATGGGTCTGTTCGAAACTCCTGAATTTAATAATAATGTGTTGTCCCAAAATTTTTGTCCATATAGTGTATACACAATTAACATCATGAGTAGTCTATCAGGAAATTATGACATTGGTGTTAAAATGAAACTGTGACTATAAAATTGTACAATAATAAATATAGAGGTTTGCAAAATAATTGCAGCCCTTTTGCACATAGCCCCTGCCACCCACTTCTGCCTGTTTGAAGTTTCATTACCTCAATGGTTTCTGTAACCATTTCATTCAGTTCATTGTCGCAGTGCGTCTAGAGCATCCCAAACAGGGTTCTAGTCCATCAGAGGGCATCAAACACTCCCACATTCACTCACACTCCACTTCTTTGGATACTTTTAAACAGTCAATCCAGATACCTGCATATGTTTTTTTGTTTTGTTCTGTGGGAGGAAACCCATGCAGATATGGAGAGAACAGAATGTGACTACATGACCGTGGACCTGTGTCACAGCTACACTACCTGTTGTGCCGTTATGCTGCCCCTGTGTAAATACATTACATTCATTGTTTGAACAATGGATTGATTATTTGGGAGTGAATGTAATTTTTCTTAAGCCATGTTAAACCTGGCAACATTTGCTATGAATGAACATAGCATGTAGAGTATAGATAAATCAATTCAGTTTTTGTCAGCTCAACTGTTTGTTTGGCCAGTGGTTAGGCAATATCTACAGGTCTGTATCTGTAAAATAGGGGCTTGATCCTGAACAGTTTTTTGCAGCTGGTGATTTTATTTTTTTTTTTTAAGTTGACACAAATAATAGCTATCGTTTAATGTGCTATTTTGAAGAAGGCAAAAATGAAAGTAATTTAGCCATGACAAATTCAGAAACCACATTTCTACCTTGTTGTTTGGAATCTATGCTATTGACTGTGCATTAATGTCCTGTTTGTACAGACAGAGAGAGCGGAACATAGGCAGAGAAAGTTGAACCACCTGACATTGTCTATTTCAGGTTGATCCAAATACTGAAATGCTGTTCATATTTGTTTTGATGGCCTTAAATGAAATGGTGGCGCACATGTTCTTTTGTTCAGCGTGGAGTTGTTTTCTTGGAAATTACTGTTTGAATAATGGTCTGGAGCAGCACTCACTCTGTGGAATTGATTGACAGGACTGAGTGTGCGCTAATCAGACAATGGCACTGGCAGCGGCACTCTCTCTGGATGACTACACACACATCAATCAGGAGAGACAGATATGCTTTTTCATCTCTTGATAGGAATGCATTTAAGCAGTTTAAAAGGTCTGCACACATATATTTGTAGAACATTTAATTATTGCCAACTTTGTTGCAATTGTATGTAGTGTAGAGCTGATAACAGACTTCATAGAACAGTTAAAGACTCATCATCTTAATTAGATAGGTCCCATCGAGACCAATTATTATTAGATTAAAGGTTTTCAAGTCCTTGCTTGAAAATAGGAGGAGATAAAGGACCTTGGAAAATGTAGTGACTTTTAGACATGGGCAATGATTCTATTTCTATTATTCCGATAATTACTTTTAGATGCACAGATGTATCATCTTTGTTTCAGATTTACTTGATCACTTGTGTTATATTTATGCTTTAGCCTGTCATTAAAAATTTTTTCAAAATTTTACGTTGCGTTCTGTTGATTGTATCTGTATTGTACTGATTACTATACTCATGAATGGTCTCTCTTTGAGTTTTTAGTCAGTAAGTTTTCAGTCCTGTTCTTAGCACACTCTCAAACCCAGTTTCTGGATAAGTTAGTGTTTTTTGTTTTTTTTTAAATTGAGGTGCATGGTTCAAAATTTTTGTGACAAACGTACAATGAAAAGACTGAATGTGCTTTGACTGAACAGCTTGATTGCAGTTTGTCTATAAATAAATGTAAAATGTTTCACCAGCAATACTCTCAAATGTTGGTATAGGTCAAAATAAGAGTGAAAAGTGTATATATTATTCATTTTACACTGTTTTCTAGTATTTCACTATAAGCAGGAGAGTATAATATATAGGTAATTATTAAGGTATAAAAGCAATATCCATCAAAGACTTCATAGGGTCTTTGCAAGCAAATATTGTGTCAAATATATTTAAACACTACAAATGAACAAATACTATTATGCAATGAGAAAGCTATACATCAGTTCTCTGATAACAGTGGTAAACATGCATCTGTCCCATCTTTTTGAGTTTATTAGAGGCATCACACACTGTTTGTTTATATTGTGTACAAATAATTTTAAAGCTTTTTTTGTGAAATGTAAAATTGAAATTTAAAATTCAAACATTCTCCTCCTTTTTTGTTATTTTATGGTAACTGTTGCGTAGTATGTCACACAGCTCCAGGGTCCTGGGATTGTGGGTTCAAGTCATGCTCCGTGTCACTGTCTGTGAGGAGTTTGGTGTGTTCTCCCTGTGTCCGTGTGGGTTTGCTCCGGGTGCTCTGGTTTCCTCCCACAGTCCAAAAACACACACTGGTAGGTGGATTGGCGACTCCATAGGTATGAGTGAATGTGTGAGTTTGAATGTGTGTTGCCCTGCAAAGGACTGGCGCCCCCTCCAGGGTGTTTTTCTGCCTTGTACCCAGTAATTCCGGGTAGGCTCCAGACCCACCATGACCCAGAATTAGATAAGAAGTTACAAAAAAATGAATGAATGTTT
Source organism: Hoplias malabaricus (assembly GCF_029633855.1). Classification (NCBI taxonomy): domain Eukaryota; kingdom Metazoa; phylum Chordata; class Actinopteri; order Characiformes; family Erythrinidae; genus Hoplias; species Hoplias malabaricus. The sequence continues at coordinate 21,482,290 of NC_089802.1, read as the reverse complement.
CATAGTATTAAAAATTACAATGATTTATTCAACAAAAAATAACCTTAAAATTAAATAGTTTGAAAATCGCAACATATTTGTCAGTGTATTTATGAGTTCCATTAAGGAAGAATGATGTCAAAACATGTGCATCGATTTGTTCTGTTCTTGAGAATAATATTGTATCCAACGTATGTGTGAGTTTTAGAATAGACAATTTAAAGATGATGATTTTGATGTTAGTGATCTTGAACATATTAATACTTAATTTATTTACAATTAGCAATTGTGAACGTAGTGTATTATACTTAATTTCTAGTTTCTAAATTAAAATAAAAATTGAGCATTTTCATATCTAATACTACACAACTGTTACCATAAAATGACAAAACAGCAGGAGAATGTTGGTTTGAATCTTAAATTGCTCTCAAAATCCAATTAGGTAACTACCAAATTCCTCAATCAGGACAAGCTATCATGATCAGCTTAATTGACAAATGCCTTGGACATATTAATTAATTACAGTAAATTCTTACATTTGAGTCAAAGAAACACTCGTCCATGGAAATCAGAGCGGATGTGGATTAGGTGAAAAAATATAATGCTGGCATTTTCCTTTAGAAGAGGTTTTTTATGGCAGATGTGTAAAAAGGACCAATACTTGTATCACAGTTACTAATTACAAGACAGGTTTCTCTAAAAATAGTGTAATTATTATAAAGAAATAATACCTCACCATATCATATTCCATCACCAGAGTTGTGAAAACACAGGGCCTGCACAGCAGCCTGCACACAAGACAGCATTTACCAGCTCTATCTGCTGACCTTTACATTGTAATAATGCTCCACAAGTTCCGCTGTTGTTGGGCAACTTGCTACAGCCCTTCAACTCGGTTTGTTAACTTAGAGTTTGGCTTGTGTAGCGTAAGCAATTTTTAATGACTGAGTGGTATTAAGCTGAAATAACACTGGCCAGACTCTGAAGGTCCAGCAGGTGCTCCATGATGGATTAATGAGAGATTACTGAAAGTTTTGAATGATGGCAGCAGTTATTGTGTTACCACATTTTGTTTGTGTATTTTTCAGTACTGCGAGTTTATATAAATGCACGGTGTATCTGACTCTGTCATTCCAGAGCAGAGTACAGTTACAGTTGTGTAATTTATACAGCAATGCACAAGAGGCAGAGACAACAAATCCTTGATTATTTCCTTCCCAGTTGAAGAAGCCATTATGTTATTTATTTGTCTTGAAATTTCTGGAGGTTAGATATAAGTAGTTTCTAAAACTGGAGATCTCTTTAAAATTATATGCCACAACCTGATGATATGAGAGCAAGCATGTGATTTCTCTAAGACATCCGAAGCCAGCTACTACTACATTTTTGACCTGCTGTTCACAAAATGCCTCTAAACAGCTCAACATGCTTAAAGGAAAAGACTTCAGATAATATGCCAGCTAACAGATGTCTACATTGACTAGAATTGTGCTTGTAATGAGGGTAAAAGAAAAGCTAATTTTGTTTTGTTGAACTTCTGTGCTTGGATAGTGGAGTCCTCACCAAAGACCAACGCACCATCAGGAAAATCAAGCTCTAGTCCACTTCTGATCTCAAATTCTGCTGGTGTTTCTATAGATTCTTCCACTGTAGGAAGCATTACGAGATTTATAAAGAACATAGCACAGAAAGTAAGTAAATGTGTGTTTGGTCGATTATGTTTTTGTTGTAATAATTCTTCTTGGCAATAAATCTTATACCATTGGTATAAGAGCCTGTTAATTTCCCTTTTAAATGGTGCCAAATTTGTAAGGAACATGCATTTATGGGATGAGCAGTAGAGCTGAGTATGTGGGTTGTGCCCATGAAAAATTTGCCAAATCCTCTCTGCCAACAGCTTATTCTGCCATTGACTTGTTTGGTGGATTGGATGATTGAAGTTTGAAGAAACAAAGACATATTGACAATTTAACAAACATGAGCCTCAGTTGCATGTGGAAGGACCATACACAGCCACAACAGCCTCCACCAGCATTTGTCACAAGTCAGCCAACGTGGTTGTGTTGGTCACTGTGGCACAAACAGCACGCCAAGCTGATCCCACCAGTGTTCAATGGGGTTGAGGTCAGGAGTCTGGCAGGCCATTCCATCCTCTCCACTCCCAAATTCTGGAGGTAATCTCTGATAAACTCCACTCTGTGGGGGCGAGAGTTGTCATCTTGGAGAATAGAGTTTGATCCCAGACTGTGGAGATATGGGATTGCCACTGTTTACAGAATTTCATCTTGATCTCTCTGCATTGAGATTGCCTCCAATGATGACAAGCCTTGTTTTTCCAATGAGGGAGACGCCACCCCACACCATCACACTGCCTCCACCAAAAGATGGTACTGTATTGGCGAGCAATCAGCATAGCGTTCTCTGCGATGTCTCCACACTATGACCCTACGATCCAACTGCCATAGGCAGAATATGGACTCATCACTAAACATAACGTTCCTCCACATGTTCAGGTTCCAGTGCATGTGTTGCGAACAACAGTGCGTACAGGCCTGGCGGTGAAGGGCAGTCATGGTAGGTCTCCTGGCAGCCCGATGAGACAGGAAACTAGCTGCATGTAGTCGGATCTGGATTGTCTGGGATTGACTGCATATCTGTAGAAGACAGCCTACGGTACCGAAGTGCTGACAGGGTGAGGAAACAGTCGTCTTCTGTGTTGTCTTCTTGGGACACCCACTTCACGGCCTGTCTCTGACATCCCCCATTATATGGAACTTGGCCTTCAGTTTGCAGATGGTACTAGGGTTCACTGCAAATAATGTTGCAGCTTGGTTTTGCCGAACACCAGCTTGAAGTTGCCCTATAGCCTGGGCCCTATCCAGATCAGTCAAATGTGGCATTTTTGAAGAAGACACCTACTGACCACTGTAGCAGGGCCCATGCTCACAAGTGCTGCCAATCAGGGGCACCTGGGGGTACCAGAAGCTCAAAACAAGTGTCAGTAGCAACAGCAATATAAGCTGGCAATAGTAAAGAAGATTTGGCAAATTTTTCATGGGTGCAGCCCACATAGTCAGCTCTACTGCTCATCCCATAAATGCATGTTCCTTACAAATATGGCATCATTTAAAAGGGAAATTAACAGGCTTTTCAAAGATATAAGGTTTATTGCCAAGAAGCATTGTTACAACAAACAATAATTTGTGTTATGTTTATATGTGAATATTTGTAAATCAACAGTGGATTGCCCCAGAGCCCAGACTGCATCATCTGTGAATATTTTTTGGTTTACAGGGATTGGGAGAAACGGGGAATGCAACGTCTTCTGAGAAAATGCAGTTATTTTATTCAATTAATTTTTTTCTGTTTGTGAACTTGTGGTCAATGGTCTATTGGAATGGTCACTGGGAAATCATACAAATTAAGTGTGGTCTCTTAAAAAAAAAAAAAACTTTCTCTCAAACTTTTATTTATTTGTCCAACTACGAACTCATCTTCTCACTGTGTATAGTATTTATGTGTATTAAGCCTTTCTATGAAATGACTAAATAGAATATACATCTTCCATGAATCAATGATGGATAGCTGTAATTAGGTTATTTGGAGCACTGAGCTGATGTTTCTCTCCACAGGGGTGGTCCTGATAGAAATATCTGAAGTGCATAAGAAGGTCCAGTTGGAGCTGGAGGAGTCTGTAAGTATGAAGTATTGACTCTACAGATCCACTTCACTTCAGCTTCCCCGCTATGCCATTGACTTGTCTGTCTGCTCTCAGCCGCAGGCCCCAGTTCTCAGAATATACATGTACACAAGGCTAAGAATCAGATTACATTCAAAATAGCACTTTCAATCTTCAGAGGCAATGTGCTTCTTTCATCTTTCTCTCACCTTTATTTCTGAATTCCACCAATAGGAAAAGCCCAAGGTGAGTTGTAATTAAATGACTTAATTGAAATGTTGCTCTTGCCTTTAGTACAGCATACAAAATTAACGACCATAAGGCAAGCCTTTGTGGCTCAAACCAACTTTTGAACACAAGTCTGTACATCTTATAGAGCCAGTGTTTATTTAAGGAAATTGTTATCTAAAGTTTATGCATAGTGCTTATTTAGAGATCAAATGATTTAAGGTCATTGAAAATCATAATGTTTCAAATTTTAAAAATTCTGATAACTGTAAATTTATCACTAAATATTTATTGAAATATAGACTAGTAGATGTTTTAGCTTTGTACAAAGGAACTGATGCGATTAATTTTTCATACCGTTCCATCAGGCAATGCATTCTTTTCTAAATTTCTAAGCTGCTATCACTGATAATTGTGACTATTGTTTTAACATAAGGTGACAGGCTGTGTGTGGTATGTGACCTTTTTCTTTAAAGTGAATATCTGTTTTCCTTGCTCTTGACCTTAAAAAGTTCCTTTTGAAAAAGACTCTATCAGTTTATCTTAGATACTGACATTCAGAGCGCTGTGAATTTTTAACCATGCCATCTGATAAGATAACACTTTTATTAGATTCATTGTGAATGCATGTGGAATGCAGAACACTTCACACCTTGTCATTGTTACACCCGTTTATGTATCTGTTGTGACAGTTTCTTTTTCTCCTATCAGTTCAAGAGGTTTCACATAGAAATCATCACAGAATTGGAGAAGAAAACAGACATGGACGTCAAGTACATGACAGTAAGTATGGTTTGTCATTCTCCCTGCCACACTGTGTTTTAACGGTTATCGGTCACTTCAAGCATTGTTGGTACATGATGTGTTTTCATTCATCACAGGCCACATTCAAAAGATACCAGTCAGAACATAAAATGAGACAAGATTCGCTGGACAAATCTAATGCAGAGCTGAAGAAATTACGCCGGAAAAGCCAGGGGAAGCATTCTAGCAAGTATGAAATCAGGGAAAATGAGGTGATTTTTTTTTTTCTCTTATGATTAAAGCTCCCTGCAGTGATTAAGAACCACTTTTTAAAATGCTGCGATTGGAACTGCACTGTTGATTACTAATTTCAGATGGGTTTTATTGATCTTTTATTTATTTATTTTATTTATCTTATATCTAAATAGACGAGTAAAATTAATAGTAATTATTTTTCTCTTAGCTGTATGTTAATTTTTTCTCTTTTTTTGGACTTATTGAATCTAGTTGGCTTAATGAGATAATGATTTTGCTGCAATTATGTTGTGGGCTGATGCACTGTCTGCAATTGATGTGAATAAATTTTAATTTTAATTTTTTTAAATATAATTCTCTCTTTATGACAAAAATCTTACCTCATGATACTTGAAGTCATTTTCAGGATGCTTCATACGTAGGATGCTTTTTCAGAGAGTTTTAAACAAAGCTGGAACAGACAAAAGTCAGCAGTAAAACTGTAGTGCCAAATATATAGAAAATTACGGAAGCAAGGAATATGTGGTGGATCTCTTCCCCTAATCTAAAAATTGATAAAGCTCTCTAAAGACATTGCATTTACACCTGATGAAAAGCTGATTTTCAGTGGTCAGGAATAGAACAATAGAGCAGGTATGATTTGTGAGGTGGATAATTCTCAGTGCAACAGTGATACTGACGTGGTGGTGTGTAAATTTGTGTTGTGCTGCTATGAGCGGATCAGACACAGCAGTGCTGCTGGAGCTTTTAAACACCATGTCCGATCACTGTCCACTTTGTTAGACACACCTACCCCGTTGTTCCATCCTTGTAGAAGTAAGGTCAGAGGCATTACCTGATAGTGACAGGTAATAGAACAACTGCATAAAAAGCCTGTAAACAACATCAGTATGCAGTAATTTCCCACCTAGTGATGGGGAGATAATATCACTCTACCTGGGCAATTAATCTAATATTAATCAAAATCGACATTCAGAATTTCTAATCGACATAATCTTGTCCATATCGATTATATCTATTATTTTTATTCTATTATGTCCCCACTGTATATTCATATACTGTCCTTTTAAGCTGTAGTCATGTGATTCTTCTCCTATCTGCAAAATGGTGGAAAACCTAAATGCAGAGGCCGACCAAGCGACTCGAGCAGCTAGTACCAAAGAAAAACACAGCATCTGTGGTTTGGACATACTCTGTTTTGACTATAATTAAGACAACACTGAAGAAAAAGACCTCAAAATGTAAACAATCACACACCAAATATAAACAGTGCTCAAGAAACAAGAGAGGAACAAGCTCCCAGCAACATTAGAAAAAATACCCCATGTTCAATGCTGGAGCACATTTACAGTTCAAGCCTCGTCACTGAACTATGAGGGTCAAAAATACAAAAACAAAATAATGGTTCATTATTCGTAATCGTGGTAGAATGTACAATTAACTGTGATATAGATTTGTGCTCATATCACCCAACACTTGTTTATTTTTCTGTTTACTGCCTACTGATCACTGCCTCATGCTCCACTCCCAGTGAAAGGTTTTTATGCTCTGGAACAATACTACATTTTTTTTATTTTATGATTGGATCTACATGATATACGTGCATATCTGTTAAAGCAATTATGGTTCTTTTTCAAAGGGAAAAAAGACAAAAAAATAAATAAATAAATAAAAAAATTCTGGACCTAGAGCAGCTCTGCTTCAGGGTTGTTTTGTTCCCTAAATTAGTACCTATGGACCTTCAAGCAAAGCAGAAACTATTCAAGCTGTTAATAGGACAGGGTTTGTGAGGAAGCTGCTGTATATTAAGAAGAATAATGTTGTACCTTTTATTGAGATTTAAGTTTTTTTTTAAATTTGGTTAAAATGTACAGGTAATATACATCATTATACTGTGTCTCAGTATTGCCCTTGACCTTGTTGGAGTCCTATTCTATAAAAGAACCTGCTATGATCTGCTTTAAATGTTAAATTAAGAGTTTTCAACCCATTATAACCTCCATCGGCAGTAATCATCAAAGAATATGTTTCTGGCTTAACAGCACAAAGAGCTAGCAGAGCTTGATAGCGTGGGCTGCCTCATCTAGGGATGTATACATGAGGTAAAGGGTTGTGACAACAGGCTGAAATCGACACCCGGGAGATAAAGCGCTCACACGGTCACTATGACAACTCTGCTGGAGAGCTATAATAGGCAAGGGAATCCTGTGAAGAGTGGACTTCTGTTTCTTGTCTGTGTCTATGCCCTGTTGCATTGCTATTAGTCATAGGGAGTGGTGAATATCTCTGTCTACAGACATGATTACTCACTGAATAATCACAGTTCAGGGGTGAGGGGTGTGACTTTTCAGACATGTTTATCCTCACTTCGGTTAATGGTACCACGATACTGTCTCTTTTATACCTTTTGGCAATTAAATTCAGTGTAGTGATGGTTATGAGGGAAAATACTGCTCTTAATTAGAATGAAATGTTTGAGCTTTTTGTAATGCTGCAGTTTGGTTAAAAGTTTGGGATTATTCTTAATTATTTGTCTTTTTTTCTTTTTCATTAGTATATGGAGACAATCTCATCACGGCAGACAGACATGCAGAAGTTCATAGCAGATGGATGCAGAGAGGCCCTGCTGGAGGAAAAGAGGAGATTCTGCTTTCTGGTGGACAAACACTGTTTCTTCTCTCATCAGATGGCATCTTTTCATGACAAGGTGACATTTCAAATCAAAGTAACCCAAACATTGGAAATGCATGTGCTGAGGCTTTTAAAATGACATGAGCACCAGAACTCAGCTGAAGCTTTGCTCTGAAATGTATTTCTGAAGTACATTGGAAGTGAAAATTTGTTAAGACCTGCACTCTTCTTAAAGAAATACTTAATACAGAAAGTTTTTATGCTCTCACTTTCATGATGTTTACCTCCATTAGTTCACCACTGTTGTTGAGCTGAGTGGAAACGAAACAAAAATCATTTGTCCTGATAAATGTTAGTAGTGCTGAGTTGTACAGAGGTTCTGTTTGTGCTGTAATTCCAAGCTTCATCCCACTGATAACTTTGTGGGCCCTGGCTATTTCCCTTTGTCTTCTCATGACACTCAGGCAAAGGAGATGCTCTCTTTGAAGTTGCCCAACTGGCAGGACAACTGTAGTGATGCCACCAAGGTACCAGACACAGTAATCAACATGATCGAAGGCTTACGCACTCCGGTCTGCATGACATCCAACTCCTCAGCGCAAGTGGACCGCTTCAACAGGGTGAGTCCTGATTAAACATGCAGGCTTAGGATTACCTTACAAAGACCGTTATCCTTTTAGAGAAATGTAATTATTTGTGAGGACTATTTCCATTGATCTGATATTTCTCTTGTTGTAGATAGAACTTCTTTGTAAAGCACTTGTTGTGTGCATTTAAAGTTAGTAAGCTGCTAAATTTTTGTAATGTCACTGTACGTTTTTGTTGATTTTTAATTTACTACAACATTTGAACACAGCAGCTGTGTCCAAATCTAGGTCCAAAATTGACACTTTTTATGTCTGTTGACAGTGTGTAGGTTAATTATATTCACAATGCTTCATATATATGAAGTAAGGTGCTTTTGATTTCTGTCCGAATTAGTGTTTTTCTACTGTTTTTTTAGAACAATTCAGATTCTGTGGTTCCACCACCAGCGCCTTCGCTGAAAGCTCATACCAGTCCGTTGGCAAATATGTTTTCTCAGGAACTCCCCAGAAGCCCCATCTCCCCGGAACCTTACTCGGGCAAGAATAAATATCCTTTTTGTAATAAAAAAAAGTGTAATTAGCATAATCAAGCTTGCTCTATTATCATTTTCAGTCTTAGTCCTTGTCTTTTCATTATCAGATCCTTTTAATACACATTGTGTTTTCAGAGTCTGAATTGCACGAAAATGCAGGTGAACTGTTAAATGTGTCTTTTGCTTCTGTTGAAATCTATAGACCAAGACAGTCTTGATGGCAATGACCTGTCTAGGTCCACATCTGTGTCCAGTGGTATGAACCTGATAAAAAAGCTTCGAGTGCAAACCATCTTCCCACACACAGCTGGAAATAACGAGACCCTGCTCAGCTTCGATGATGGAGACATCATCACTTTGCTTATTCAGGAAGAGAGAGACGGCTGGCTCTACGGGGAACTGGAGAAAACCGGACAGTAAGATCTGGGGGTGTTAAGATGTGCATATTCATTTTTCTTCACAAGACATGCTGTGAATTAAACACAGTTAGATTTTATGCTATAATATTCTTTGATCTCAGACATGCGCATATGAATTGAAAAGATTACACATATCTTACATTTTCCCTGTCAGGCCCAGTCATCACTTTTATATCTTAGAATTAATTAGATGGTTTACGCTATTCTGCCTTTAAGACAGATCACAGATCAGACATATTTACATAGTATTATAAATATTTTTTATATTCAGCTACCTCCTTGTTCCTTCACTCATTATATATCCAATTTATTATCTCTAGTTACCATGTAGGTGCATTGCATAGTTCTACAACGACAGATTTCAATGGTCAGGACTTTGTTGAGACCACAGTAGATGGACTAAATCTAGTTGTAGCTATAGAAGCACCTATATAGCAAGAGGAGCTGATCAAATGAATAATGACATTTGGAAACATCTGTAATTCTGTTGAAAAATACAAAATCACAAAGTATCTCTACCTCTTACTTTCACCAGGCACTGTAGTCTTCTTAACATTTCATTTTTTACTTTTAACTTAAAAAGGAATTGTGTAAATGAGCAAAACCCAAACCACCGTACAATTAAAGTTGTGCAGTTACAGTGAAACATTTATTAGGGAAAACCTTGGCATTGTCTGTATCAGTAACAATTGAGCATATTTTATTCTTGGGCATATATGTCACTGTATATTATATTTAAGCTTGTTGTTTTGAATCAGCTCAGTTCTCATGATGTATTATAACATACTGTTGTACTGTTGGATGTGTTTACGTTTGCTTTGTTGAAAGGAGCACTATTTAGTCTTTAGTGTTCCGTGGGGGGGTGTTTTTATTTTTTTATTTTTTTTTATAAACACCCCCCCCCCATGCATCTCCCTGTCCTTCTCGCCACCCCAACCCCCCCCCCCCCCCCCACCCCAAACATCCATCTGAAAAATTCCCACCCCCTGTCTTCAGCCCCCATTCCTAAGCCACTTTTCCAAATCATACAAACATACATTGCCTGACTACAGCTGGAGGATTTAATAATAGAACTTGTCTTTCACTCCTTATCTGTTTTGCAATTCAAGATGCTGTAGGTGTGTGTAACTTTGTCATTTTGGTGCTTTCTAGATATTTTATTATTATTATTATTATTATTATTGTTATTATTATAATATAATCACTATTTAAAGATTACTAAAACATCTTCTAAGATAATGTATATACTCCAGCTTACACATTATTGCTTAAGAAGTAAAAAATGGGTTCTGTGTTTGTCTTTGTCGATTTTAAACTACTGGTATACATACAGAAATTGCTATGGTATGGTTGGTATGCCAGAATTAACTCCTGTCAGAGACAAGTAAATGAGCTGGTGCCTTAGGCTTATCACATGACAAAGCCTTGTGGATAACCAAATCCATATGTTCATGCTATAGTGACTACTCTATCTTTGCAATTTTCTTAGTGTTGATCAGCAGTGATCAAGCAAATTATGTTACATCACTATGTAATGATCTTCCACCACTATCATAAAAAATGTTATGTTCAGAAAATGAATGTAATGTTAACAGTGCCATTAGTAAGCACTGATAATAGCTGTCATTATTAAAATTGCTTTGCATATTCACGATAGCATAACACCCCTTGAAGCTATTGTCTGCAGGAGAAAAGATCACTAATTGCATGTGCATTCCCTGTCGTTCTTTTTGTTGTTGTTTTTGGAAGACATTTTCTGTGCCATTTTAAAGACATTTTTATTGAGCTTGTGCATTATTTCCTGTCTCAGGTTAGGGAGACTTGAGCAGTGTGGGTACCACACGTTTAGTCAGGGTTGCCAGTTCTGTCAGAGGTTTGAACACACTTTCTCCTAGCTCCCATTATGCTGTCATTTCTGTTATGAGAAATGAAATGTCTTTGTGTCCTACAATTACCAATGTGCAGTTTTAAAGCATGGCAGTTCAAAGTTAAGATCAACTGTCTCTATAAGACAGTTCCTAAGCAACCAAGTCTTAATGCATGTCTCCCACCGACTGCACAACTGCACTTCGAGTGACTCACTTTTTTTTTATTTATTTTTTTGTCCCCGCTGTAATAATGGGATGACTGATTCTACCTTTACAGCCTGGTATAAACTGTTTGTCAAACGTGAATTATGAACATCAATGAGAAGTTTATGTATGATTGTTTCAGATATCAGTCTTTTCTTTGCAGGAGAGGCTGGTTTCCATCATCGTATTGCCGATCTTGCAACGAGCCTGTGATCACAAACATGTAAGTATTGTCCTCCCTGTTAAGTATGTAGAATTTTATGAAATGATTTTGTGTTATTCCAGTAAGAGAACAGAGCAATGGTAATGTATTGTTATATTCCTGTTTTAGGACTATGAAATGATCTTTAGTGCTAATACTGTCATGTGATTATGTGGGCAGGGTTGAGACTCCTCTGCACACCTTGAATGTGGGAAATCTACCTGTGCAGTTCAGAGAGGGTGAGGAGGAGGAGGAAGAGGAAGATCAATCTGTTCTGCTGCCTCCCCCTGACTACAGTGACTCATCCAGGAAGCCCTCCACTCCTTCCCTACAAAACACGGTACAACCCGCACCTACTTTTCTCTCCTTCTCTTCACTCTCCAGTCTACTCAGCTCTGTCTGAATAAAAGAAAAATGAGATTTAACCTATCCATGCTTCACCTCTTTCGACTAGGTTTTGACTAGGTATAAAAAAAGCTAACAATTTTTTAACAAAAAAAAAAAGTTTTTATTTATTTATTTATTTATTCATTTTTTGTTAGACACCTCTGTGGGTGGAACATGTTTAGGTTAAATGCCTCCAAAATTAATGTTCTCTTCAGTGCTGAGATAGAGAAACGGTTAGGCTTTCGTTTCGCTGTCCTAAGCGTCTGCAAACAGGGAATGCCATCAGTACCAGTCCAGGTCGCGTTTCTCCTCTGGGGATGAACCTGAAACCCGTCTGCATTTTCTGCAGGGGGACAAACAGAAGCCAAGACTAAAGCAGGCAACCTATGCTCCCACCCAGGAACTGATAATCTACCAGTGATATGGCATATTCACCGGAAAAAAAACTGAGAAACTGTGAGCAAACTGGATAAAAAGAATCGGGATGTAATGTTTGGAGAAAGAAAAACAATGTCACCTTTGTTTTTGCCAGAGGGATAAGGGAGTGTTGGAGGAATATGACGCATTACTGTCACTGTGCAAAAAAAAATGACATGTAAAAAATGTTCCCTGCCTGGTTTGGTCACAGCACATTGGGAGGGGAACACACTCTGCAGAGCTTTAGGCTTCTGTGGACTTAGGGAAAATGTGCTGCTAATGAGGCTTGGAGTGCAGAAATCTGTATTACGTATGGTCATGTGACTGTGGTTATTTGCATTTTTCAATATAAACAGATCAAAAAGTGTTCTTTTTATCAGTGCAATTTAATAATCACTTTATGTTCCATAAATAATGATGGATGGCTCTATAAACGATTGATCAGAACTGTCAATGTCCATGCTTTAATTTATATAACTTCTAATCCACAGGGTCACTGAGACACAGTACAAAACTTTTTTTTTCAGTGTGAGGAGACATTGAAGATGGAGAAAACAAATATAGAAATCAGTTAACAGAATAGGATTAAACAGAAAATCAGCTCTTAAAGTTTGTTTTAGAATTTGGAGAAAATCAAATTTTTCAAATATAAAAAAAATAATTTTTATTTTTCACTCTGTCCAGACTTCTTAAAGACTAAAGTCACACATACATACATGTATACAAACAATTTTAGTTTATGTCTATATATATATATATCAGCCTACTGTATCAAGAGTTCAGCCTACTTTTTTTTTCTCATCCATGGTTAATAAGCCTCTTGATGATATAGGCCTGCCCCCTACAGGAGGCAATGTGCTCTGAACTGTGCCTTGATTGCAAATCTGTTGATTTTTATCTCCTTTTTGAAACACTGTCTGCAGCTTGCCATGTCCTTCATCAGTGGCGAGCTTTAGTCAGTGTTAAAACTTTAGTAATGTAGTGATGTAAACTCTTTGGTTATGAAAAGTATAACCCTGAAAGGCATGTACTCAGCACAAAGGAATTTGATGTTGGATTGTCAACATGAAAATAGAGTGAGGTAGTGTTTCACGATCTTCAAGATTTTTTACTCCTATAATTAGATCATGGAACGCTTCGCATTTCCCAGCCTCAGCTGCACTGTAAGATTGAGAGAACAATGAGTTGATTTCCTAATCCAACCAGTCTGGCAGGGCTGCTCTGCTGAGTCTCTCCTGAGCCAAGGATCAGTGCTGAAGCGTAATGTCAAATTCTGCACCTATAGACCTGTTACACTCCTAATAGTGTTGATTTTGTTTTTGTTTGCAACAGGTCTCTATGCCCAACGGTACTTCCATGCCTCCCTTTCTTGGGTGAGTAGGAACACTAGGATCAGCGAACTGTCCTTAAAGCATAGTTTGGCTTAAAAACAAGTTTTGTTTTTTTTCCCCTTGCACCCAACATAATTGAACAGGTAAAAACATGTTTAGTGTCTGAGGTTTTATTCTTAAGTTTTATAGTTAACCCATAACTTTACTATAAAGTCATGGAGGCGTTTAGTGAACGGGATAATATTTTACAGATTGTTTGCCTAAAGGATAACATCTTTGCCTCATACAATCAGTTGGTATACGAGCTCAAATTGCCTCTGAGGTTTCTGACAAATTAAAGCTATGACGGCTAATGTTACTACAGTGTCAGAAGCAAAGAAAGCAATATTAGATACTAAGTATAAGGTATCGTATTTCATTATCCATTTTAGATTCTACGCAAAAGCTAAGTAGCAATGCAAACTTTAATCTCCAAACAGTCACTAAGGGTTAATCTGTACATTTTGATATTTGGCTGAACTATCACTTTAAGATTTTATACTTTGGTTAAGTGACCTTAATGGCCCTGTTCCTTCTCAGAGGTGGGAATCCTTTTGCCACAGTCAAACTACGACCCACAATCACAAATGACCGATCAGCACCCATCATCTAATGCCGCTCTGCAGAACCCTTCACCTGGATTTGGACCTCATCCTCATATTGATTTTTCATTTATAGCTTCTAGGGCTGCAGTTTTGAAAGGGCTTGATTACAGATTTTTTTTTTTAAACTGTATCTAAGTATAACTGCATATGCCCATGTTAAAATGAAAAATTATTGAAACTACATTTGAAAATGATTGACAAACGTTGTTTTAAATTGGAGCTTGGTTCTGGATCCTGGAAGCTGAATATTTTGTGGTTCAAAAGACCAAACCCCTTTCCTTAGGTTCTAACCAATTAAAAAAGACATTGTTTGACCATATTGGTCTTTCTGGTTTTTAAACCATGAAAGTTGCTAATATTTCTTTGTGGTATTAATTGTTAGAAGCAACAGCTTGGCAAAGATTCTACCAATTCAGGCCAAGACATGGAGCACTGAAATTTCAAATGTCTGTTTGCAAATTTTGGCATAGAAATCAAGATAATTAAGAATCTATGTGCTACAGATATTCGAAATAGTGTAAAATGTTAGTATTCTGTCTGGTATTTTCAGTATCATATGTTCCTGTTAACTTAGTGCTGAACAAAGAAAATACTTTTTCTCCTCTTCACCTTTTATTTTTTGAATCAAGTAAATGGAAAGGTACATGGTGTCCCATGGTGGCTTATGTCTCCTCTGTAAAAGAAGTATATTCTACCTGGTGTACTATGAAAAGCAACAACACATCTTTAATATACTGGCTCTTCATTCATAACTTGTCAAACACGGATGTACAGGATATTCAGATGGGGACTGTTTTTATTGTTGTTAGATATGTGCATATTTTATTTACTCATTTTAAGAAGGGGTCTCTTTTTTTTTTTTAGCCTGTTATAACATTTATTCTTTGTGTTGTTTTCTGTCAGACATGATGCTGAAATAAAACATATTGGTTTTCATATTCGTTGTTTCTCAGCATTCACTTTATCATCCGTTGGCCTGGTGGACTGGCTGAGGTGTAAACAATCATTAACTAGTTTCTGACCTTGTGCACATTTGAAAATGGTAGAAAACTGCATAAATTTTTTAGAGAACAGATGAACAATAAAGAGCAGCAAATAGATAAATATTCAATGTCCAAAGATTTGTGAACATTGATTCCTCCAACTTCTTGTTTCTTCTAAAATCAATCGTGTTGTTAGGCATTTCTTCCCTCTTTGTGTAGCTTTTATTATACCGAGAAGGCATTTGATTAAATGGTGAAACATTGCTCTTAGGAGCCGCATGTTTTCAGCCACATAAACATATCTTTCACGTACAGGTGTTGGATGATTAAATATGATGTTAGAAAGGCACTATCTTGTTATTTCTTCTTTCTTATTTCTGTTATGTCTTCATTATTTTCTCCTTCAGTTTTCTGCCATTAATACAGCCCAAAACACTTGACATACAGACTCCATTTAAACTGCATTTTGGAGGTCTTTGCAGTACATAGCAGTTTAGGGCTAAGCACTATATACTGTTGCTGTACAAAATAGGGAATGGGGAAAAACCTTAATTCCACTGGAAGTCAATGTAAAAAGATTTAATTCCAAGTATTTTTGGAGCATTTCAATTGGTCCATTCATCATGAAAGTTTCAAACAATGAGACGGACAGCTGCTGCGTTCAACTGATGTAGTAAACTGTCTGTGGACAGTTGACATTTACATTTAAATAAGGTTTTATTGACAAAACACTAACATAGGAATGCAATGAAAGATGTCTACTACAACCAGAAGTTGCCCTATGTATCCTGGGATCCCTCATGTAAGTTTCACACCGATCGCACTCCTCTGTCCCATTTAATCACTCATTCTATTGTCCTCTATCTGTTTGAATGAAGAACACTACATTGAGTAACGTCATAATCCGTTGAAGCCCTAGCTCTTTATCCTCAAGTAGAACCTTAATTTAAACTTTAAATGGTAGAGAAATTGCCACTTCTTAAGATCTGTAAATTTGAAACTTTCCAAGACAGTTGTCAAACAGTATTTTTTCCAGTGCTAGGGAGGGAATTACTGGAATTAGAGTGGAACAAAATCAAACCTGAGCAGTGTGAGAAAATGGTGACGTCCTGTAGGTGCAGATGTGCCATATTGTGTCAACTTCAAGCCACCAAATAGACTGTGTAGACAAATAGACACCAAAGACTGGACTGCTATTTGTTCATCACTATACTTTATTATTACAGTTTAGAATGTTATAACATGCTCATTTGTACTTAATTTACTCATACTCTTCATAGACTACTGTACACTTTATATCACTCTATGGGTCTTCATTCAGACTGCTCTTTGTTAATACACTGCTCTTTAATTATTTTGTGCTGGTGTCAACCCTGTGAGGATGGGCTCCCCTTTTTGAGTATTGGTTCCTTTTAAGGTTTTGTCTTCATGCTCTTAGGGAGTTTTTCCTGGACACTGTTGTGTCAGCTTGCTCACTTGGAGCTAGGACCCAGAAATCTGTAAAGCTGCTTTAAGACTCCACCAGCTGTAAAATGTCTATAAATAAAATGTAATGGAATTAAACTGAAGTCAGTCAAAGCAAGGGCCTACATTTCCTACTAATTTGTGAAAGATGTAACCATAAATAAATAAATACTATATATATATATATATATATATATATATATATATATATTAGTTTGTTTGTCCTTTAATTATTACTGTTCTGTATTTTTCACCACAACTCTTTTTAAACTTCATACTGTAATGTTTTAAGTTTTGATATACACTTCACCTAAATCCCTTCTATTTGTATAATCATCAATTTAAACTGGAAAAAAAATTGATCTCTCACTTCCAGAAATAGACTTTATAAAAATGATTTAAAATATTAAAAAACATATAAGTAATGCATTATATTTAAGCTTAAAAATTGGGCACACTTCACGCTTTTATTTAAAAAAATAAAAAAAAGAAAGAAGGAAAGAAAAGCTTTTTGGAACAAAATAGAAGTTTCCTTTAGTAACAAAATGTTTAATATAAAATCATATTCCAACAGTAGTGGCACCCCATATTTCACAATTTGTTGTAGCCTTCACTAGTGAGAATGACGGCATGCCACCTCTTTCTGTTGTTTTTAAAAAAGATTGGAGAACACTGTCAAAGGGTTTTTTAATCTAGTTTTTCACTGAAGATTTGGGGCTAAAATAGCTAACGTTAAATGAAAGCCTATAAACACTAATTAGTATGTCTAAGTCAGCAATAAATAAATGTGGTCTGATGCTGTGTGAAACATTCACACCCTACAAGGACTTGCGTATGGTGTTTAAAGCTCTTAATGGCCTAGCTCCATCATATCTGTGTAATCTGATGAAGCGTCATAACTCATCCTGACCACTTCTCCCTGCTGCAAAGCCATATAATCAGTTACTGCTTAGTTGGTTGACAGTAGTATTCTTCTACATCCTGTTTCTATGGAGTACTGGAGATGCATTTATCACCTTTGGAATGGGGAGTAGCTTCTGTGATCCAAAACTATTAAAACAGCAAAGATGGAGGACAACTGCCTATATAGACCCTGAACAATCACTGAATTAGGAATCTACCTTGTATCTATACTCCATTGCCACTAAAGGAACAGTTTATAGTTCACCAATTACAGACTGTAGTCCACGTGTTTCACCGCATACTGTCTACCCCCAAAAAGAAAAAGTATAAAATAATTAATAAATTAAGTGACTTGTGTTTGTGTGAAGTAGCATTGATATGGAAGTGTTTATTGGGATTTAGATTGACATATGTTGCCATTCTGGTAAAAAGTATTTCTATAAAACAATGCCAGGCCTCATTCTGCATGTGCTGCAACAACCTGGTTTACAAAACTGCCTGTCCTTGACTGCCTTGCCTACTTCCCATGTCAGGCTCCAATGTCACTCCATGAAGAAGAGAATAAGACAATGGTGACCACAGACTAGTAGCGGACGTCTTGTATAAAGAATTGTTAAAACAGCTATGTGCTTAAATTTAAACTGAATTAAATTCATTTTCTAATTTTCCTAATGGTTAAATAAAGAAATGTTATGAAAACATGATGTAACACAGTGGCAATCTTGTCTCTTCTGAGTTCTTTAGAGTGAGTTTTATGTGTCACGTTCCAAATTGCGTGGATACAAAGGAAGTTCAGTGATAATATATATATATATATTTTTTTTTGCCCTGGGATGAAACAAAAGTTGGATGTGAATATAGGTGATTGTAATTAAGAGGAGAGAGAATCCAATCTGCAGCTCCTGCCTATGCTAATCTAGTGGCTAGCACTGCAGTTGGTGCAAGAATATCTGTGACAAACTCCAAATTAGATGGCAAGAAAGAATGGGAAAAGATTGGGGGGAAAAAGTTGGCTAGGCGTGGAAGGACATTGCAAAGAAAGTGCAGATGGCCATGAAAAACACAAGTAAAGAACACCACAGAAAACAGAAGGTCCTGGAAAGTCTCTGTGACACTGAAACGATTGAGCAACACTACAGTAGATATACTTTACTGTTTTAGAAACATCAAAATATACTTCAATTCTCTTAATAATACATATGTTACTGTGAAATAATCTGAGACAACAATTCATTTGTGTGTTCAAATCAGACTCCATTAAGTACACATGATTACATTTTTAAAATTTAGAAAAACGCAAATAAAGCATATATTTTACAGAACATTTTTTCCAAATAAATAAAATATTTGAATGCATTTTTTTTACTTAAGGTATCAACCCATTGCTTTTAAAACAGTTCCTGTTCTTTTGAGGAGATTTTCTTTCACTTTCTCCAAGGAAGCAGAATTCAAAATGCTGTGGTGGCCAGTGGTTTTTGTCTTCAGTGTGGGCTTCAGAGCTCCACTTTCTTTCATTGATTATTTTTCTTTCATTGCTTCTCACAGTGGGAGATTTGACAAAATCATTATATTTTTATGAAAGTGGTAGGAACATGTATTTCCCCCCGTTTCTGAAACAGTAGGGAGCTTGATTTTCTCCTGTTTTTGAAACAGGGAAAATGATGGCACAGTGATTTTGGTGATCTAGGTCTTGTGTGTTTAGTGTAATTTTTTAAACTCTGTTTTTAGGAAACTGTTTCCTTCTGGACTTTCCCCTTTTCTTGTGTAAATGTATTAAATATTAAATCAGAAATCTCATTTTAAAAAACTCCTGTAATAATTATACTGAATGCTGTTTTGAGAGAAAATTACATATATAAAAATGGCCTCTGACATTTTTACTGTGCTGTAGTTAAGAATGAACATGATAGAAATTGCTAAAAGTGTCAACATGTAAATAAAATATCCTTTCTCCACGTTGTGTGATTTACCTTGAGCGCCATCTGTAGGTGGATTCGGTCGTCAGCATGGTTTATCTCTTCCCGTATGGAGAGAGAGAGAGAGGGAGGGAGAGGGAGAGGGAGAGCAGAATGTAAACAGTGGCATGAAGCTCTTTCTGACAGGATTTACAGCTGCATAAAGACCTGGAATATCAGCCGTAAATAAACCTTATGAGGGGTAGCGCCAAGGTAAGCACGTCGACAGAAATCTTTCTAACGGACATAGCTCATTCACGTCTCTTCAGAAAATCTCAATGTTTTGCTAACGATAACATTAGCCGCCTGTGTGTTAGCTCGCTAGCCGGTGCTCTGTCATTCATTTTGCTGAGGGTCGATGACAGTTCGAGTTAAAGGGTGTCCTCCAAGTGTCGTGTTTTATTGTTTTATATTTATTTCTTTAGTCCACAGTAGCACAGTCAAAGAGCTGGCTGATTTCACCCTCCCGCTGAACTATGTCCCTAACTGGATTTGTCATTTCCACCTTAAACGATGCACCGGCTGCTTCTTGAACCTTGGGAACTGCAGCATGTAGATAGTGATAACCAGTGAGCTGTGGAAGTGAAGAAAATATTATCTTCCCCAGGTTTCTTTAAAAAACTGATCTCAAGACTCCTGAAATAAGCAGAAGCTGCAGAGCAAAGGATGTGCTTAGTTAGCGATAACTTATTATTAATTATATTTTGTTGTGAAAGATTTTGTGCGTAATTTAATCTTCTGTTAAAATATATTGTGGACTTTCCTTACACTGTAAGACACACTCTTTTCACTCCGATTATAGTAACGTAGTTATATTAATAATGGAAGAATTTGCCTAGCTTAATATATTTTGGACATATCTTAATGCTATACATTACTTTTTTAACAGTGTATCATTAAAAAAAAACCACCTGTGAAAATCAAGTTTTTAACATTGTTAACAGGTCTGTGGGGTGTTTATCATGTGCTAGAAGATATATCGTGTGAAATAATCAGTTAACATCTTGACTGAGTATTTGGAACTACAGTGTTCCAAAGCCAGTCTCAAATGGACCAATTTCAGGCGACCAGGTTTTCTTACCTCGTAAACCTAAAGAACCAGTCCTGCCAACTTGTGGGGTGGGGCTTTTGAGCTGCAGGCGAGCAGTGGAGGGGTAACTAATTACACATTCATAGGCCTAAATGTACTGAAATGAAGGAGAGCTCTAGGAGAGTTAAATCAGAACCACTTTTAAAGCATTAGGGGAATACTTTCTTGGAAATAACATTTTGTAATGTTGGTGCACAGAGATGAGTTTTAGGTGTTTAATCCATGACAGGAGGGGGTCTTTAGCAGTTTAATGTTAAGGCAGAATGTTTCCTCTACAGTGCCAGATCTTAGAATATAAACATTAAATAAGCTGGGGAGAAAGTATGTAAATTCAGATTGATGCCTTGAGAGACAAAGGCATTTTAATAATTAATGACTTACAGGTATTGCTGTGACATATCATTCACTGTGCAGACCTTTTATGCATAACATTTTAAGACAGCATTTCTATCACTGTGTCCTTTGTATTAACATTAAATTGTTAAGGTCTTTTCTTGGCTCTGTGAGGTTCTCTGTTTTGCTGTTGACTTGTTTTTCCTGTAGTTCTTTTGGTTCTTTAGTGCCTGTAGGTGTTGTTTGTGTTTTTGTGCTATGACAGTGTGGAACAATTTTGTCAATACATTTATGTAATGCAGGCTGTCACACACACAGTATGAACAGCCTGTGGGATAGTGATAAGCACCTGTCAGTTTACAGGGAAAAGGGTTTTTTTAGGGTTCATTTTTAGGATTAATGTGTCTGGTGTGTTGTTTTTTTCTAGACATGATTCTTTAGGCAAAAAGAAAATTACATAATATTGTTTCTTAAATATGTGAATTGTGGCAGCACGGTGGTGCAGCAGGTAGTGTCATAGTCACACAGCTCCAAGGACCTAGAGGTTGTGGGTTCAAGTCCCCCTCCGGGTGGGTTTCCTCCAGGTGCTCCAGTTTTCTCCCACAGTCCAAGTAGTTGGTAGGTGGATTGGCGACTCAAAAGTATCCATAGGTGTGAGTGAATGTGTGAGTGTGTGTCACCCTGTGACACCCTCCAGTGTGTATTCCTGCCTTGCGCCCAAAGATTCCAGGTAGGCTCCGGACCCACCGCGACCCTGAACTGGATAAGCAGTCACAGATAAGGAATGAACGAATGAATGAAATTTGTAATTGAGAAAAATCAATAATAAATGATTTAATAATAATACTGCGAACCTGCAAACCACTCTTTCTCTTTCAGTTATTTACATCTCAACATTTGAGTTATGCAGAAATGTAAATAATTTAGGTAATTCTCCTTTAAGGCTGCTTCCTTGGTTATTTGAGATCAGGCAAATGTTTGTGAACCAAACATGTTGCTGATCTGTTGTGTAAATGTATGTGTAGTTAAGCCTAATTAATTGCCTATATCTGTGCTGCAGAGTGCATCATGCCTAGCTCCCTTCTGTGGGCAGTAGATGTGTATGGGAGGGTTTATAGCCTGTCCACAGCAGGGCAGCAGTGGGAGCAGTGCCGACATGCCCAGCTGGAGTTCAAGCGTGTCTCGGCCATGCAGCACTGCTGCTGGGGTATTGCCTGTGATCATCACATCTACCTGAACGTCCATGCCAGTGATGTACCCATACGCTACAGAGAGGAGACTTATGAGAACCAGGTAAATGCAGCCTGGCTCCTGAAAGGGCAAACTAGCAGCCTCATTGGTTGTGCTGCTAGAGTGCCAGAATCCGTCAGAGTTTAGAGATTTGTGGGCACTAACACACAAGCTGAACCTGATAACTTATTTTAACTTATTTTGAATCAGGTGTGCTTGGGCAGGGAACACCTCACTATGTATGTTACTCCAGCCCTCCAAGACCACAGCTGAGGTCCCCTGATGTAAACATAAAAAAAATGCAATTATAGCAAATAGAGGTGTTAAAAAAACTAAAGTGTATTATCAGTGTATATAGTCCATTATATTAGTTTTGTTTGTTGTGTATAATTTGAACCATACCAAAAATATCTAAGTCAATCCTATGATAAACTGAATAAACGCTCAGGAAGATACATGTCAAATATTAAATTACAAGATTAAATGTTTACAGCCCTAATAACAAAGCTTGTTTGTTTGGTGTGATGTTGCTTGGGGGCAGCGGTGGAACCCAGTCGATGGCTTCTCAGATCGGCTGTTGCCTAGTGACCGTTGGCAATGGAGCGATGTGACTGGGTTGCAGCATCAGCCGCAAGACAGCTTCCAGCTTCCTTCGGAAAACTGGGAGTGGGAGGCTGACTGGTATGTGGATGAAAACTTTGGAGGAGAACCTACAGAGAAAGGGGTGAGTGAAAATGGCCATTCAGTGTGTCCCTATCTGTCCAATTAATTGATCAGAAAAAAACAACAATTTTGCATGCGTTCGCAGAAGAACAGAAGGGTTAACTCCACTGTCCAGGCCTCAACAGTTTTGTATTTCTTTGGGAATTCTTCTAATGCTGAAGTTTTCTAGTTTCTAGTTTTCTGCTTTGCTTTGATGTTGAAAAAAACAACTTGTACCTAATGACGGTTCATATATTGTAACAGGCCTAACATCATAACAGTAGAAGAATCCTCTTTGGTGCAATATAGATGAACCCTATTCTGAAAGGTGCTATATATAACCATCTATAGCAAATTCTCCATCAATGTGAACCCATTAACGAGGCAAAGAACCCTTTTATCATGCTGTATAGTACCATAATTTTTAAAAGTGTAATTTTGAACAGTAAAATATATGGGTGTGTTCATCAAGCTCTGTTTTTCTACTGAGACCAGTACCAGAAAATAAAATATGAACAATCATCATTCACATGGCAGCTAATTACTGCCAATTGACTGAGAAGGTAAACTGATCTCTAGGGGGATTGTGTATGCTTAATGAATCAGGATAACCCTAAATAAGTGACTGCAAAGTCCTGTGGGGCTGACTGTAGCTGTATCCTTTGGCTATAGGTTATGTTTTCTGTGTTTCCAGGGCTGGACATATGCTATTGATTTTCCAGCTACTTACACCAAAGACAAGAAATGGAACTCTTGTGTACGTCGACGCCGATGGATACGCTACAGGAGGTACAAGTCACAAGACACATGGGCTAAGGTGTGTGCACTGATATGAAAGAACCTCTGCTGTGATCTGTTATTTTGTTGTTTCCAAGTGGACCTTAATTCCGTTCCTCAGAATCTGTGTGTGTGTGTGTGTGGGTGCATGTATGTCTTTAGATCCCTTCCGAGCAGACTGGGTCTCTGCCTGACCCATTTAATGACATAAGCTGTGGTGGTTGGGAGATCACTGAGGAGCCTAGAGGACGTCTGTCTTTGTGGGCTGTTTCTCTGCAGGGAAAGGTCAGCTTTTAGACTTCTTATTTGTTAATTACATCAAGTAATATGTAATTACTACCTCTTAAAAGTATAGGTTACATAAAGAATAACAACAGCCCTGCTTTTAGCTGTAACAGTAGAATGGGCTGTGTCCTTCAATGGCGTCCTTCAGGGAGGAAGGTTAGTTTTCATCCAGTCTATCTTCACCAAAACAGCCTAAAGTTATTGTAGTGATATAAATGTCCATTTTTAACTGTTTATCTTAGAAACATGAAAATTTTTTATCTCAATTTAGCCATATCA
Source organism: Hoplias malabaricus (assembly GCF_029633855.1). Taxonomy (NCBI): domain Eukaryota; kingdom Metazoa; phylum Chordata; class Actinopteri; order Characiformes; family Erythrinidae; genus Hoplias; species Hoplias malabaricus. The sequence continues at coordinate 21,458,181 of NC_089802.1, read as the reverse complement.
TGGAAATAAATTTTTGTTTGTAATAAAGGTTTTATGCTTTTCTTTCCCTAATTACACTGTTCATATATGACCTAAGCTGTTTAGACATAGTGTTTTTACAGACATTTCACAAGGGGTTCAGGGCTCAATCTGTCAGAACAGAGTTCTTTTTCATTTGTTAGTCTTAAAGGCACTGTAATTTTTCATCGCTTGGTACCTATGATACTCTACTCTACTTGCTTTTTGGTACCTGGTACCTAGTTTGTTTTCCACCACAGCTCCCCTACCCAAATGTAAAAACACCATCTCTAAGAAGAAACTCTTATTGCTTTGGAAATCACAACCCTGGAGGTGGTTAAGTGTTGTTTACTCATTGTGTATTTGCACATTGTTGGCAATGTGGATGTTTTCTGGCATTGAACAAAGCTCTGCCACACATCAGTGCACACGGATCAGTGTGTTTTCATTCCTTGATGCACTGTCCACATTTCATTCATTAGACATTCATTACCATATAAAAAAGGCCATGGCATAATTGTATGAGCTGCCATTGTGAGTCGGATAAAAACAAGCGTTATCTCTGCTGTAGCTTGGCGATATTACAAACACCTAGTTTGTGTTGGATGTCTGCATTTCTTCATGATTGACAGGTCTCTCTGGTCAGTCACGAAGAAATGCAGACATCCAGCACAAACCAGGTGTTTGTATTTCTTTGTGATTGATAAGTCTCTCTGGCCAATCAGCGCTCTGCAAGGTTTACACATCATTACACAGTCCCTAATTGACTTGCTTGGAACCATGGATGAGAAGATTCTAAAAACAGGTACCATGTACCAAATGCGCCTAAACAAAAAAATAAAAATAAAAATGGCAGAGTAGTTCAGTGGAAAAATTATGTGTACAAAGATTTATGAATGCCCTGTTTAATAAAACCTCTCCATAGTTATTAGTGGAATTCAGGGGAAGAAAATAAAATACAAGGAAGGACAGAAGACTTGTGCTCTCCACTGACACTGGCTTTATTTTGGGGCAGGTGTGGTTCCGTGATGGCATCCACTATGTTAACCCAGAGGGCTCGATCTGGGAGGAAGTGTTCACGCCAGGGGAGGTGGTACAGATCAGCTGTGGACAAGCAGATCTTGTATGGGCTGTGCTATGGGAGGGGCAGCTACTAGTCAGAGAGGGCATCAGTAGAGACTGCCCTAAAGGTAAATGGGCACAGCTACAAGAATTCACTTGGCTTATTTTCTATACAGCTTTTTATAGGCATTTCCGTGTACCTAAATGCTAACTTGTCACCACAACTTCACAACAGGTAACATTTTTAAGTAAAATACTTGCTGGATAAAGTTTTGTCATAAACATCTTGTGTTCCTGAGGTGGCCTTTGTCCTTTGGTGCTTTTATCACAGGCTGTTCCAGTTATATATAAGCAATTGTATGCCACTTGGTTTCAAAGGTGGCTGTTGTTGTCGTTGTCCGTTGCTTTGACAACCTTTACAAAGACAACAATCTACGATTGGTAATTTCACCTGTCTGTCAAATTGCATTTTTTTGCAGGTGTGGGAGGTTCTCCACAATGAGCAAAGATACCTGACATTCTGATGATTGTCTCAGCAAAACTAAAATCACTGTGGTGATTAATTATATAATTAATTTAATTAATTTTTGTAATTAATTATATAATTAATTAAAACTTAATTATAATTGTTGATAGATAAAATGTGTGAAGTTTGATCAATACTTTAAGCATACAGTAATTCTTAACTATTTATAACTGTGTTAAAGGCTCCTCGTGGGTCATGGTTGAATCACCAAGTCCAGAAGCTGGAGCTATACATGTTGCAGTGGGTGTAAATGTTGTGTGGGCTGTCACAAAGGATCATAAAGTAAGACGAAAAACAGAACTGAGTCATTGAATACTTAAGCATTTAAATCTTCACTCTCCATTCACTGCCTTAGTAAATTGCATATATGAACAATGTAGGTTCTTCTTGTTTCATTGTAGGTGTGGTTTAGACGAGGTGTGAATTCACACAATCCTTGTGGTTCTGGCTGGATAGGCATGGTTGGGGAGATGGTGATGATCAACGTGGGCCTCAATGACCAGGTGAGAAATCTTTAATAAATATTATCAGCCACAAGATAATTTTCTCTGTCTGCAAAATTTTAGCTTATTTGAAAAAATGCACACTATTTGGTTGATTCCAAATATAATTCAAATGATGAGAATTAAAATAGAGGTAGAAGAGATATTTAGCAGTGTGTGCAAATCAGCAGCACAAAATCAGCACACCAACATCCACAAATTAGCCCAAGATCAATTGGTGTCTTTATTCCTCAAATAATCCTTAATAATAAAAAAACATAAAAAAAAATGGAAAACATATTAATATTGTGCAGGTATCAGATTTGGAACGAAAATATATAGACTTAAAATGTCATAAGTTACAGCATTAAATGTTAAATTCAACTTAATACAAGGTGGAAATTAACCACTACTTTCTGAGTTTAGTAGCATTTCATATTTTTTGGAACTGAGGATCCTCAAAATCTCAAGCTTTGATGATGATGGTCCTGTGTGTGTGTTTTTTTTCCTGGATGTAATAATATGTTGCAGGTGTGGGGTATCAACTGTGAGGACCGGGCTGTGTATTTCCGGCAGGGTGTGACAGTCAGCGAGCTGAGTGGTAAGGCATGGAAGGCAATATCTGTGCCCAGAGACAATGAGCGTTCTCACTCCAGTGCCAGCGCTAGCAGCCTGCAGAGGTGAGCGAAAAGCAGGAGACTGACCTTGAATCAGTGAGAGAAGCCAGAGGGGCCTGTCAGCAAGCATTAAATTAACAGCAAGGCTAACAAAACAGAAACATTCATAGCTAACTTCTGTATCTACCAGCTGGTATCATTTTTACAGGAGGCTGATGTAACTGTATTAAATGTCCAGTAATTACAGGTGGTAACTACACACTATACTGACACATGGTTATTGCACATGCTGATGGAAGTACAACTAATATATATGATATGTAAAAGTGTGTGTATGTAAATGTGTAACTGTATATTTAAAGAGTTGTAATATGAACTTGTTTTTATAAAAGCAGAAATTAATAATGATCCCTTATTTTATCATCATCAGCCAGAACAAGGTGGTAATTATTGATTACCTTTTTCATCCAGATTACATTTCCACAGTGCATTCTTGTTTATGTATATCTTGCAGTGCTGGTTGTTTCTTTGGAGGTGAAGTCCAACTGCAGTCGCAGGGCTCAGTTCTTAGCGATGTGGATTCTGAAACAGAGAAGACTGCAGAAGGAGTCCCTGCCACACTTGAGCCAAATGATTCATCGAAGCCGCGAATTCCCAAAGTGACCAGCGATAGCTTCATCTCGGATCTAGTGTCTGACCGAGAGGGTCAGATTGGACGACGTGAGGGTCAGTCAGCTGCAGCAGGTCCATCCATACCAGAGGAGGAGGGGGCAGAAGCGGAGAAAGAGGGCAAAACTGTTCCCTCCCTGGTGCTTTCCCCAAGCCAATCTATAGCTCCGGACCCCCAGTGGAGTAACGTGGACCTGGAGGAGGCACAGACACACCTGACCGTGGGAGCCATGGCAGATTCAGCTGAAACCTGCAGCCTGTCGTCTGTAGCCACTTACACTCTGGGTCTGGAGGAGCAGTATGGACAGGATGAGCACCCGCTCTGGGCCTGGGTCAGCGGAGGAGGCTGTGAAGTCGACTCCCACACACCACTTAACTGGTTCAACTGCACCTCAGGTCAACAGGAGCATATTTACACTCGCAATGTTTCCTGTGCTAGTAACAGCTGTTATCTACCAAGTATAAAGCCCACTAATCTTGTCACACAGGCTGAGGTTTAAATGTTGACAGCAGTGCAGATATATTGTTTTATTTAAGCCACATATTTTGCTTTTGTATACTCTAAAAAATGAAGGCAAAATAGATCACATAATACAACAGTATGATTTTGAAAGCTAGTTGGTGTTATCATACATATGAGTGTATATCTGTAAATAAATATCATATATATTTAATGTACATTTATATGATAAAGAACAAACAGTAAACAATGTCAGAAAAAATTTTTGTGAGAACATTTTGAAATTAATTTTACTTAAATACTTTTTTTAAACTACTTTTTTTTGTTAATTCATGTTATCTTCAACACATTCAACACAGCCCTTACAGGCAGTAAGACATCTCCTAGCGCTAAGGAATTGTAAAAGGAATTTATACAATCTTATTTGTTTCTTCACTTTACAGGCTTGAACTCATCTATGCAGGCCATGTCACTGTCCATCACACCTACGCAGACTGCAGCATGGCGCAAGCAGATTTTCGAACAGCTCAGCGAAAGATCAAAGAGAGAGTTGGAAAACTTCAGACATTACGAACAGGCCATTGAACAGGTGCTGTCTGAATAGAAAAAAAGAAACAGAATGCTTTTAATTAAATTGACCACCATGGGGTGCACTTATATATATTCTATATTGGTTATGATAGAATGCTCCAAAAGGAATAAATGCAAACGTTCAAAGTAAGAATTCAGGGAGTAGGCTAGTTACATAGGGTCTTTTTAGCACGTTTGTAATAGAATGGCCCTCAGTCTTTTATCACATATTTGGGAGTTTAATGTTGTTCCAAGCAAGTAAATAGATCTGTCACATTTATGTGAATTGTCATCTTCCTTCAGTCTGTTTGGGTGAAGAAGGGCACCATGCAGTGGTGGAGGGACTGGAAGCCTAACAAGTGGGTGGATGTCCAATTTGCACTGGAGCAGTTCTCAGGAACTGAGGGCAACAAGGATGGCATCCTCTTCATATACTACACCTTTAATGAAGAAAAGAAGGTGATTTCCCGACTAGAAATAAACACATTTCAAGGGAGAGTAATTGCTATACTATTAGTTAACTGTTTGACACAAAAATTGGTCTTGTCATTCAGTTTATTGCATTAATTTATTAACTGATTAACAACAAAACATCTATAATGGAAAAGGAGGGAAGGAGATCCCCCAGTAATTTGAAAAAATCCATGTAAAGAAAGCCCACAATTTCAGCTGCTTACTTTCTGGACATAAAAGGAAAAGAAAAGAAAAGAAAGCTGACGTGAGCACCTGCTCCAAGTTCTGTGCTGTTTTCACCTATTTTCAAAGTGCATAATTAATAAATATTGGCCTCTCATCTCCTTACAAAACACATAATACTATTTCCCAAAAATTGTTCTCTGTTCTCATTGTGTTTAAAACCTTTTAGTTAGTTTTTTATTTTATTATTATTGTTATTTATAGTATTTTAGAGTAATTATTCGAGAGTGGGGCGGCACGGTGGTGCAGCAGGTAGTGTCGCAGTCACACAGCTCCAGGGACCTGGAGGTTGTGGGTTCGATTCCCGCTCCGGGTGACTATCTGTGAGGAGTTGGTGTGTTCTCCCCGTGTCCGCATGGGTTTTCTCCGGGTGTTCTGGTTTCCTTTCACAGTCCAAAAACACATGTTGGGAGGTGGATTGGCGAGAGTGAATGTGTGAGCGTGTGTGTTGCCCTGTGAAGGACTGGTAGGTTCTGGACCCAGTGCGACCCTGAACTGGATAAGTGGTTACAGATAATGAATGAATGAATGAATAAATTCCAGAGCGACAGAAGGGCTATGTGAGCATGTGTTTCTGTGATAAGACTTGGAGGTGGTATTTGGAGGTTGTTGTTTGATAATGGGTGATCTAAAAACGTTTGAGAATCACAGTATTAGACAATTTAGAGACTTTTTGTCTACATCTCCAACTCTTAAGTTCAAAACAACAACAAATTCTTATTCAAATAAAGCCTGGGTTATTTACCTTGAAAAAACGTAAGTAGCTTATGGAGATTTTGATTTAGGATTATGAGCTAGGGGGTGTAAAAGCAAGACTAATCCTCGACAATGTAATGGTTCAAAGTCTGAACTGGCATAGAAATTTCCTGTAATCTTTTGGAACCGGCTCTGCCCTTTTTTTCCTCTTTCCCTTCCAGTATCTTCATGCGTTTATTAATGAAGTCACCATCCTGGTGCCTGTACTAAATGAGTCTAAGCACACATTTGCCATCTACACAGCCGAGAGGACCAAGCAAAGGTGGCCTATACGCCTGGCAGCTGCCACAGAGCTGGAGATGCATGACTGGGTAAGGAGCAAGGCCACAGTAATGTATTGATTTAATTGTCATCCCTACTGAAGGCACAGAATATAGATATTTAGTATAAGCATAACTGATGGTTATCCAATTTGGGTTAACTGAAGTGTGAATTTTTGTTGAGTGTTTCAGATTGTTTTGGAGGAAAAAGCAGTTATATAAAATTATTATACAAGTTAATCTACTCTAATAAAATGTCTATCAGTATTGTGTTAGGTGTCATAAGTTTTACTTTAAAAGAAGCAGAGCTAAACACAATGGCATTTAAATGAGCTCTGTCAGGTCTACAAGATTTCCTTTGGGATCAATAATAAGGAAGTGTTAGTTCATTTACTTAATCAGTGCAAACATGAATATCATTTGATATTGTGATGCCCCAATACAGATTTGTATTAAAGTCACAGACCACCTTTCACACCTATTACAGGGAACTGAATTTATAACGTTAGTGAACGAATTCAGACAGTACCTAAGGCAGGTCTTCATCATAAAAATGTTTTCTCCACAAGGGTACATAGGTTGTACATTGTGGAATTGTTAGAGTGCACTTTGCGCACTATGATTTTGGGCATCACTACAAAATGAGAGAATTCCACAACAGTGCACTATATAGTGATTCGAGCGCAGATTCGGACACATCGTCTGTCTTCATTAGCATTTTTTTGCTGTGTTATTTTTAGCATGCCCACATTTTATGTTTATTTAAGCAATCCCAAATAGGTCCAATTACAAATTAAACATTGTTCGTCTGTTACTGACAGCTTAGTAGAGCAGCTTAGATTGCTCTACCAGGTTATGATGAGTTGTCTTATGATCTAGAGTTATCTGACAGTACTGTAGCACTGTAAAATTTGACACTGGTTTTGAGCAATGCTTCTCAGCACTGCATTAAGCACTGTGTTTCAATCATTTTTAACCACAGCTAGACTGCAAATAAATGAATGCTTTTTATAGCATGTACATCAACTTAAATTATGTTTACATTTTAATAATGTGTGATTGGCAAATGTTAGTTACAAGAAAACTTAGTCCCTCAAGCAGTATTTGAGCAACAACATTTCTTAAATCAGTGCATATTCACACCCTGCACATTAACAGTACTTGCTGCAGAGAGCGTTTGTTGACACACTTGTTTAACCAGCTAATTAACTTGACCCTGCAACATGTCTTGACATGGCAGAGTTTAGAGGCAGTTTAGAAAGGCTTCCCAATACAAGCTGTGGACAATGGGTATCCTGCTGTTCCTGTTTTTGAGTGACAGTGTATGTGTGTGTGTCTTATCAGCTGGCCCTGCTCACTGTATCCTGCTGCGACTCGCGAGGCATCCACGGTCCGCCCTCCCAGCAGGCCATCTGGTCCGTCACCTGCAAAGGAGACATATTTGCCAGTGAACCCACACCAAGCTTGGAGGCTTCTCCATACCCTGCGCCCTGCGACCAAATGTTTGCCCTTTCTCTATATCTGTGTTATCATTTATCACACATCAGTCTTATGTATTTGTTGTGATGGTGTCATTCTAAACTAACATTTTGAAGCTATTTGCAACATACCCTGTAAAATATTATGTTATGCAATGTAATTAAATTGATCATAATAATAATAAATGTAATATCGGCCATATTATTTATTACTCTTTCAAATTTGCATATTAAATTGTTTTTTTTTTAATGTTGAACCATACCCCAAAAATGTTATAGATTTTTGGTAAAATGTGGGAAAATAGGAAAAAAATGTTAAAATTAATGATTGTGGACATGATGTGATTGGACAGGTTCTGGCGTCAGATTGGAGGGCACCTGCGTGTTGTGGAGTGTAACAGTCTGGGAGTGGTCTGGGGGATCGGCTATGATCACACAGCATGGGTCTATACAGGAGGCTATGGCGGAGGCTTTTTCCAGGGTAATCAAACCTGATAAATTCATTGTTTATTACCAAAGCATATTCTGATATACAGGAAACCAAACAGGCAACTGATATTTGTAACAGTCTTTTTTAATCTTTTTCTTCTATATCCAGGGCTTGCCAGCAGCACTGATAACATCTACACACAGACTGATGTGAAGAGTGTGTATATATATGAGAACCAGCGCTGGAATCCTGTTACTGGCTACACAAATCGGTAAATGCATAGTGTTTTATATTGCATGGCAGGAAACTACACAAACACAAAAGGACACAAATACCCCCCAAAAAATTAGGGAAAGGACGGATCCTTTTGGAAGATCACATGCCTCTTGGTTATTGGCTGATGTGTGTCAGTAGTAAAAAAGCATTTAATTGGCCAATGATTGGAAAGGTTTGGAGTCGACTCAGTCCCAGTTTACATATGCAAGTACAGTTTAATCCTGAACCCTGGTGAATAGTCTCAGCCAAAGACGCTTTGTCCCCGAGTAAACAGACGGTGTGTCCGAAATTTTGCTCTATTCACTACTTTGGGATTCCGACATTTTGTAGTGTCCAAACCATGGTGGATCATTTCCAGTATACTCAAACAATCCCACAATGCACTGCAAAAGATACTGTAGAACCTATGTACATTAGCTGACACTAGTGGATAGCAGGGCGGCACGGTGGCGCAGCAGGTAGTGTCGCAGTCACACAGCTCCAGCGAGCTGTGGGTTCGATTCCCGCTCCGGGTGACTGTCTGTGAGGAGTTGGTGTGTTCTCCCTGTGTCCGCGTGGGTTTCCTCTGGGTGCTCCGGTTTCCTCCCACAGTCCAAAAACACACGTTGTTAGGTGGATTGGCGACTCAAAAGTGTCCGTAGGTGTGAGTGTGTGAGTGAATGTGTGTGTGTGTGTCTGTGTTGCCCTGTGAAGGACTGGCGCCCCCTCCAGGGTGTATTCCTGCCTTGCGCCCAATGATTCCAGGTAGGCTCTAGACCCACCGCAACCCTAAATTGGATAAGCGGTTACAGATAATGAATGAATGAATGAATAGTGGATCGCAGATACCCATAATACACTGCATTGTTTGGTTAAAAAAACTGCACGAGTGTCAGAAATCAGTCCTAGTGAAATCAGTTCCTGTAGTGCAGTTATATAGTGAGTAATATAGAGACTAGTGAATAGGGAGCCATTTTTAAGACTTCCAGTGTGTTAAGCCTGCCTCACTGTCAGGATGTAGCCTGTTGCATTCTGATTGGCTGTCTTTACAACCGTGTATACGCACTTCTGGTTATTGTTTTGTATGGGCTCTGGTACTGATCCGACGTGTACAGGGTGACAGGTGCCTGGTAGAGTGGCATACAATACCACCAGTGTTAAGAGTATACTTTATAAGATGACTTCAGCATTTCAGTGCGAAAGCCTCTGCTTAGAGAGATGGGCGCCAGTGGCATAGAGCTCAGTACAAGGACCTAAATTGCCTGAGCATCCAAATGGGTCACAGATATGGCAGATGTTTGAAACATCCATGTACGCTTTCAGGGACCCTTCAACAAAGACTGGAGAAAGAGCTGTAGAAACACAAGGTGACACTGGAGAATTCTGGCTTCCACCATAAGCAACCAAGACTGACCCATAACTGACTAACACATTACACAGAGACAGTAGCTAGCCACAAAGCCTTCTAAAGTAAAACCCGCTTCAGGTCGGCCTGCCTCAAGGGGTCCAACAGTGCTTCACATAAGGAATCTAGCAACCTGCGCAGGTCCCCCTGGGGGGCTGCCTGGGACTCTGAATGGCTAGAGGCTAAGCATGCCTCTGAAAATTATATAAACCATGGGAGCCCATGGGTGATCCATCCACTCATTCATGCATGGCAGATATACCAGTCACGTAGACTTTCACAGTCAACTGGGCTATTCCTTTATCCACTAACTTCTGGAGGAGGTGGTGGGGGCATATGCATGCTGATTGGCAGCCCTTGGAGGTCAGTGGGTTGTGCAGGGTGGTTTCAAATCAGCAGGGGTGTGCTGCCATGAAGCTGCTGGGCGTCACATAGCAGAAGGACCCTGTCATGGGGTTCAGCAGGAAGGACGGGGCCCATGGGGATGAATGATCCCAAGGTTGCTGAGTGCGAGGCGAGTGCCAAAGCTGGTCTGAATAGGTGGCCAGGCACCAGAGGAAGGTCATGTACCATGGTCTTACATGCTTTTGCAAGGGGTCAGGGGCATGCATAAGGAAAGCAGTAATCCCACACTTCAGCTCTATAGACTTTTTTTTTTTTTTTTAATCAGAAGAGTGGGATCTGCATGTGCATTTATCACAGTCCCTGTTAACATCCAATATCATTGCATTACTTTTTTTATGCTGTCAGAATAAATTAACCATTGCATATTGGTTAAAAAAAACAAAGTAAATAAATAAAAATAAAATAAAATCTTTAAATAAACAAATTAAGAAAAAAGGAATCAATGTTGCACATGCAGATCCCTCTGATCTGTTTAAAAGGAAAGTTTAATCTTTATGCGCATACATTTAATGGTTCTGGTGGTTTGTTTTTTATACCATGGCACTTTTCCTAAAATTTTCAAAAATGTACTTGCTTACAGCATATCACAATATATCAAATCATAACCCTTGTATCGTGATATGTATTGTTTCGCCAGATTCTTGCCAATACACAGCCCTACTTCTCAGAATTATGTTCTAAAACAAGAACATTTAATTTTATTTATTTGCTGGGGGGATAATATTAATGTGACAGTTGAATTTACAGGAGGAAAATTAGACTGATTATGAGCTGCTTTGCAGTAGAATACATATGGGGTATGCAGAGCTGCACATCATAGTGGGCCCAGACAGCAGGGGCACTAGACCTATTTGGGCTTCACTCTTGATAGACACTGTGCTGTCCATGATTTAACTGGTCACTGGTTTCAACCAAGACATCACCAGGCCCAATGATAACTGTTTAGATATTATCCTAGTTAATGTAATGCAAAGTCATCCTATCAGCAAAAGTGACCCGTGTGCTGGCAGATAATTTAACATAAGGCATTTTCTGCATGGTAAGGAAATTTCACTTTATAAAGGTATTTATATAGTTATTGTAGCACAATTGTTCATTTATTATTTTAATAAAAAAGAAATCCAGTTCTCTTTCTTTATGTGAAATATTCTGAAATTTCTAATTGAAATAGTTAACAATGACTAAAGTCTGTTTATGAGGGGCATTCAAAAAGCCAAATGCATATGGAATGTATTATATTTTAATTAGTCTCTGTAATCAGCCTTAAATTCTATACATTTGCTAAATCTAAGAATTGGCATTTCAATTCCCTGTAAAAAAATTGCATTTATCGCTATCATGAGAACATTGCTTTACAAGGAGGTCTCTTTTTCAAATTTGGGAACAGAATTATTGGTGGATTATTAATGTGTGTGGCATGGTGATGAAACTGGAAGTGTCACTGTCATACAGCTCCAGGGTCCTGGTCCTCTCTAGAAGACTGTCTGTTAGGACATTGGTCTGTTCTCCCTGTGTCTGCCTGTGTTTCCTCCGGGTAGTTTGGTTTCCTCCCACGGTCCAAAAACACACGTTGGTGGGTGGCTTGGCTACTCAAAAGTGTCCTTTGGTGTGTGTGTGAGTGAATGTGAGAGTGTGTGATGCCCTGCGAAGGAGTGGCAACTTTTCCAGGGTGTGTTCCTGCCTTGTGCCTGGGGTAGGCTCCGGGCCCACCATGACCCTGTACTGGATACGCAGTTACAGACAATGAATGAATGAATTATTAATGTCTTGGAATCCACAGTATCACACAGGTGATGCTTAAATTTCATCAACATACTTGTGTTACTTGTGTTAGTGGTTTAGTGCAACAAAATTAATTATCAAAATGAGCTGGTGTTTTCTTTATATATCCTCAGAAATTGCCCATTCCTAGAACCAATGAATAAAAAACTGCAGTATCAGTAGATTATGTCAATACAGAGGATTTGCTGAACACTCTTTCTACATAATTAATCTTGTATAATATGTGAAGTGTATTCTTCCCTCCCAGTTATTATTTTACAGTTTCATGTTCAGTCAGTAATTGCATATTGGAAATATTAGATATATTGTCTGGGATTTAAAATAATAAAATATTTCTAAAGTATTTTGAAAAAAAAAAAAAGATATTAGTGCAGGTTTACATTAAGTGCACTGTCTGTGTGTTTCCTGCAGGGGGCTCCCTACAGACCGCTATATGTGGAGTGATGCTTCAGGCCTCAAAGAGTGCACCAAGGCAAATACTAAACCTCCCTCACCGCACTGGACATGGGTTAGTCATGCTACTTTTCACTTATTAGCTGTACATAATATATACATTTGAAATTTTATGTTGTTTGCAAACTTTCTTTTTACAATGTGCCCTGCCCATATTTATAAACCAATTATTTTGGCAGGTATCAGACTGGGCTATTGACTATAGTGTATCTGGAGGAACAGACAGGGAAGGCTGGCAGTATGCAGCTGATTTTCCAGCGTATGTGTTTAAATATTAATTCTGTCACATTTGTTTGTGCATTATCAAGTAATAGGATAAATTTTAAGTTGTTTTGAAAACATTTATAAAAAGGCTAAAGCAAACAGACCTCTTTTATTGTTTTTGTTAAACAAATTTATTTGCTCTTTTAGGTCATACCATGGTTATAAAACTTTGAAGGACTTTGTCCGTCGCAGGCGGTGGGCCAGGTAACTCTCTCTCTCTCTCTCTCTCTGTCTCTCTTGCTGTCTTGTTATCTGTTTTTTAGAGCATTTCCACTCTCTTCCCCTTATCTCCATATAGAAAGTGTAAACTCACCACAACCGGCCCCTGGCAGGAAGTTCCGCCCATCGCTCTGAGTGATGTCACCATCCTGCCCTGTGGTTTGAATAGTACTGTGGAACAGGTGCCTCTGTGGGCCATTAGCAACAAGGGGGATGTCCTTTGTCGCCTGGGAGTCACCTCCCTCACTTCTGCTGTAAGAAAGCTGCTTTAAAAAAAAAAAAAAACAACAGTGATTACTGTTAAAACGTGAAGTTTTGGTGTCCTCTGGTGAAATGATCACAGCACAGTCATTTTTAGCATCAAGAGCAAAAAGCAGAAAGCACAGTTTTTGCACGCGCAGTTTTTGCATGGCCATGTTTTGCATGGCCTTAATATCAAGTTGTTGGGGTTTTTTCACCTTAAATCTGGATATTTTTCTGCAAATTTCAAAATTCAGTCCTAGTCGTTGGCTGTATGTTCTGATTTACAAAATCTAAATAATTTAAAATATAGTAATATTCAGGAGGTCAGTCCAGTGTTCAACACATTTTCTGCATTTTGTATCCTTTCTTTTCTCAATAAGAAATCATCCCAAAGGGTAAATAAAGTGTGGAGTCAGATTTTTGCACAGTCTATAAATGTATATTGAGAACTATATTATATAATATATTTCTCTAATATATTTCTCTAAGGTCCCATCCATTTGTGATGTGTATATTTTTCAAAAACTGAAATTTTCCTCTCTGTTTTTGAAAATATTGCTGTCCAAATGAATCCGAAAGCGTCTGTATTGTGTAGTACAGTAGGATGCCATTGTACCTCATGAAGAGGGACATCAAAACAACAGTAAGCATGAGAGAAACATGAAGGTTTAATCCCAAATCACTCCATATTACCTGTGTAGGGCACTACATAAATCATGAAATTACTGAATCTAGAGCATTATATATTTCTATATTTCTAATACGGCACCATTTATATTTATTCATATGTGCGATAAATCTAGTGCATTTGTACACTGTAATTTAATATTTATATCAGTGTTGTTTAATCTGAAATACACGTGTTGTTTAATCTGAATGGGGACTATATGGCTGGCTTTTAGGGAACATCATGGCTCCATGTAGGAACGGACCAGCATTTCAAGTCTATCTCCATCGGAGGGGTGTACCAAGTTTGGGCAATTGCCAAGGACGGCTCAGCATTCTACAGAGGCTCTGTGTCAGCCCAAAATCCTGCAGGTAACACACTGATTAAGTCACAGAGTTTTTCTTAGGCTCTGCTGTAACATACTCCTTTTCATCTTCATGAGAATGAAGGATAATTATGAACAGATCGACAGATAGTAATGTTAACAGTAGCATTTGTACAGAAGTGTGAATATTTCAACTTCCTTTTGCTGTTGCTTAGTCATGCACATCATGCTAATCATGCTGACAGCATGGGTGTTAGGTAAGCAGCCATTATCCATCACTGTGTGTGCTTGCAGGAGATTGCTGGTACCACATCCCCTCCCCAAACAGACAGAAGCTCAAACAGGTGTCAGTGGGTAGGACATCAGTTTACGTTGTGGATGAAAATGGTAAGCCCACCTGTGTCACTGATTGGCAGTTTGCTTTTGCAGTATGTCTACAATCCAAATTTCTAGCATCTCACATATGTGTTTCCTGGTTATTTGTCATTTACCTGTGTAATAAATGAATACTAGGTGTCAAAACTGTCATTACAAATGTGGTCTAACTTTGTGCAGGAAACCTGTGGTATCGCCAAGGTGTGACACCCAGCTACCCTCAGGGTTCCTCGTGGGAACACATCTCTAACAATGTGCGAAAAGTGTCTGTGGGGCCTCTGGACCAGGTTTGATTGCATGCTTTGTTGACTTACGTTTAGGGTGTGTTTACACTTGAATAATTCAGTTTGCCACCAGGATCAATTCAGGGCACTCATTTTTTTGGAAGAATTGCATCTGAACTGTGGATCACATTTCTGAAGCAAGAGCAAATACCCAGATACTTAAGAACTTAAGGTTCTTTAAACTTTGATTATGATAAAGGAATTTCAGATCTGAAAAAAACGGGTATGTAAAGCATGAATGAGCATTTTTAGCATTTGCTGAATTAGTGCACTGTGGCTAAAATATGAGGAAAAATTCATATGCAATATGTGCTGCCTCTTGTTTAGTCTGGCAAGCAAAGTATGCAGAAAATAACTTCAATTGGCAGCTCAGATATCCATGATACTAGAGGGAGATAAGGAATTATTAACTAGTCGTGCATTACTGACATTTTATCACCGTTAATGTTAGCTCCTTCACTGGTAGTCAGTCAAGCACAACTATTGTTTGGTTTGTATGAGGAGGTTCCCTGGCAAGAAGCCATGTACAAAAAATAATAATGTGCAGTTATGTGTCTTCCGCATTTAACCCATCTGTAGCAGTGAACACACACACGCACACATGCACACACTAGTGCACTAGGGGCTGTGAACACACACCCAGAGCGGCTGGGCAGCCATCCCCGGCGCCCAGGGAGCATTTGGGAGTTCAACCTTCCTGTACCAAGCCCGGTCCTCTAACCATTAGGCCAAGGCGGCCCTAGTGTATCTAGGGATCACGTAACCGCGTCAAGTGTAGTCCAGAGGGAATAAAAAGAGCACATATTTGAATTTGAAAAAGAGATTGAGGCTAATGTTGTTCTTTATTTAGCAAATAATAGTACATCCATGTTTTAGATTATGTCTAAATGCATTTTTTTCTGGTGATATTAGGGGAGTGGGGTTTTTTGTTGTTGTTGCTTTTGTTTTGTTTATATATATAAAAAGATGCATTAGTAGAAAAGCGCAATTTTACCTGGAATAAAATCTTAGACAAAATATAAGGTTGTCCTGGTGTCAGTTATATGTTGTGTTATTGCTTTAGGTGTGGATCATTGCAGATAAAGTCCAGGGCAGTCACAGTCTGAGCTGTGGAACTGTTTGCCACAGACTGGGTGTGCAGCCCATGGAACCCAAGGGCCAGTCCTGGGACTATGGAATTGGGGTGAGCTCTGTGGATGTTTATAGATTCCTTAAGCCAAATGTAGTTATTCAGTGAAAACTCTGATGTCTGATGTCAGCTTCAGTTTACACCATCCTAAATCATCACCCACTTCCTTCACACTTTTTAGTCATGTAGGCTTGGGGATCATTCTGGCTACTGCTTTTTAAGATATCAACATGATGTTCAGTGCCAGAAACTGCATAAATAAGTCTGTAAAATTACCTGAGCAAGTCCATGTTAAAAGAACTTCAGTCACCAGTTATGACAAATGCTTTGGATGAACCATTGCTTTAAAATGCCTGTCCTGAAGCTGTAAGTAAAGGTCCTTCTTTTGTCTCCAAACACAGGGAGGTTGGGACCACATCACAGTGCGGGGAAACACCATGGAAGCTCCCCGTATTCGCATGCCATCATTGACTGACAACGGCAACAGTGGCACAGCACCACACAGCCCACATCTGAGCAGAGAGCAGTCTGAAATGAATGGCAACGCTGTGGGATGTTAACAATGCTTTTTCAACCTTCATATCCCCTCTGTACATTGTAGCGTTGAAGCCCACAACCTTACTTTTTCACTCATATAGCTAATGTGCATAGAGACAGATGCTCAAACATAAGTGTGTAACACTCCAACATTCCCCTCCTCCCTCTCTAGCTTCCCCAAGGTGAAAACAACCATTTCCAGTCTTACACTGAAGTCTTACTTCATGTTAAGTGGTTATTTGTTAATGGTTAAAACATTTAGAGATGGTTTTCTGTACAAGGATTCTACATTACCCTGTCCAGGAAACAAACCATGTTTTGTTCATTTCTTTTTAAATAGTATTTTTTTAACAAATGTTTATTTGTTTATTTATTTATGGCCATTTGAAGTTACATGTGGTGTTTTTTCTTGATCTTGTTTCTTTATTTGATTTCAGGGGCAAAGACAACAGAAAATATACACAGAACATATAGACTGGACTTAGTATGCTAGACAAGGTAATCTATACATTCAGCTCCTAAATGTAATGGACAAAGCATAGTATCACACCTGTTTACAGACTGTATCACTGAAAAAGACCATTTAAACAGAGCGAGAAACAGGACTAAGAGCACTGAGAAGTCCATACAGATTAGAAATATTTAATGCACTTCCACTGATTTCTGGAACGGAGCACTGAAAAGGGACCTATGATGATATTCAGTCTTCAGGAATTTCATGAAGTCATGTGTCAGATGAATGCATGGGAAATCATATTTGATCACATTTGATTGACCGTTATTATGAATTTTCTGTTGTGTCAAATACATGTGCAATACTTAGCATTAAGACAAGGATAGAGCAGTGTTTATTTTCTCAGGAATCTAAGCCTTCTTCAATCTCACAGTATGTTTCAACTCCAACACTTAAAGGCAGCACAGATGAGAGTTTGAGGAACATTGACTTTTTATCTTTTGGAGCTGTATTATGGTCAGTGCAGTGGTACCATTGCTGTCATTTTAGTTAGATTTTTATGTTGGCTTTATGAAGTGAAATATCTATTATGAATAATGATTTTATGGCTTTATTTATTGTTAAGCTGTAAATATAAAGAAAAAGCTTTATCATTAAATATATAAGAACACAAAATGAAAAAAAAATGTTGTAACCAGTAAATGTCAATATAAGGGTTGTATAGGTTTGCACTATATTTCTGTATACATTCTGTACTGAAATGTGTGTTAAATGTTTTAAAAAAAAAAAAAAGAAGAAGAGAAAATGCTTCCCTTGTTTATATAACTTCGGTAATGCAATTGCAAAAAAAAGCTGCACTGTACTCGTTAGGTACGTTACAACACCTCTGTGTTGATGTATGCATGGCCTGTGCCCTTTAAATAAATGTGGCTCTAAAAAATAACATTCTTTAATGTTTACTTTTCAGTCCCTGTTATTTACAGTCATTACTGAAGAATCCTAATTCTACAGGATGTTCTTCATCATTTTACTGGCTAATAGGCAGGTGTGTTTTATTTTGCTTCATTATGGCAAAAGAAAAGGATAAACGGATTCAAATCCACTTCATGTTTAACATTTATAATATCCTTCAGGAGATGATTTGCCAATTTGACCTTCTTTTAAAGTTGAAAAATATGATGAACACCAAATCTACCAGCAGTGTGAAATCAGAAGCTAGGACATTTGTCTCTTTATATTATTAATACGTCCTAAATTTGCTGTGATTAACCAGTGACATTGCTCATGTTGGTAATTGGTTATTGTTTGTTTTCTGATAGTGCCTACCTGTTCACTAGTTGGGTTC
This sequence comes from Hoplias malabaricus, assembly GCF_029633855.1. NCBI lineage: Eukaryota > Metazoa > Chordata > Actinopteri > Characiformes > Erythrinidae > Hoplias > Hoplias malabaricus. The sequence goes on along the minus strand of NC_089802.1, from coordinate 21,440,036 downwards.
GTATCGTTTAAACTCATTGAGAAATTTCCCCGAACTTATAATAAGCGTAGTCATGGCAGCACCAATGATGAATCACAATAGGAAATTCTTTTTGATCTCGCCTTAGGCTTAATCTGGGTTTCAAAACTGGTCCTAAATGACAAAAATTCAGTTGTAATGGATGTGTTTATCTCGATTTGCATCCTTGTACTACTGTTTTCACATGGCATTGCAGAATGTCTTGGCTGATGATGTGTCACTGGGTTCACTTGTATGGTTTCACCACTAGGTTTAATGACATTGTTAGCCGTGTGAGTGCAAAAACCTTGTGTTATACTCGTAAGCTCTGAGGATCACGCAAAAACAATTGTATGAGTATGTGTCTCCATTGTGAGCTCATTTTTAGGCTTATATCTGACCCTCATTCAGTCTTTGAGCTCCACACTGGCAGCACCAAACATTCTCTTACACATTGCACCCTCCAGGGTGCCCCCCAATAGTTTTTATTCAGTTATTTGGGGCTGGACATTGCAGAGGCCAGGGTGTGTGCTAGCTACTGTTTCTGAAGTTGTGGATCTGCTCCAGGAGTTTGGAAAGGTCATCCTGGCCTTTCATGTTGTCCTCCAGGTGCTGCTGGTAGTGCTGGAGGAGTTTGGATTGGCTCTCCTCTGGTTGGTTGCCTTCATGGGGCAGGCAGGCGCCAGACATGCCGAGGATGATGGTGGTCAAGGCCTTGATGTAATTCTTGGCCAGCGTTAGAGTCTCGATCTTGGAAAGCTTTTTGTCCATTTTGACGTGGGGGATGGCCTCTCGCAGAGCCTGGAAGGCATTGTTGAGTTTATGCATCCTCTGCCGCTCTCTTTCGTTACTCTCCAGCCGGCGTACGTTGCGCTCTTTGGCGCTGCTATGTTGGCGGCGACGGCGCCTCCCAGTAATCCTGCTGCTTCCTTCTGCATTTAGGGCCTTCCATGACCCCCCTAACTGTAGTGAGGCCTCTGAGCCCTCCTGCTCACTGGAGCCTGGCTCTGTCTCCAGCTGAAAGTCAGCATGCTCCTGCTCTGCCCAGGAGCGTCTGGTCCTCTTTGACCCCTTCCCTTTGGACTTCATGCCTGAATCACACAGGCCCTGATGTGGAAGATAAACAATTCAGTCAGTCACAATTTAGGAAGCTGACTCATAGACCTACAGTGTGGATGCAAAATGTTGGGCACACTTGGACAAATGACAAATGTTTTTGACATTTTATTTGTCCCAAAAATGTTAACCTCAAATAATAACAAATAAATTACAAACCATTTTGTAATTTAAATAACAGCTATAAATAACAAACCATATTTTAATGTGTGCCCTATAGAGTAGGTTTTACTTTGGGGGTGGATCTGACACATTGAAAATATGTCTTATGAAACTGGGCATCCATTCAAACTCTCATTCATATTAGTTCACTCACTTATTAGCAGCTGATCAACCTTTGCCTATGCTTTGTAAGGTTTTGTAAGTTTTTTTTAATGCACTGATGCTAAACACTGTATGCTGATAAAGCATGTCTCCACTGTAGTTCTTCAGTTTCCCCAGGGGGGTATTTCACAATTTGTTCTTTTTTTTTTTTTTAAGATTAATGAATATCAAACGCATCTATAAATGACATGCACACTGTGTGAATGCAAGTACTTAAAGAGTGCACTCATTGTGGATGTAGGCAATCAAATGCACACACAAATAATCATGAAATGGAATTGGCCTACAGACAACATACTCAACAGCAAGTGTCGGCTAGTGGGGTCTAATTCAACCAGCACTGGGCTCAGGAGGACTGTACTGACAGCTTTCTCTTGACTTACCGAGCATCATGGAGTGATCTAATCATCCAACATCAGTACTTGACATCACAAAATATATATTTTTACGAATTTATATCAAATATTCACATCAGTGATCCAATACAAAGTCTAAAACCTTCCAATATGAGTAGCAGTTGTTATTGCAGCAAAGGGGAACAACCCTGTTTTTTAAAAAAAAGAAGAATTGCTGTATTAGCAGGTGTGCTCAAACTTTTGGCTGTATTATTACCACATCGCCCACCCATACCCACGTGCAGTTTTAGGATGCAGGTAAATACATAGTGAATAAGCATTTGATAAGGAGCCTGTGTGGAGATATGAGAAAGATGAAAGGACTTACCTTAAACCTGAACAGCTTAAAATAAATATCACCAGATAAGCAGAACTTAGAGGTGAAATAAATCTTATAAATCTTCCCCAGCGCTTGAGCCCCTCTGAGCGCTCTCTGACTCCTGACTTTTTTCCTCAGAATGAAACGCTAACGGTCACATGTGCCTCTACCTGTTGCTGCTTATGTCCACGTAGCGCTCCGTCCGCCAATCAAACCATTCCGGATTCTAGAAAGCGTTTTTTTCCACACCCGTCTTCAGACAAGCCCCGCCCTACAGTGCTGTGATTGCATAAAAAAGAGGCGGGTCTCGGCCTCCAACGTTTTCTACAGCAGCGACGTCCTTTCTGAGATGCAAGAAGCCAATCGTAGCCGGGTAGGGCCGGGCCTTCCTAAAAACGGGTGGGGAAAAATAGCGGGTCACAGTTGTCCTCGTGTTATTTGAGTGTTTTGTTGTAGCCTTTCGGGGCGGTAAAATTGACAAATGTTGCGTACGTTTATTCCTAAAGTGTGCGAGTGCTTTTAACATTATTAATAACAGTAATGTACGACGTTTTGTTTAATAAACCTGTGGCCAAAAACTATTCATGTAGATGTATTGTTACTTAGGGGAAAACAATGACAAAATAAATGTAACCCACCCAACAGTAGAAGCTCTAAATACAACTTAAGCAATGAATGTAGAACTGCAGTCGAAATTCCACCATCTATTAGCAGAGTACAGCTCAGTTTTTGGATACACTTGATCTAAAATAAATGGCTAAACTAAATATGAATACTGTAATGTCACTGAATAGAATTCTGTAGCCCACTGATATACTTGATTAGACATAAGTATTAGTTTGCATATTTATCAGATGTTAGTATTACATTTACCCAGGAAGCCCATCAGAGTTAATACCCATACTCGAGTAAATGTGTGGAGTCACTACCTATCTCTGTGGACAGCTTAGTATAAGGTTACTACATCACTACAATTATCAGCATCATCAAACATTATCATATTTGCCTAGGCCTTTGCCTGTCAAATGGGCTGAGCATTAGAGAGCACAGAAATATGTAACAGGTCTTAATTGTTTTGAATGGTGTTGCATGTAATTTTTTTTCTTGTTGCCTGTAATTCACTTCTCTTACCCTCTCACAGTTGTTTCTGGAAAGTTGTAAAACTGGAAATAGAGGAGCCACCCTGTTCATAAACTGTGCGATAGCTCAAACATAAATGAGTTTGTTTTAGCTTTAGGTTAGACATGTGTACCAAGCATTAAGGCAAGAAGTAAACAGCCATTCCCAGTTCAGTTTCAAATCATAACTTTCATTTCATTGGTTGCTTTTATTTATTTATTTTGATAATTGTTGGAAAAAATTGCTGTTGTTTTTCACTGAGCCAAATGAGAACAGGTGTGTGTGTGTGTGTGTTTGTGTGTGTGTGTTATATAAGGTCATGGCACTTGTAAAGTTCCAAAATCTCACTGAACACACCCTGGAGGGGGCGCCAGTCCCTCGCAGTGCAACACACACTTACACGTTCACTCACACACTCACACCTATGGACACTTTTGATTCACCAATCCACCTACCAACGTGTTTTTGGACCGTGGGAGGAAACCCATGTGGACACGGAGAGAACACACCAAACTCTTCATAGACAGTCACCAGGAGTGGGGCTCGAACTCACAATCCCAGCCCCAGGAGCTGAAATACTCCTGAACATTAGTGGCTCCTTTCACACATGCGCTTACTCAGAATTTGCCGGGAGATTTTACTAGGGGACTAGTGGGACAAATGTGGGAGTTCACACTTTTCACACTTACACCTCCTCTGGGGTAACCCCATTGTTTCCACGTATGTGAAAGGTGAAAGGGGCCTTGGAAGGAAAAAAAAGGAATTTTTTTTTTTTCCTCTCTAATTTTTAAGATGGGTGGCACGGTGGTGCAGCAGGTAGTGTCGCAGTCACACAGCTCCAGGGACCTGGAGGTTGTGGGTTAGATTCCCACTCCGGGTGACTGTCTGTGAGGAGTTGGTGTGTTCTCCCCGTGTCTGGGTGCTGCGGTTTCCTCCCACGGTCCAAAAACACACATTGGTAGGTGGATTGGCGACTCAAAAGTGTCCATAGGTGTGAGTGAATGTGTGTGTGTGTGTGTGTTGCCCTGTGAAGGACTGGCACCCCTCCAGGGTGTATTCCCGCCTTGCGCCCAATGATTCCAGGTAGGCTCTGGACCCACCGTGACCCTGAACTGAAATTTTAAGATTGAAATAATCCCAAACTCTTTCAAAGATATTGAAATCAGGGCCATGGTGTGACCCATTAGTTGTTCTAAGAATACCTGCAGATTCTATGTTTTATTGGCAATTTAATTTTCTTAGTAAAGGCTGATTTATACTTCTGTGTTGACCGTAAGCTACGCAAGAGCCCTACGCCGAGAGTTCATACTGCTGCATTGGTGTCTACTATTTATGTAGTAGGTCGTTATTTAGGACAGAGCAGAGTTTACATGAGGTACCAGGAAAGTAACTAATACAAAGCCGGCACGTTTCTCCCGCGTGGTGTCGCCTCTCTTTGAGTTATTTTTCCCCCGGAGACCTCCGTATTTTTCCTTTTGTTCAATATTTTTATTCCTCCATGAAGCCCACACCATGTCTGAGGAAACCTCTCGCTGTGAATGTGCGGCTGTCTGCGTCTGTGTGTAGAGGAGAGTAGTTCATGTTTCTGTACTTCGGTTCTGCATAAACAATGTCCGTCCGAATACTGACCAATCACAGTCGTTGCGGTCTGAGTCGACGTGACGCGAAGGTACACTTTTGAAGAGGTGTCAAGGGTTGGCGTAGGGTCGACGCAGAAGTATAAAATGGGCTTAAGAGGTTCTTGGCAGCTTCATATTATTTCAGACCCACAGCACTCTGTTGTCTTCTCATTTTAGACAGAAACACTTGTGGTTTGGTCAGATCTGAAGCAAAAGTACAGCTTAATTTTCTCTTTCTCTAGTCTCTCAAAAATGAAAGTTTATCTGATGCTAATAGTTTTGGAAGTCCTCCAGGCCTGGCATTTTGCCTTATGCAAGTATAATATCTTGTATTCAGTATACATGGAATTAAGTGGTTTTTGAATTTTACACAATATCATATGCATTCTTTAGTTTCTAAGACATTTGCAGGGAATTAGGTGCAGCTCACAGCTGCTCAGTTCTCAGGAGCTATCAGCCAGCTCCACCTCCTCACTCTCACACCAATGTCCTTGGTGTGCAGAGTTTGGACTTTCCAACTGGTGCCAGCCCTACCCTCTTAGGCCTGTTCTTTTTAATGTAGCCCAGTCCTGCTGCTGAGCCTATGGAAAAATTTCTTATGCAAGCACACGGTTTATTCACTGGGGTACTACTACTGATACAGAGAGCTGGCAGCATTTCAAGAGTGGTACATTCATGAAGAGTGCCTGTTCACTGCCTGGTTCTATAAAGACCACAGACGTACATGCATGGTGATACTATACGGACAAAGTTCCGTGAACACCTGCTCATCCAGGATAAACACAGATGTTGGAACTTATGATGGCATTTAGCCACAGTAACATTCGGAAGGTCAAGTGCTGGTGTTGGTTAATCACTTATGGATCACAAACACTATTCCAACTTATCTCAACTGAGTTATGGTTCAACATCATTCCAGGGAACTCAGTTACACTGTTCCTCCATCCAGTGCTAAGGGGCGTTTTAACTCTCAAGCCAACACTTGGCATTGTGCATGGTGACGCTAGGCTCAAGGCTATCCCTTTTCATTTCATGCATTTCTATGGAGATTACACAATCTGTGTGACCACCTGAACATCAGAGTTCCCAATGTTTGCAACCTATAGTTTGTCCAAGCTTGTGGACATGTGGTGTAGGTGTACATGCACATGTGCGTCTGCACCCTTGAGGCATCTCTTACCATTTGCATATAACACTTTCTGTAGTTCACAATCTGAGAACAGAGAGCAGTTACTCTGAGATAACCAGCTGATTTGCATGTACTGTGTGCAAGAGTAATGTTTCAAGCACCAGTTGTGATATCGAACACAGTCCCTTTGTGTTTTATATTTTATTGTCTGTAAGTAAGTACATAAAAGTCTTGTATTGAAAAGGTTGTGTCCACCTCAGGAAAGAGGGATAAAGCATCAAGCAAACATACAGTAATTTAATTAGGGGAAAAAGCACATAAACAAATATTAGATGTCTCGGCTTCACCAGGAGCAAAAGCCCACAGCTGGCTTGCTTCAAGGGCATGACCAAAAATAGCTGACCAAATACTAGGCCATCATACAACAGCGCCTTACACCTGCAGCTTTCACCTGAGAAAGTCCCTCTGACACTGACTTTTCAAGTGTACACTAATAACAAATGACTCTAATTAAAAAGGCATTGCCTCTTTACCTTGCTTGTCTATTTAAAGGGGAATTCTACTAGTCTTTTAAAATTTCTGCATAATTCAGTTGCAGATATTAGATGAACTAATTCATTCGAGTGGTTGCTGTGAGATGGAAATGCATCAGTTCAGTTCATGCATTCAGTTGTGCACACATAGCTCATATAATCTCCATCAAAAAAAGAATGAGATCAAGAATGACTAGGGTAAGAAAGGGCCAAGTACATGTCTTGGAAACATTGGGCCTAATACCTTTGGGATGTGTTGGGAGTGTTATTTTTGGGATCCAGAACTATTTTATTCAGTAAGAGCAGCTTACTCTTCTAACTAATGTTACGTTGGCTAAAACATCTAGTTGGAAAGCCTTTCTAGAAAATAATTTGAATATTAAACTGAATACATATTGTATAATCTTCTTATTGTAAATATTTTGAAAGTTAGAGACATCAGACTCAAAATCTCTAGATTAAAAATCATTATAAATCAAGCCATTCATAATCTGCTGCTCTGTTCAGGCCATTGATCTCAGAAGAGTTAATGGATGCTCCCTGTGCCTCTGGCTGATGTCATAATGTCTCTGACGTCATTACTCCTCCTGCATTCTGATTGGACAATGGTCCAGGCAGGAATCAACACATTAGAGCCTGCCTCATGCACCGTCATAAAATGAGAAAGAAAGGAATAAGTCACTTTTTCCATGAGCCTGGAAATGTCCAAATGGAAGAAAACAGCGATGCCCTTTAATGCCAGGTGGCCAAAGCTAGATGTCAAGGAAAAGCATCACTTTAATCACTGAAGCATCTCTCTCTCTCTCTCAGACACGCACATAAAAACAAATGCTTTCCCTTTTTTCCACAAACCTGCTTAAATATTCAGTTGCCCACTGGCAACGCAGTAGATAATTTACCTGAAGCCTGGTGGTTCAGCGCAAAGCCTTTGAATTACAACAACCTGTTTTTGTTGCTGGCTTTTGTAAATGAATGTAAATTTCTGTTCAGTCCAGATATTATTTTTACAGACTTCTTAAATGTAATTGCTTTGATTCTGCAGCTTTAAATAATACATTTGTAATACTGATATAGCTATTGCAGTCAAAATTCAAAACACTGGAGAGAGTTGTCTGACCTCCTTTCCCCAGACACAAAGCTCATGTGTGTTGCCAGGATGAGGAAAAGTGAACCTTGACAAGCAATGCATAAGCAACCTATTTACACAGAAAGCTGTACATCATTTTAATCAAACAAATACCTAACAAAAAGCAAAAGAAGTGAATGAGCTGACACTTCTTTCTCCTGTGTTTACCAGCTTTATATTTGACCTGCCATTTCCAGCTTAAATGTGTTATTAATCAAGGCTAATGTTAGCGATTTTCCCCTTCCATCATAAATGTTATTTTAGAAGCAGACATTTGCGTCTTATTGACAATTTTTGTATTCATACATTTAGTTCCACCTTAATTGGGTCAGTTTAAGAGGCTTTCTTTATTGAAAACAAATAAATCATGGGGTTTACATTTTTACTTCCTGCGTACCCTAACCCACATATTTTACCAATTACTTGCTTACCTGTTCAAGAGAAAATATTTAAACACTGCATCAGCCTTGTAATCCTGCTGGGCTCTAAACTGTCTACATCTTTCAAATACACTGCCACCATTTACTTTCATTTACTCTGTCTCTGGTCATGAATGTTTTGTAAGAAGGGTGCTGAGGATTCTCAGGTCCAGTTGAATCTAATGTTAGCTCCATGTGCTCGCTCTCTTACATGAGTGCAATACTCTGTGTTTGCCTGCTGTGGTGTGTTATACCTGGTATCCCAGGGTGTGGAAAAGGTACTAGAATTGGGCAGTGGTCAAGATCACAAGCCGGAATGCAGAGTGGTGCGCCAGAACAGTCCTCTTCAAAGAAGATTATACTGACTGCAGCAATGCTGTCAGAGATGCCAGTGCTTTAACTTAGCAGGGTTCCTTCATCTCTGTGCACTGAATAGAGATTAATTCCCTATTGAAAATAGTTATATTACACTTCCTCAAAGTTTTCACCTGTATCAGGGTTCCAGAGTTTGCACTGGATGGATAGAATATACCTCTGGCCATCCCACACCACCCCATCCATAGACATGCCCCAGTTCATATAAGTTTTATATCTAGAATTCAGTTTAAGCCAAAAATGTCAAAAACCAAAGTAAATATACATTTATAATGAAACTAATGTTCAGTTGTACATGTTTGCCCACTTTGGAACAGACATTCAATTATTCATTCCTTCATTTTCCGCAACTGTTTACTTCTGTTCAGGGTCGTGGTGGATCAGGACCCTAACTGGAATTACTGTTTGCATAGGAACACATCCTAGACAGAACTCACTCTCATACGGCCACTTTTGCATAGCCATTCCAGCTATGAACATGTGATTTTGGATTGTGGGAGAAATCCCACATAGACATAAATAAAACACATCAAACTCCTGACAGACAGTGAGACAGAGGGTGTAGAACCCACAGCACCAGGACTCTTTGTAATAGACTTATTAATATTTATTTTGTAGCAGTTTTGCAGTGACTCCTTCAGTAAATTTCAGACACACTTATTTCCATTTCTGATAGAAGACTGAATTGCACTGGTATTTTTTCCTAAGAAAATTGGTCCCACCCACTGTAAATCAAAATATGTTTGGTTGGCTCCACTCTTATTAAAACACCTATGATTTAATGATTACGCAAATTAAACCTAACAGCTACATGTGTTTTTTGTTTTAAATCACAGAAATAATCACACCTTTTTTGAATACCACAGAGGTTCCTTACAGCAGACGTTGTATGCTGAGTTAATCTTGTAAGATCAAAACCAAGAGCTGTATTATTTACACATTGTGGGCCTGTGGTTACTTTCTGAGACTGAATTAAATTATTTCAGAGTATAACCAAGTACTTTTTCAGTGGGACCAGCATTTGTTCCATTAAACACTAAGCACTAGATTAAGTGACCACAAAAAACTGGTGAAGGTACGAAAATAGGTGGTAAGGCCTTTCATCCGGCCGGAAGAACACTCGTCCAATCATTAGAGACTGTATCTATGATTTTCTCCTGCCCTCTCCAGAACAGGCCTTGAATAAATATTGGTGCCAAGCATCAGCGGCTACGCAAAAGGAAACATTTTCCCCCGCCACAGTCACTAGGCAACCCTGAAATGGATGACTCAGAGGGATGAACAGAAAGCTGACTCAATTGGTGTTGTGACGAAGTCAGGAAGGTGACACACACACACAAGCCTAAAATCCTCCTAACTGCATTGAGTATTTAGTCCATCTCAGCAAATCATGATCCTCCGAGGCATGTTTAGAAAGGAGCAAGTACTTGTGATTTGGGACACACTCATCATCAGTGTGTGTTTGTGTGCGTGTGATTGTGTTTGTGTGTGATGTGGTGTGTATGGTGGCTCTCTCAGTTTTTATCCTGTGGATTAACATCTCTTTGTCTAACAGGTCTCTGTACACAGCCCCTAAAAGCTTCTGCCCACTCCGACACCCTGTAAACACACACAAAAACACACTTCTTAACTGTAAGTATTTGACCAAATAAACTATCTTAATACAACGCTAATCCCATGGTGCAAAAACACACATTGGTAGGTAGACTGGCTATTCAAACGTGTCCATAGGTTTGAGGGTGAGGGGCATCTCTTCCAAGGTGTGTTCTTGTCTTGCGCCCAGTGATTCTGGGTAGGCTCCAGACCAACTGCAACCCTGAACTGAATAATAAGTTACAGGTCATGAATGAATGAATGAATAATAATAAATGTCACATATAAAATGCTTTTAAATGAACAAAATTGCTGGTTCAAAGATGCAATTGTCTTCTCTTTTTTTAAAAACAGAAATACATTAATGAAATGTGCCAAGCACATTAGAATGTTCTTTACAGCCCCCAAATTTTCGGAAACAGCCCTACAGATATTACTAGAATGATTAAACAGTGTTGCACAGATAAACTTTTTTTTTCTTTTTATCACTATTACTAAGATAATTCCGGGTAGGCTCCGGACCCACTGCGACCCTGAACCGGATAAGCAGTTATATTGAATGAATGAATGGTTAAGATACCAGCAGTATTGTGGTCTTAGATAGTGCCAACATTTAGGCTCTTTCGATTTTTTAGCCAAGATGCTAATTCCATACCTAACTCGACTGGCAATAGCTTGGAACAACTACTCATCCCCTATTAAACAAAATGCGTGCAAGGCGTATAAACGTCAGATAAAGAGTTTTAATGTAGAATATAAAGATAACTATGACTGTATAAAAAGTTTCAAGAGAATTTAACTGACCTCTTGAGGTAATTTTTGAGAATGCAGTTTCAGCCATAGATTTCTAGCGCCCACAAGTCGCCGTTCAATAGAATGACACTTTACTTCAAAAGTCCAACACATGTCCATGGTCCTGTGTTTTATAACAGCATGGGCAATGTAAACCTAAAAAGTAATGCTCTGCTGTGAAGCAGGAGTTTACTAGGGGAAAAAAACTGTGCCAGAAGTGCTGGTGTTTTCAGGAAAATTATGATTTATTTTAAGTTACATGATAGCAATATTATGCTGCAAGTAGTTTTACTGCCATTTACAGTGAATAAAATAACTTATTTATTAAAAAATTAAATATAAGACTTGACCTTTCTTAAAAGCTGTATATATAGCCACATTCATTTATATTCCTAATTTAATTTAATAGCACGGTTAGTGTTTTTTTTTTTTTTTTGCCCATGCCTAAATTCACCACTGGCCAAAGTTTCTGGGCTCAATCCTCACCTCGGGTTACTGTCTGGGAAATATTTGATGTGTTCTCCTCATTTATTCATGGGTTTACTCCAGGTTCCACAGTCCAAAAAGCAGTTGATATGTGGACTGGAGTGTGTGAAACCATGCAAAGAATGGGCACTCTGTCCACAGTAGGCTCCTTTATTCTAAAATTCGGAGGGTATTTCAGTCCAGTCTGTATGCGTGCTCAAAATTGATCTAATGTGTTCACAAAGCTCCAGTGTGTGTAAATGGTAAAAAAATTAAAGGCTCTGTATGCTAGGCTTCCTCTATATGCTCAAGGCAGAAAAGCAGCATTTTGGAGGATTTTAGACAAAGAAGACATGGCCAAATGTTGGAAAGCGTGAAGTAGGATGAGGATATTACTCTATTCCTGCTCAATAGGTGGGAAACTGACTTATTTTTGCTGTAGATAGAACTGACTCTAAATTCGGGAGAGCGCTAACTGCATGAAAGTTATCACAGATGTAAAGTGGTACAAAACTTTTTGTGTTAAACCTGTGGTAATTTAAATAGTGAATAAAAACATATAATTAAACTTCAGCCACATACAAACATTCATTCATTGTCTGTAACATTCATTGTCCATAGCCTACCCGGAATCACTGTGCGCAAGGCGGGAGCACACCATGGAGGGGGTGCCAGACCTTCAGAGTGTGACACACATTCAAACATTCACTCACACACCTATGGACACTTTGAGCAGCTAATCCATCTACCAACATGTGTCTGGACTATGGGAGGAAACCCATGCAGGCATATATATATATATATATATATATATATATATTAAAAATACATTATACATTAAATTAAAAAATGTATTCTTGTTAATCATGTTGTTCATTAAAGCGACACTAGGTGAGGCCTCCTAGTAGTGAAATTCATAAATTCATTTTTACAGGTAAAATATTATGTAGCTTTCCTTAAGAAATAAGACTGAAAGATTTTGGAATGGGAACTATAACTAAGTTCATAAATTTTATTCTCACAACAGCCTCTCTTTAAGCATTTCCAAAGTTTCTGAATGTAGTTTTCTTAATTACTCATGTTATTCAAGCATGCAAACACAATAAACTCTACAAACAAAAATAATCATTGCTTTATCAGCAGGTTTTAAAGCCAGAGTGATGTACCAGTCGAATATAGAGCTGGGCAGGGTGGTGTGTGGTTGCTTGTGGCACTTCGCTAGCAACAAAATCACTGATGCTGGAGTTTTTTTTCCCACCACACTCATTCAGCACCAGGATATTGTTCCCAGTGGACTGCACATGTTCCCTGAAACACACACACACACACACACACACACGCACATACATAGACACATTTGTCCACACATATAGAGTGAAATGGGCCACAGATGGTAGCTCATTCTGACATATGGTGAGAAGGAAGAGGCAGCTCGTATTTCCTGAGACTTTCTCCAGTCTGCTGTGACTGAGGCCTGCACAGAGGCTGATAGGAGCTACTGTCAAAACCATGATGAAAAATATGATGAATGGATGAACATCTGACACTTTTTCCACTGAACTTGGCAGAATCGAGTATACTGTATAGCTGGCAAAAAAGAGTTTGGCTAAACAGCCAGCCCTACAAAGTAGAGAGAGAGACATTACTGAACACATGTAGAACTACTGTTCCTAACAGCACATGCATTTAAATATTTAAACTGATTAACAAATAATAGTACTGAAAAAAAAGCTTTGTTTTCTTATATCATTATCCTTTCTCATTTAAATCTCGTGAGGTTTTTGTGAGAATATAGTCAGACTTTTTTTTTCCTGTCCTCTGCTCATGTTTCTGCTATGCTGCATTCCCCATTTACAGCTGTTTTACAAGTGTGTAACAAAATCATTCCATCTTCTCCACTACTCCGCACATGCCATTAGCCGCATGTCATCAAATTAACACAATAAAACAATTTACGAGTGAGTGAGTTACTGATCATGTGTATGTATGAGTGAGTGACAGACAATGTGTGAGGGTGAAAAAGGATGTTTGTTACACCCATGATCCAAGTAAAGCCAATCACAAAATAATGGTTGGTGGCAAAGCAGAGCTTGTTGTTTTCTTGTCTCATAAAGATAAAAAATTGTAATGACATTTCTGTGGTGTACCAGGTCTTAACTTTGAGGACTACCATTTTTTATAACTTATATTATTTGTTTATAACTTATTCCATTAATTTTCTCATACTTTATGCAAGTTTATCTTCCATTCTAATATTTCACAAATGTTTCCTGAAAATATATCGTGTACCCAATGACCAGTGTGCAGCGTTTATTACTGGTCAGCTAAGTCCAAGTTTACTTACTAGATTAATCATCACGGTCAGAGACAGGATGTTGAAATACTAATGCGTACATATATTCACAGATCCTTGGCTGAGGATAAAGCAAACCGTCCTGCTGAGGAGACTTTAATGCCTCTGTAATGCTTTAACTGAATCTTAGAAAGGACATATGTTCTTGGTTCCACTGTGAGCAACTGCCTCAATCCCAGAAGGCTTTGCAGAACCACTGGTACAAGAACATGTGAGGTGGCCAAGACTAAAAGCCATGATAAAAACACTTTCCACAGCAACCAAAACCACTTAAACTCACTGTTTTATTTTGTTTCATCTGATGTCACCAACTGAGCTGTAACATGCCAAAAAAAAATGTATGGTGAGAACCCTGTGGTATCCCTTTACATATGAAGAGCAGAATCATCATATCCCTCCAACAGATGACACCAAACAATCTGTGGGAGCTGTGTAATTGGATGCCATTAGGCTTATTCTGAGCATGCAAAATAGAGCCAGTGGTGCTGAGAGCTGTGTGCTATGCCACTACCTCAGCCGTTCTCGTCTGCTGGCCCACTGCATTCTGGGTAAGGGACAAAAACGAGACATCCGCCTTCAACCACTGACACCTTTTTTGGAAACGCAAAGAGGCTGTCCTATACCACAGCAGAACAGTATAGATGGTCTGAAGCACTTTGTAAACACAATCATATCTCCTTTATGTTTCCTATCTATAGTACATTTACTGCTAGGAGCAAACACTTTCAGTGCATATATTTATATGAGGGCGTATTTCGATTCACTGAAGGGTAAAAAAATTAAATAAAAGCCAATTCTACTAAGTACATACTAAAGCATTTCCAAAGAAAATCTTATTTAGGGCAATATATTTGGTGTGCGTCTTACTGTTTATCTACTTTAGCTGTTAGAAGTGAGAAATGAGGTCAGGCTGAAGCAGGAGTGGCTCTGCCAATGAGCTTCTGAACGGACTAAATAAGGGGGGAGGCTGAGCTGTCAGAGAAAACGCTACCAAGGCTGTGACCACTCTATACGTTCCTGCTTTTTCGGGTACTGTAGCTCAAGACCCACATGGCAAAGCATTTACGCTGATAGGACAGTATGGGATTTTGAAAATTCAGTGATGAAATGACCAATCCAATACAGGTTTATGGTTTCATTAATATGCAAATATGTCGTTAATGTACTAATCTTTATATCTGTTATTCTGTAAATTCTATAAATGATTTGGCAACTACTATAAAACTATAGAATATGCAAATAATACTAGCTCAATTTCCTTTAATATTTCTGTAACAAATAAATCACTGGTAATTAATCCATGTTATTATGTGACATTAGTGGCAGCAGCTGTATTGCATTGTGATTGGTCAGATTCTCTGACTCCTGAGACTCCTGATTCCTAAAAAGAAAAGGAAAATTCAATGATTTTAACACATATTCGGTTTGTTGTTGTTGTTCCTTTTCCTTCATGTCCACATGTTTATAGGTTTAGCCTAATCTCTACACCTCTATAATTATATATGTGTAAATAAGCAAATGCTTTACATAAGTACATGTATAGTTTTGTAAACTGAGAGAAAAAAAATAAAACTGAGGAAAAAAAGTTATTGTGTATTACCTCAGGGGCCCATTGTGTTGGAGAATAGCAGTGATGTCCGTCAAAAAGACCATGCATCCAAGCACTGCAAGGAAGCATTTCTTTGGTTGTTCTAATAAGAAAGATGAAAGACAACAAGAAAAGAAAATACATCATATTCAGTTTAGTAGCTCTGCTACTCACACAGATTTTCTCCTTAGTATTATTTGGAATTTTGCTAAAATATTACATGAATGAATCCATATTGCACATATTTTGTAGTAAAAAAAATCTTCAAATGGTTTATACTTTATAGGAGGAGCAAACAAAATTTTAAAACTAAAATGTAAGCTAACAGACAGCACAGGGGTGCAACAGGTAGTGTCACTATCACAGTTCAAGGGTCCAGGGGTTGTGGGTTTTAGACCAGTCTGTGAGGAGTTTGGTGTGTTCTCCCTGTATCTGCATAGGTTTCCTCCCATAGGTGTGAATGAATGTGTGACTGTGTGATGAACTGGGTGTGTTCCTGCCTTGTGCCTAATGACTCCAGGTAAGGTCTAGACTCATCGCAACCCTGACCAGGGAGAAGCGGTTACAGAAGATGAATTAATGTAAGTTAATAGTCATTTTGGGCTTGCTTTATTGGTCTATATATCATGAAATGTCTGGGTTATTACACCAGTTATGCCAATATATCATTTTCTTACTTCAAATTTTTCTATGAGGGTACCTCTGTATTTAATTCAATAGAGATTAAACTATGGCATTGGCAGCCTCGTTTTCTAAGTCTCCCATGTTTTTTTTTATCTATCTGTGCTGCCTTTAAGGGTAAGTGTAAGTGTCAGATTCCATGGATCATAGGGAAAATGGATACAAGCAGGCCAGTGCCTTATTTAAACACTGCCTAAGCTCTAGTGCAGCTTTCCCCAGGTGTTTCTATATTGGCAATGTACATTAATGGTGTTTAAGAACAACAAGATTGCATTTGTACAAAAAAAAGAACAAAGTATCATTATCACTACTTGAGAGGGTTAACTATGAAGACAAAAATTATTTATCAGTGCTTATATCATTTAGGAGGGTAAAACACTTCAGGCAGTCACTGGATGGCAGCACTTTCTATTCCATAGATCTTGATGTAACACTGCCACTAGCGGTAGGACTTAAATGGGCAAGTGCATTTGGTGGATTTTCCTAAATGCTGTGTCACTGTAATTTAAAAATAAAAAGCCTGTCCAGGGTGGGGGCCTGCCTTTGCACTGCTGTCATGGATAGATTTCTCGTAGGATTCAGTGAAGATGTTTCTGACTATGTCTCACATTCTAGATCCATACAGTCTACTACAGCAGGAATACTTTTAGATTTTGCACAAATAAATCTTCTTGTTTATACTGGGAAAAAATAGTGAATTACTATTTCATACTGCTTATGGGAGACTCTCTCAGTCGTGCATAAGACTAACATTAATTTATTCATTCATTTATTGTCTGTAACCGCTTATCCAGTTCAGGGTTGCAGTGGGTCCAGAGCCCACACGGAATCACTGGGCATAAGGCAGGAACACACCTTGGAGGGAGTCCTTCACAGGGCGACACACTCTCATACATAGATTCACTCACACCTAGGGACACTTTTTGAATCTAAGACTAACATCTGCAGGGCAAAAACATCAGCCATGTGCTTCTATCAGTTCTAAAGATCTGATACAGATCCAGTAATTCTGGATCATTTTGTGAAAATGCCTAAAACTACTCTCAGAGGGATTCTCATATAGAGAAATTCTAAATAAAAAGGCTTTGTGAAGGCCTGGCAATGAGGGTCAGTAATTGTCATGGGAGCTAAACAGCTGTGAGAACTCACATGCTTCCCTTCTCTGCAGTGTTTACGGAAGGGGAGAGTTCACACGGTCATTAAAATAAAAGGCCATTCGTTGCAAGCGTGGTCAATATCATCTACACAGAAACAGCTCTAGTACCCTCCCCAACACATGCATACATATACACAGTACATGGCTGTGGCATAGTTCATCAACAATAGATCAAACAATGATCATTAATAAGCTTAAATTTATAAGCAAGCCTCTTTGCTCTATGGGTCTACAAACAACCTTTTGTTTTTTCATCACCTTTAAATTTCGTGAACATTCCCTCAATTTTAAAAAGAATTCTTTCTGGCACCTTTACATTTAGCAGCGTGTGTCAGCAGCAAAGACAGACAGTGCCAATCAAGTCTCTGGCACTAAAGATGTAGTCCATCAAGCACTTGCTGCAAAATGACCATAGCCATAAAATCAGAGACTGGGAACCCCCAGTGAGAGAGAGAGAGAGAGAGAGAGAGAGAGAGAGAGAGGGAGAGATGGAGGGACATTCGGTCAGCCTCAGCCAACTGGCACGCTGGCCGGTACCCTGCTCCAGTTGCACACTCTATATTTTGGTCCAAAACACATTGAGGCAGTTGTAGTGTTACTACTGTTAACTACTTCCACATAGTCATTAGCATGGCTATTTAATATCTTACATGCCAGTCATGATCTGAAACCATCAGAGACCCAACTGAATTACAACATATTACTTCAAACAAAAGAAAAAAAGTCTAATTACTGATACTCATGTGAAGCTCATTAGTAAAGTCAGGGTAGTGAGTAAAACATTATAACAAGGTTTTGTGAAGCTGAAGCTTTCAAAGGCATTGTTATGGATTCTCTGAGGAGTCCCATAGATTCCTTGGAAAAAAACCCACATACTTAAATAAAATAATTTAGGGGAATTTGATATAAAATGCCCTAAGTAATTCTGCTGCATCAACTGGTGATAGGTAGTGGTGATAGGAGAGTGATAGTGTTCTAGGTAAATCTGCTGCATCAGCTGGTAATAGGAACCACCATAAATGCCTAGATGTAATGCATATATATATATATATATACAGTCATCCCTCGTCACTTCGCGCTTCACCTTTCGGGGCTTCAGTGCTTCGTGGGTTTTTATAAAATATTAATGGGAAAAATATATCACGGATTTTCGCTATTTCGTGGGTTTTCTTTGGAACTCGATCGGCGGAAAATATATATATTTGATGAATTTTTACATGAAAAAATCCCAAAATGTATAAAAATATATTAAACATATTAATTCTAAAAATAAAGCAATGTTGTAAATCATAAAATATTATGAATTACAGTAAATAGTGCATTAAATACTATTAAATACTTAATAGTGTATAAATACTTAAATAAATATAGCGTCCCTACTTAGCAGATTTTCGTTTATCGCGGCTGGTCCTGGAACGTAACACACGCAATAAACCAGGGAACACTGTATATGTATATATATTTTTGCGTTTGACAACTGGATAAAAGGTATCTAGAGATTTTTGCTGTCTCTATTTATGTCAATAATAATCAAAAATTTGTCCTTTAAAGATGATGTCTATGATTTTAATCCAATAAACTTTTTATAAAATTCAGAGAATGTTTCCTCACCTATTGCTCTCCAGGCTGTAGGCATACTGGAAAAAGGTCAAGTGTTTGTACGCAGCCCTGGCTCGGTAAATAAGAAACATAGTAAATGACTTAGTCAGAACTGACTCAGGAGCTTTCGCCCTGTGTTGCCTGCTCAGGCACAGCTGAAAAATAACATCTGGAAGCATTTGGACAGTGGAGAGACCTCAGAATGTTTAAAAGCATGAAAAGAGAAGAGGATGTTGCTCTATTTCTGCTCCACAGATTACAGTATTATTATAACATTGACTTATGTCTGCTGTTAAATTACTTAAGGAGGAACTGACTCCAAATTCAGTAAACTGCTAAATGCATTTAAGTAAACACATACAGACAGCTATAAAACAGGGAATAAAAACAGGCCTGTTAAACTTCAGTCACAAACTAGGTATAATCAGCTTCTTCTCAAACATGCCGTTCTCAAACATACCATTTCCCTTTAAAAGATACAGAGCTAATAAATGGATACAAATGGGTTGTTGAGCTTGTTTTGCTGTTTCAGTGGTTCCACAGAATTGTCTGCATTGCCTTTAAACTTTCCAAGTACAAAAGTATGCATTGGCTTTCAAAAGATCTCAAAATATAACATCTTTACAGCACAAGGGCTTCAAAAAAATTATAAAGTTAATTAGCAAGGCTATACTCTCCAAATCTCTTATTACAGCTTCAACAAACAACCTGCCAAATTTTCATGGTGGTGTGGTCAGCTGCCATGTTTGCCTAATGCCTAGTAACACTCACAGCCAGTGGGAAACACCTTTTTTTGGATGCCAGCACGAAGGAGGAAAGAAAACCCACCCACAAAGCTGGCTTCTAAATTTTGTGCCTGTGCGAAACTGCCAAAACACCTGCTGTTTGGCCATGTTGCAGAGAGTGGAGGATACTTGATCTGCAGCCTGAGATTGAGCTGACCATCTCTGGGCAGCCATGCCCTGGATAGTGCTTGAGGGACTGGACGACATTACGCAATGGTTTGTCCTTGTGTGAGATCATCGTGTGCAGGAGTGGCCCTCTCTGGACACCTGCCATTATTGCAGGGCACTGTGGACCGTGTCAAAGGCCAGCACTGGGCAAAGTCAAACACTGGTAAGACTCTAGACTCAACAGTTAATGTCTGGCCACTCTGCCAGTGGAGTAAATACTGACGGATATTTTAAATTTACTTAATATTGACAACAAATGTCAATTCCTGGGATCCAAGAATAATGTTGCCAGTATTCCCAGTCTTAAATTGTTTGCGCATATTTTAGCACACCTAAAGTTATTTTCAATTGAAGATTCTTTTCCAGTTTTCTGAAATGATTACAGCCATTTTTTGTACAAACTTATCATTCAAACAGAGTATTTTCAACTGTATCTTTGGAGCCAATTGGATTTGTCAATTTTAATAAATTCACATTTACACTTTTTCAAATCTACTTTAGAATTGAATGTCAACAACTAGGATGTTACAATAGGCCACTCAGTCTCACAGACACAGTACACACACAGCTCCTTCCCTCACCCTCTCACTCTTTTCTATCCCTTTAATCTTCCATCCCTCGCACTCCTCACCCTTCTCCCTCAGGAGTACCCAGAGGAAACCAATTCATTCACAGACAGTGACCCAAGACCGGCCTCAAACCCACTACCTCAGGACCAAGCAGCTGTGTGACAGCGACACTACCTGTAGTGCCACCATGCCACCCATCATACCAGAAAATACAAGCATAATATTTTGCTGTATATCTGTTGTATTAATTTTGTGTTATTTTACATCCCAAACTAGATGGAGAATGGAGTTTCACCAAAATGAAATCAGTACCTTCAACCCACACAGGGTATGAGTCTGTACAATGTCTGAGAGAAGAGTTTTCAGTTTTCCCTAAAAGCGATATAGTAAAGAAACTCCAAAAATTTGTAACAACTCTTAAAGTTTAGTGCCACATTTGGAACTAAATTTAGCTGAAAAATGTTTTTCTTTTTCATATTTTGTTATCTCAAAAAAGAAGTAAGTAAAAACTCTTCACTTTTTGTAGAGCCTGAGGAATTAGAGAAAAAATTGTCTGTAAGATGGTATTGGAGATATTGACCAATATACATTATGTAGGTATCCCAAGCTAAGATTAAATGCCTGAGTTGCAGAAGGGACTACTAACCTTTGCTCATGTTTCATGTCTTTACAAGTTACGATTTGGTCTGCAAAATTAATTTTAGCAGAATAAAATAAGAAATATAACAATCTTAACAATTACAAAAGAACTCCACCAAATTGTACAGCAGTTTTTGTGGCATCAATAACACATATATGCCACAATTTAAAAAAACATATAAACTCAATAAAACTTTTTTTTTTTTTTAAAATACTGATCTTTGTTTAGAAATAAAGAGCCGATTGAAAAGGGATATGCAGTGACTCTAAACAAAATCACTACACAGTCTCATTAGGTTGAATGGGAGTTATAATCTGAAACATTGTTTAAACTTGTAAAAGCTTTTCCAAATGAAAGCAATGTGGGCAGGGCATTAGACAATTAGCGGATTTCTGTGCTCCTCTTCCTGTGCAACCAGTGTCATATACAGAGGAGGAAAGAGTGGGAGGAAGAGCCATTCATCTCTATATAATAAATCAGCAGACTCAAAAAAATGTCTAAATTAACCCAAACCTACATATTTTCGGTGTTCATATAGATTTATAGCTAAGGGTCAGTCTAGGGCTCTCGTGCATACACACAAATGCACCAACATATGTACTGCACATACATACACACACTCAGCATTGAATGATGGATGTCAAAGGAGCAAATGAAGCTGAAGTTCCCGTCTTGGCTAAACCCGAGAGTCCTGCTGGCATGTCTCCATCACAGCTGGTCAGCTGGAAATAGCCGGAGGTGTAACTGAGCCCAGGGGACCTGGGACAGCGCAGTCTCTGGCCACAGCAGCAGAAAAAGGGCTCTGTCTAATGTGCTGAGATTTTTTTTTAAAGCACTCGTTCCTTAATTAAGAAAGATCTGGCTTAATGCCCTGATGACAATGTCCCTGATATGTTGAGCAAGTTAAAGTGCTATACAATGCACATGCTGTTGATCCATCAAGAGAAGCTTAGCAACTGGGCTCAGAGCGGTCGCTGCAGAACTGACTGAGAGCCATGGAACATTCACATTCCAAAACAGAACACAGAATGTTCCAGACATGTAATAAACACTTGTTGGGATTAGTGAACACAATACTGGTGGCACACTCCCTTCTGCTGCACTAATCTCTAACTGTTATTCCTAATATATGCAGCAGTTAAAGCAGGACAATGTGATTGGTTGAAGAGTGTCCTATTGCTGCTGTTACCTGTTATAAATTTAATATTGGATTCATATTTCTATAAAATAAATCAGCTTGATTAATCAAATTTCAATTTCAAGCCAGTATTAAAATATATTAAAAACAATGTTCATATTTTAATACCACTGAAAACAGTTGTTAGTTACAAGTAAACGTTTCTTAAAAAAAAAACACATACTCTACACATTTTCACTTTGTAATTATTTCCTTATTATTATTTTCTTCCTTTTTTATGTAGTATTTCCATTTTAAAAGAGAAGGTTCTTGATGGATCCAGATCCTGTGTTTATTTGATAGTGATACTGGCACTTTAAGGTCTCTTCAAATATTGTAATAATACTTTGAACCTACATTAAATTTTTTTACCTATTTTGTTTTATCTATCCCTTCATTGTGCAATCACCACAGAAATATCATTTTAAGAAGAACCATTTTTACTAAATGGCCATTCTGCTTAAAATTAAATTAATGAAATATGATCTATGATTTTGATTATTATGTGGTATGTTATACATACACTCACAGAAAAAAAGGTACGGTAGAGGTACATTATTGGTCACTAAAGGTACAAACAGTGTAAATGTACCTTTAAAGGTACAACAGTGCTATTAAAGTCCAGTTGTGTTCCTTAAAGGTACATTACATTCTCTTCTCCAAAATGAGAGGTGAATATTTGTAAGATTTTATTATAGAAAATGTGATATATAACAACATGAATAACTGAATATGAAATTGGGTGTATGACATCAACACAAATTTTAAATCTATATTAAATATTGAATAAGGTACAATTGTGTTCCCTAATTAAAGGTACTGAAATGTACTCAAATTTTCTAAAAGTCCCAGAGTTGTCCTAATGCTGAAGATTTATAGAAGTAAGCCTACACCATCTCCACATCATCACAGAGAGGTTTCCATCCAACTCCTGTATTCGATTTTAAGTTAAAGTCTATCAAATATTAGGGGAAAACATTGCTGGTCCAATTCTTCAACACTGTCAGAAAAAAGATACGGTACAGGTACATTAGTTTCATGAAAGGTACAAATTTGTTCCTTTAAAGATACAAGAGTGGTTTTAAAGTCCAGTTGTGTTACTTAAATGTATATTACATTCTCTTCTCCAGAAGGAGAGGTAAATATTTGTTTTCATTATAGTGGTGTGCAAAATAAAGTAATTAAAAAGTCCTGGAGCTTAAACAGGGCGTACTTAAATGTCTACAATTAATATAGAATAAGGTACAATTATGTTCCCTAACTAAAGGTACCACCTCAAAAACAGTTTTTCTGAGAGTGTAATGACATCAGTATCAGGATATTTCCACTTGACTTTAAATACAGGCATTGTAAGCTTCAGATGTTGGGAAGGATGTTGGGAACAGACAAGAAAACATCAACCAAATCAGTTGGAGGTGTAATGTTCTTAACCTGATCACGAGTTAATCAAAGCACTTTCATTCATTCATTGTCTGTAACCGCTTATCCAGTTCAGGGTCACGGTGGGTCTGGAGCACACCTGAAATCAGTTGTCAGGAACACACCCTGGAGGGTGCACCAATACCCCACAGGGCAACACACACACATTCACACCTACGGACACCTTTGAATCACCTATCCACCTACCAACGTGTGTTTTTGGGAGGTGGATAGGTGATTCCTGTAGGAGGAAACCAGAATAAACCCACATGGACACGGGGAGAACACCAAACACCTCACAGACAGTCACCTAGAGTGGGACTTGAACCCACAACCTCCAGGTTCCTGGAGCCACCATGCTGCCTAATCAAAGCACTTGCAAACTTTAAATGTTGTTGTGGATACAAGATAACATCTATTAAATGTCAGCATTGGTTAGAGTTCTAAATCTTCTTTTTTCTTTTCTTTTTATTACTTTTTGGATATACACACATACATACATGTCAGCTTGAATATTTAACATAGAGTTGTAAACCTTCTAAACTAAATTACACTGTGATTTATAATATTTTCCCATTTTATCACAAACATAAAAGCACTGATTATGAAATTGTTCACTCACCAGAGCACAGACACATGATGAAAACATTCAGTTTCTCTCTGATTCCTGAGCCTTTGAATATCAGAAAGCTTCGTTTCCATAAGAAACATCAGGATCCGAGTGTGGAGTGTGTGTGAGAGAGAATATGGCCTCCGGACCCAGCCAGTCACTGTTACACAGGAAAACTAGGTCTTCCTGCAAACAAGTGAATTCTTGTGTGCTAATCAAGGTCACAGGGGCAGGTAGCAGGCTGGGAGGATGTTTTTGTCATTTGTTCCTGCCCCTGGCTGGCAGTGCAGGCCAGCATGCACAGGTCCATCCTGAGGAAAAGAGCCTGTGTAGGAAACAGAACCCACGTCATGGTGACACATGGGAGAACCCCTCAACCTGCTGCACGTGCAAACACACACACACACATACACAAAGAGTTAAACAACAGAGCACAGTGACAAACTCAATCCCAGCTGTTTTTGAATCATGTCCCCATTTACCCTGTTCTAGAATGTTCTCCATATTCATCTTCTAAATTGTTTTCTTCTAGTCTCAGTTCTAGAATGTAGACTATTAAATATCAAGTTCAAGAGTTGCTATATTATATCTCGTTTTATATAATATTGATGAGTCCCACAGCTGCGAAATTTACAGTGCAGCAGCAGCAGATGTACAGCAAGGCACATAACATTAAAAAGAGGTAGCAGAAAAAAATAGAAACTAATGATATGAACATTATATTAATAGAAATCTATACAAAAATATTTAACTTTCAAAAACTGAACATAAATTTTGTATTGAATCTGATCTGCTATCTTAGATAACATCCTGCTTTCACCAACCACCCTAGGACAGAGCTGGCCTTCTTAATGTGTTTATCCAGTCTCTTCCTCTCTGCAGTAGAGATGCTGCCCCGCAGACCAGAAAATGGCTGATGCTACAACTGTGTTGAAAATGGTCTTCAGAAGTGCCCCCTGCACTCAAAATGACTCCTGTATCTCAGGTAAAGTCTGCTCTGTTCTTTCCTGAAAAGTGCACTAGTGTTGTCAAACTAATAAGAGTCTAATCTTTCAGTGTCTGTACCCCAGAGGTTCACAGATGGAACGTGGGGTATCTGCTAATATAGATAAATGTGCATCTCTGTAAATTAGAACATCATTAAAGTTAATTTATTTCAGTAATTATAAATAAATATAAAAATAAATAATTAAACATAAGCAATTAAAAATAAATAAATAATAAACAATTTTAAAAAGTGAAACTCATACAACCCCAATTCCAATGAAGTTCCAATGGATGATTTTACGACAAATATTCACTCATTTAGAATTTGAGGTTTGTAACACGTTCCAAAAAAGTAGGAACAAGGGCAACAAAAGACTGGGAAAGTTGAGGAATGCTCAAAAAACCTCTGTTTGGAACATTCCACAGGTGAACCGGTTAATTGGAAACAGGTCAGTGTCATGACTGGGTATAAAGGGAGCATCCTCGAAGGGCTCAGTCGTTCACAAGCAAGGATGGAGTGAGGTTCACCACTTTTTGAACAACTACGTGAGCAAATCGTCCAACAGTTTAAGAACAATGTTTCTCAACATTCAATTGCAAGGAATTTAGTGACTTCATGTACAGTCCATAATATCATCAAAAGATTCAGAGAATCTGGAGAAATCTCTGCAAGAAAGCTGCAAGGCTGAAAACCAACATTGAATGCCTATGACCTTCGATACCTCACTGCACTAAAAACCAACATCATTCTGTAACGGATATTAGCACATGGACTCAGGAACACTTCAGGAAACGACTGTCAGTGAACACAGTTCGTTGCTCCATCTATAATTGCAAGTTAAAACTCTTACCATGTAAAGTTAAATCTATATATCAATAACACCCAGAAACACAGCAGGCTTCTCTGGGCCCGAGCTCATCTGAGATGGGCTGATGCAAAGTGGAAAAGTGTCCTGTGGTCTGATGAATCCACATTTCAAATTGTTTTTGGAAGTCAGGGACATCATGTCCTCTGGGCCAAAGAGGAAATGGACTGTCTGGATTGTTATCAGCACAAATTTCAAAAGCCAGCATCTCTGATGGTATAGGGGTGTGTTAGTGCCCATGGCATGGGTAACTTGCACATCTGTGATGGCACCATTAATGCTGAAAGGTACATACAGGTTTTGGAGCAACATATGCTGCCATCCAAGCAACGTCTTTTTCAGGGACATCCCTGTTTATTTCAGCAAGACAATGCCAAGCCACATTCTGCACATGTTTCAACAGCATGGCTTTGTAGTAAAAGAGTGCGGGTACTAGCCTGCCTGGTCTCCCATTGAAAATGCGTGGTGCACTATGAAGCACGAAATACTACAACGGAGAACCTGGACTGTTGAACAACTGAAGTTTTACATCAAGCAAGAATGGGAAAAAATTCTACCAGTAAAGCTTCAACAATTAGTGTCCTCAGTTCCCAAATGCTTATTGAGTGTTGTTAATAGAAAAGGTGATGTAACACAGTCGTAAACATGCCCCTGTCCCAACTTTTTTGGAACATGTTGCAGGCCTCAAATTCAAAATGAGTGAATATTTACAAAAAAAGATTTTCAATAAAGTTTATTCAGTAAATATTATTTATATATTTATAAACATTAAATACCTTGTCTTTGTAGAGTATTCAACTGAATATTGGTTGAAAAGGATTTGCAAATCATCGTATTCTGTTTTTATTTATGTTTTACACAATGTCGCAAATTCATTGGAATTGGGGTTGTATATTATGTTGATTAATTACAAACAGACTAATCTATTTCAAGAGTAATTTTTTAAGTGTAACTTTTAATGTTATCCTAAGACGTTAAAATGGTCCCTTGGTCTGGTTCAGTAGACTGCACAATCATGGGGGAAGACTGCTCACTTGACAGATGTCCAGAAGGCAGTCACTGACAGCCTCCTGCTGTATCCAAGCATATTAATGGAAAGGTGAATGGAAAAATTGTGGTAGAAAAAGATGCACAAGCAACAGGGATAATTGAACCTTGAGAAGGTTGTTAAGAAAAGGCCATTCAAAAATTTGGGGGAGATTCACAAGGAGTAGAATGCTGCTGGAGTCAGTGCTTCAAGAGCCACCACACACAGACGTATCCAGGACATTGGCTACAACTGTCACATTCCTTGTGTGAAAGCCATTCATGACCCAGAGACAACTCCAGAAGCATCTTACCTGGGCCATGGAGAAAAAGCACTGGACTCAGTGGTCCAAAATCTTGTTTTCAGATGAAAGTAAATTTAGCATTTCATTTGTTAATCAAAATCCCAGAGTCTGGAGGAAGAGTGGAGAGGCACTCTTCAAGCCCAAAGTCAGCGCAGCGGTCTACCAGGCAATTTTAGAGCACTTCATGCTTCCCTCTGCTGACAAGATTTTTGAGGATGCGGATTTCATCTTCCAGCAGGACTTGGCACCTGTCCGCGCTGCCAAAAGTACCAATACCTGGTTTAATAACCACAGTATCACTGTGCTTGATTGGCCAGCAAACTCACCTGACCTAAACCCCATAGAGAATCTATAAGGTATTGTCAAGAGGAAGATGAGAGACACCAAACCCAACATTGCTGACGAGCTGAAGGCAACCTGGGCTTCTATAACACCTCAGCAGTGCCACAGGCTGATGACCTCCACGCCACGCCACATTGATGCAGTAATTGAGGCAAAAAGAGCCCCGACCAATTATTGAGTGCATATACTGTTCATACTTTTCAGTAGGCCAATATTTCTGTATTAAAAATGATATAAAAATCGGTGTTTTATAATATTCAAATTTTCTGAGATAATGACTTTTGGGTTTTCACTGACTGAAAGCCATAATCATCAACATTAAAAGAAATAAAGGCTTGAAATAAATGCTTGAACTATTTGTAATTAATCTATAAAATATCTGAGTTTCACTTTTTATGTTGATATTCTAATTTACTGAGATGCATCTGTACATTTAAATAAATGTCTCCAAGTGAAGAGGCACCAAATATTTCATAATTATTTGGAATCAAACATCAAATAAATTGTACATTTATGTAGTTACCCTGTATTGCAATGTTATAAAGTATATGTGTCCTACTCACACAACTCCAGGGTCCTGAGGTTGTGGGTTCAAACCCGTTCCAGGTGACTGTCTATGAAGAGTTTGGTGTGTTCTCTTCGTGCTCTCGAGGATTTCCTCCATCTGCTCCAGTTTCCTTCCACGATCTACAAACACACATTAGTAGGGGGACTGGCTACTTAAAGTGTCCATGTGAGTGTGTGAGTGTCACAGGTTGTCATTGAATTGAATTTTTGGAACAAAGAAGCTAACACCTTATTAAGCTTGAGCTTTGTCTACCCCTCCAATTCTTGTGTAACTGGCATGTTGAGCAGGCAAGAAGGCAGGATAATTGTGCAAAGTCAGACTTTAAAATGTAAACTTTTATGAAAACATTAGGAACCCACAAACTAACAAAAAGACAGACTAAAACTACAGAAGAAACTTTTAAACACTAAGGCTCCCTACTCCCTCTTTAGTATTATGCTAAATAGAAGAAGAAAGAAGTAATACGTTTATTGATCCCCTTGGGCAAATTGCTTCTCTGCATTAGACCCATGAATGGTAGTGAATACAAACACACACCAGTGAGCAATTCTTCACACACACTACGGGCATTTTTTATATGCCAATACATTTTTTTTTTCGACTCTTTTAGTGAGCTATGATGTGTATACATAATGAGCTATAAATAATAATCAGAGATTGTTGTGTCCTCGAAATCAAGTTCAGTTTTAAGATTCGGACACTCGGTGAAAATGGCTTAATAGTTCCCTACAATGTAAATAGGAAGCCATTTAATACACAGCTTAAGAGAAAGATTAATGAGCACATGTTAATTATAAGTCACCTAGCAACCAGGCATCAACAGGTTGGGGGGTGGGGCAAGGGAAGAGAATGATACCCAAACAAAACAGAAACACAATGTGAAATACATTAACAGAGTAAACAACACAAGACTTTCTTAAATTACACTGAATCCCTCGAAAGATTCAGTTTACATCTCAGATGTGGGATGTCTCAAATTGTTTCTAGTTTAATGATTATAAAGTTTATAAAGATTATATGTTTTTATTTGAGATCAGTTTACAGCCATTAAAATCTTGTTGAAAAACTCAAGAACCCCAAAACAAGAACCCAGCTTTTTTACTTTGTTCCATCAAGAGATTTTGCTTGAAATTTTTATTGTGCTGTGTTCTGCTCTGAAACAAATTAAGTATTCTAGAGAGAACAGGTGCAGCTGACACAGAGCAGTGGTGTTTTTTGACATACAGCAACAGTTCTGAGTCAAACCTCCCCTTTTGCTATCTCAGAGCATACACAGAGCTTAGAAATCCTTCTGGCCTCACTGCACATGGCAGATTGTCTTGCTGCCTCTAATATTTCTTCTGCCATCAATGCTGGCATGGGATTGGGCACGGGGTTTTCTTGTTGTTATACATCAAAAGTGAGGGCTTCCTCGTGAACAAGACTTGTAGTCTAACCACAAGAAGAAAAATATATATTTATTTATATTATTTTTATGTATATATATTTTTACGTTTTTTTTTTTTAGTTTACAGTTTATATTTAAGCAAAGGATTCCTACAGTCCAGAGATGTTTGTTTGGATTTTGCATTTACAGAAAAGGCTTTACTGGAGACACAGAGAGTTTTCAAAATGCTTGACCAAGACAAGAGTGGTTTCACTGAGCACGCTGAACTACACGCTAATACAACACTACCATGTCAGTGTCTCTGCAGCGCTGATCTCTGTTCAACACTTCTCTGTGGTGGTCATGGCCATTGAAAAATAGTTTTATATTAGCACTATAATACGCACATATAGGTTAAGCTCAGCAAATAAAATCAATTTTTCAATTTATGGCTGATATTGGGGTATGTCTGTGTTAACTGCAATTGCATTAATGTTAAATCATTTGTTGAAATGTAAATTTGAAAGTTATTTAGAGCTGCTTTGTTTTTAAATGTATTTTAAAATGTACCCATTTGTTTCTTTATATTATGCCTTGTTTCTTTACACTGCAATGTTGATTGTGGAGTCAGAAACCTGTAATAAAAAAAATTCAAGGGGACTATTGCCTGTTTTGCCATGCATGAATTTTTTTAAGCTTCAGATAAAATCCCTATTATGTCACAAATAAGAAAAGGCAAAGGATCCAAAAGTAATTGTTATATGACAAGGTTAACATTAAGTAAATTAGGTCAATTTGGTATTAATCTTTCTTTATTTTACAGAATTCTCTGCTCTTGTCAGCATGTCTTGAGTGAAGAGTTAAAAAGAACTGTAGGGAAAATAGCTCAGCATGTGAATTACTCTGAAATGTATATAAAGTAAACAATATTTCAGCAGTAATAAACCCTCAAAAATAATCAAGAAATTATGACCTTCTTTGCTCAATTTGCCTTCAAGACCCTGATATATTTGGTTTCATTCATTCATTGTCTGTAACCGCTTATCCTGTTAAGGGTTGCGGTGGGTCCCCTGGAGGGGGTGCCAGTCCTTCACAGGTATTTGGTTTCAATCAGAATTTCAATCAGATGTTTCGTTTCCCTGTTAAAAAATGTCAGAATCATGAAATATTAAATGCATTTACCCATATGGAGAAGCTGGAGGACCGCAAAATAAGGCGCTTTCTTTTAGGCCATATATTCAGTTCATCCTGTCAAGCACTTACTGCTGTCTAACCACAGAAAGCATCCTCTGAGATTATTCCTGACCTTGAGAACACACATTAGTGTCCCTGAACACAAACCAGAGATAGAAGTGATTACACTGCAATAATGAATTTCTCTCATATCTCACTCCATTCTGAGGGCAATGCTCTGCCCTTGAATGAAAATTAGACAAAATATATAAGAGAATGTAGTTTATATTTCTTGAAATGTATAGAATTTTAAATGCAGGGGAACGTCGTAATGACACTACTGGCACTTAGAGTTACTATCTGTAGGTTCCCCAGATTTAAAAACTTCACCAGAATTAAAAAAAAAAAAAAATCAAACACAAATACGTGGAGAACGAAAAAAGGGAGAAGATTTCCGTCTTCATACGGAAGAACACATTTTCCAGATAAGTGGGAAAGAGACCCGATAAATATCACGTTACACTTGAGTCGCATAGCACACATTTTACTCCAAACACTGGGAGTGCGGTGGGGCACAGGCGCTGCGGATGCCCTCTTCTGTTTCGCATAAGGGTTTAGAGCATCCCCTTTTGAAAGGATATAAATAGCACAATATGACTAGTAGACACATTTTTTGTCGAAACTATAGCCAACCTAAGCATATGGTGTCCGTTACAGCCCCGAGGAGAAGAGTATAAAAGCGCAGGAAGAGGAGAGTTCCCCAGGCCACCGAACCTCTCTGGAAACTTGAACTGTCGCCAGTGCAGCACTAAGGTGAGTCTCCTGCAAGAGAAGGCCGCATCACTACCCATCAACTCCGCACTTCATATCCGTCCGCGGCTCATACAATTTTTGGTTTCCTTGGAATAATTTTTAAAGACAAGAGGACAAGTGATGGATCCAAAACGGACCTACTCTTTCACACAGCAGGACTGAGAATCTCTCAGATCATCTCCTCAGTTTATGGCTCACCAAGGACTTTCTTCGGGCTAAAGGATGAACTTGCAAAGTGGTTTGCTACCACCGTTTGTGTCGTACATTTGCACTGTAATTTGAAGTGCATGGTAAACTGAATGTGGGAGAGGAATTAGAAGAAATGCCGTTTCATGTGGGTTAAGATTATCTCTGGCGGGGGACCAGCTAAAATGGTGGTTGATAGCTGTACTTTGAATCATGAATGTGGAGTCAGTTACTGAATTGAGCATCAGTAACTGATGGGTTAGTCTTATGAAGAAGTTCGTCTGGAGCTTTCATTTCTGCCATTACAGTCCAAAAATAGGCCGTGTTTAGACCATAATGAAGCTATACTTTTATATTTACAGCTTATATGTTTCCATGTGTAAAAGTCTAATGCTTAAATATCATTGATGTTTGCAGATACTTCACAATGTCATTCGCTGGAATTCTCAAGGATGAGGACATTGCCGCAGCCATTAAGGAATGTGCTGGTAAGACACGGTCCATATTCATTTTACATTTCCTTTCCTTAATTCTCTAGTTATTCAGAATAGTAAAATTAATATAAACTGAGTGTAAAAACGAATGTAATAGTTTACTGCGACCAGTATAGAACAAAGTTAACAGCATTTCTCACAATTTCCAGCTGCTGACTCTTTCAACTACAAGACCTTCTTTGCCAAGGTTGGACTGAGTGGAAAGTCCTCCGATGATGTCAAGAAAGCCTTCTTCGTCATCGACCAGGACAAGAGTGGCTTCATTGAGGAGGATGAGCTTAAGTAAGAATCTAATATATTTGTGGCAAGATCATTTTAAGCTAAAAAAAGACCATATTAATATTATTTTTAACTGGTTTACACCTCTCTCCCTACTTCAGGCTGTTCCTGCAGAACTTCTCCGCTGGTGCCAGGGCTCTGACTGATGCTGAGACCAAGGCCTTCCTTGCAGCTGGTGACAGTGACGGTGACGGCAAAATTGGAGTTGATGGTATTATATTTCTTTAACAAATCTGGTAGATTTTTTTGGTTGAGGAAATCTAGATTGTTAAAATTCAAGTGGTGACAAATCTTGAAGTTCAAATTATATGTAAAGATCATAACTAACTTCTAAATGTCTAACTTCTCAAATTCTACTTGTGATTGGCAAGTTGGTTATTTTAGGTTTTTCATCTGATTATATTTTTTAGTTAAATATATTAACTCAATATATTTTTCTTTGAAGTTTGTATAATTCAATTGTTCTTGTATAATGACTTGTCTATGTGAATAGAAATCTATGGGACTTACTCAAATCCAAATATGGAAAAAAATTTAAATAACAAGGCCAACTGAAATCTGTCTTACATAACTGGACTCACATTATAACTGAAGCCAGGGAAATAACTGCATACTGTAATTATTCAATTACCAAATGTCCAGCACATTCTTTTGGATCAACTTGGAATGCTGGTCTGTCCAAAATATAATATATGCACTATGGCACTTAGTAGAACTGATTGGTTATGAACTTTAAGGTATAATTGCTACATCTAGATTTAAATGTCATATTATTTTTGAATTATTTTTTTATTATTATTTCTAAAGGGATCATTCTATAAGCTCTTGCTTTTGTAGCTTTGAGATGATCTACATCAAATTACTTACATAAACATGTTTTTTCCTCCTTTTTTCAGAGTTCGCTTCCCTGGTGAAGGCTTAAGCACCCAAGGAACCATACTTTCTGGAAATAGGTCTTTACGTTTGTAGATGACTTGTCTCCAATATTTAATTTAACTTTTTTATATTTATTTATGAATAACCATCACTCTTTACTCCAAGGAAAACAAGTTCAGTCTCTTCAAAAATCTATTTATTGTTCACATTGTTAGGTATTATAATTTTGTAATTGTAAACTTGACATGTGATAATATACAATGTCTTTTGCACTTTTGAAATAAATTTGCATTTGGCGTACATCTGTCTCATCTTGAATACTTAACATACCTAGTTTTGCCTGCAATAGCAGTTCAGTGATTTCATTAAATGAAACAAACATAGAAACATGGAAGAATTTAATTAACAAGTTCTGTCAAAAGAATTACAAAGGTCACACACCTGGTGAAACAGAGGAAATATTTTCATAAGTAACAAATGACATAATTGGACCAGTTAGAGGCAGGATCATTAAATCATGCTAAGCTCAGTGATCATCACCAAAGCCACCTGTTGGCAATAGCTGATAATGTGTTTTTAGCTCCAGCTCTGGCTGAAGTGTAGTACTGTACTGCCATTTCACCACTAGGATCCACACAGGATTCCTTAGCCATGCTCAATTCGTATCATCCTCCTATGTATGCACTGAGCTGCAGCACTGTGCACAGGCATCAGTTACACATGCCTATTATTATACAAGATGGATCACTAACGCCGCATGTATGTACATATGTGCTGGAACTGCTTTACTATGCAAGTCTTTCCAGTCAACAGGATATTACCTTACTTTTACAAGTGCAGTGCAGTGCATGTTCTGCCCATGTCCTGTATTTAATTCCTTAAAGAGCCCATATCATGGAATACCACATTTCTTTCACTTTTTTTAAAAACAGTTTGTCACTTGGTAGTATCTTTTGCTGTCACTATGGTCATACATATGGTGCATATTCAGTGTTTTTAATTAAGGAACATAATTGAACCATATTCTATAATAATTGTAGATTTTAAAGTGTTAATTTCATATGCTT
Source organism: Hoplias malabaricus (assembly GCF_029633855.1). NCBI lineage: Eukaryota > Metazoa > Chordata > Actinopteri > Characiformes > Erythrinidae > Hoplias > Hoplias malabaricus. Next base: position 21,405,622 of record NC_089802.1, on the reverse strand, counting down.
CATTTCATCTCCAGGACTACATCTGGAATCATCTCCATGTTTTTTTATTACAAATCTTACAAATATTTTTATCCTTAAAAATATTTTATATATCCTTCTGAAGAGGAGAATGTAGTGTACCTTTAAGGCACAGAGCTGGACTTTAAAACCACTGTAATACCTTTAAAGGTACATTTACACTGTACTATTAGTGACAATAATGTGCCTGTACCTGTGCCTTTTCTTTTGTACCTGTACCTTTACTTTTTTCTGAGAGTGTATGATATATAGGCCCTTTGTTCAGCAATTATTTGTTATGACTAGTCAGTTTATAAATGCTTCAGCATTTGTTTATATTAAAGTGGTAATTGTAAAGCAGCAGATGAGCATCACTTTGCTGTATGTTGAAGAATCCACATTAAATTAGACTTCTGTAGTGTTGACTCCTCAGCTTCAAGATATATGGATTTGGAATGAACAGTCTTCTGTTTCTCTTCAAAAAGTATGCAGTGTCTCATTTAGCACCATTCCCAACAAGTAGCTGCTGGTAGGAGGGGAACTGGCTGGAGAATTAGAAAAATAAATGTATTAAAAATCTGATTAAGCTGAAACTTAATCAGCTTAATCTATTAAAGCTATTGTTCAGTGTACAGCTAGAAACAAACCTTCTATTTTCAGGTCAAAGGATTATTAAAAATAAAAATACACAACTTTACATTGGTGAGGTAAATTTTGAAAAACATGCGAAGAGATTACCATAGCACCATTTCTCTTAGCCCAGCTATAAGTGCAGCCTAGGATTCTGTGGTTTCAAAACAAAGAGAGTCATGGCTGCTGTTGTCAGGGTCAAATAACCTGGGTTTTTTGAGTGAGCCCAAGGGTAAACAGTGTAAAGTGTAAGTTCCAGACACTTTGTGTCTGAGCACCTATAACTATTATACTGGACATATCATGAAATATATTACTTTTTCTGTGCATTAATAAATTAATGGACCTAATTTTATTTCTTTGCACAAAGATGAATTAAATGGAGTAAAACAGAGGAGTAAGGTGAAATTAGAGGGCTGATTAAATATGGTGAAAATTATAACATAGAAGAAATAGAACCAAAAATGTAAAGCTTCTGCTCACTCAATTCTCACTGCTGTGCACTCGCACTGAATTGAGCTATTCAGTTCAATTCAGCTATTCATCATCATTTAAAGGTATAGGCACTGAAAACAGCTTTTCTGAAGAGGACTGTTTAGACTGGGGAGAAAGGTGTTGTGGTGCCTGATCTTTCAGATATTCTGAGGAAAAAAGAACTGTTAAATACATTTCATTAAAACCCCAGAATTGTGTTAACCTGTGATAAAGGGGAATAATACATTTCCTTTAATATTATAGTGTACAGCACAGACTCAGTGGTTCCCCGGAGAGCTCAGGACAGGGCTGTGCAAAGAAACTCCTGAAGTTTATGTTGCTGTAGTTCATAATTGTGCTGGTGTTGTTTTGTGTACTCTACCATCCTCCAACATCTCACAGATTTGTAAGATTCTCTGATTTCTCTGGACCCACGTTGATCATGCTCAGGATGAAATGGTTAAGGAAGATGAATGAATTAATAAAAGTGCTGTTATCTTTGCCTTCTTTGCTACATTGGTGTGAAGTGGGACAAGGTAGAAGAGATAGAAGAGACTTATCAGTGAACTCAACCGCAAACAATATCATGGTTTGATCCTCGTACTGGCTCCACAACAAGGATGCAGTGATTGCATGTTCTGGGTGGGCTAGCACTGCTGGCTGTCCACAACACATTGCTACCAAAAGACCTTGGGCATCATGTGTGTCTGGCAGCCACTGACAACGCTGCAGCAGGTTCCATGTTGCATTGGGAAGAAGACTCCATCCCTCCTAGCTGATGCTATAGTCAAAGGAATTGCTGTAGAATTAACTTTTAGTCACTGGGACAACCCTATGGGAAAAGCAGTGAGTTCTGTCAGCCACAGGATCCACAGTTCCAAGTTCAGCTCAGGTGCAGGGCTATGCAAAACAATTCCGCAGCCCTGGTAAAATTTTTGTTGTGATTGTTGCTGTGTATGTTGTTCTAATTTGGTTTACAACTGTGTTTGTGTGATTGTTGTGTGTACAGGGGCAGTGGTTTTGTGTTATGTGGTAAATCACAGTTCTCATATATCTCATCCCTTGATGTTACCCTCCCCTGAATTCTGTGAGTTGTTAAGCATTTGGTGGGGGGCTTTTTATAAAGGCTGTTCCAAACTGCCTGTTTAATAAAAACATTCTGTCTAAAAGGGCTACATTGTCCTTGCCTTTTTTAAATGCTTTTGCCACAGTATAGCCCTGAAAACATATTGGCAGATTGCAAATAAATTGAATAAGCTCAAATATCAAATTAAAAATTAAACACGCCTGTTTTTTGCCACATTAACCTTCTTTAATTCCCAGCCTCATTCATTTATAAGGCTTTCAGCATAGTAATGGAAAGATGCAAGCTGTTTACATTACTCTCAAGTCGGGGTCTGGGAATACTTAATGAATATGTAATGGTTTTTATGGGATTTTTCAGCTCATATGTTAATTTTGTTAACTCTGTTTACAATTCTGCATGTGATAAACAATAGACACACATTCATTCATTTTCCATTGCCGCTTATTCAGTTTAGGGTCACGGTGGGTCCAGAGCCTACCAATAATGTGAACACTCATTAGCAATACACAAATATTTGAATATGTACAAATTCGCTGGATTTTTCCATGTAACGTACACATATAAATTTTCTGTGCAAACAATGCATTATTAAATATTAATTCATAATGATTGCACCCTTTTAAAAAGCTGGACACAACTTCAGCTCACTGATGGTCAAATAAAAATAGGGAACTGTTGTGGAACTTTTTTTACTGCCATTACTTTGCAGCTTCTTTTGCAATATGCCTCCTAACATGATCTTGCAGGCATCATCTGCCACTAAACAGGAAGGCTGTACAAATTTCTGCAAACACAAAGTATCAACAGAAATCTGGTGCACTTACTTTAATACAATAAAGGAATATAACATTTATTTAATATGTATTTCAATGCCTAGTAACTGCAAAGCTTTGCTCCAACTATAAATGCAAATATATGGGTTTTATTTCTCCTGAGGAAAGTTACCTTGCTTGGCCATGGACTTTTCTTCGTTATTCAGAGGAAGAAATGCTGCCGTTCTCTGGCCGAGTCTCCCTATCAGCTGCGTGTATTATTAGCGTGGGAGGGGGGATCATAAGGACTTTTACATATACGTACATTTTAAGCCATCATTTATACGCTTTAAAAATAGAACAGCCTGACTGCTGGATCCGTTTTTCGACCAACTGCTTTGCATGCGGTGTCCGTTACATTATGTCTCACATTTGGGTTGAGTAGAGAGAGCTGGACTATATAAACTGGAAGGCGAAGGAACCGGAGATCACTGCGGTTGCCAGATTCATCGCTCCGAAATCACTTCCACAGCCACTAAAACACACACAGAGGTGAGTGCCCCAGCGACCGAGGAGGTGTTTAAGCGAAACTCTGTAGCGTCCCCGGCTCAGAAGAACAACAAGGTCCAACTCAAACTTCTATATATATTTTTTTTTTGGATTGGGACTTTTCCGATGGAGTTCACTTTTGAGGTCATAGCACCAGCCAATGGGAAGAATTCACAGACTTGGATGTGACGTCATTTTACTAAAAACTGGGATGTTTTTTTTTAACTGAGACTGGTTCTAGATTCTATCTTAATGCAATGCCAGCCATCTTAAACAACAGGAGAACACTGAAGACTTGTTTCACTGTGTGTGAATAATGTGTGAACTAATGTGTGTTTTATTGGTTTGGTTTCCCTGTCAGGGATTAAAAATTCTGAACTACAATTTTATTTATTTGTTTTTTAAATTCAAAATATATTTTTGCTGGTACAAGGCTCAAACTTTGTCCAGGAAACCAAGCCAAATCTCTATCATCACAGAACTGTGTGTGGTGTTATCTAATCTCTTCAATTATTTCTCTGTTCCTTTCAAGCAAAATGGCTTTTGCTGGTATTCTGAACGATGCTGACATCACTGCAGCCCTGCAGGCCTGCTCAGGTATTGTGTAAAAGAATAAAGTCAATTAAGCTGACTTTTCAGGTGTAATAGTTGTAGAAATAAAAATAATGTATTTGATTTCCAGCTGCTGACTCCTTCAAGCACAAGGACTTCTTCGCCAAGGTCGGCCTTTCTGCCAAGTCCGCTGATGACGTCAAGAAGGCTTTTGCCGTCATTGACCAGGACAAGAGTGGCTTCATTGAGGAGGATGAGCTTAAGTAAGGACCATTTTGTTTGTTTCTTTTAAATCCCTTTTCCCAGTTGACATACATCAAACATGCATTGCATTATTATATATTTTTTTATCTTACACTTCTCTACTTTCCCAAGGCTGTTCCTGCAGAACTTCTCCGCTGGTGCCAGGGCTCTGACTGATGCTGAGACCAAGACCTTCCTTGCAGCTGGCGACAGTGACGGCGATGGCAAAATCGGAGTTGATGGTATTATATTTCTGTAGAAATACTGCTAGATTTACGGTTAAGGAAATCCCATAAACCTAAAACAGTAGCACTATTTAGGAATGGCATCAAACCTACAGGGCTGGGAGATTGTAAATACTAGGGCTGCATCTGGTATCTGCAGCCTCATCTGGAGTGTATGGATACCGAAATCCACAGATGCTCCAGTCCCTAAAATAAAACAGCATAGTAGCTGCATAAAACCTATGCATATGTTCCCAGAACTTGAAATCATATCTAGATTACTAACAACTAATAGAATATAAATGCTATGTACATAGTTGCTATACTGTGTTGTTTAGGGGTTAATGATAAGAAAAAATGTCTGTAAATATTCAGTACAGACACAACCATTATGATCTAACTGCACAGGACTCTTGAAACACACAGATATATGAACTGTAAAGGCTAATACTGCAGTAATAAATAATATAAATTGTACTGCGCCGTATACTGAAATAGTAGATATGCCTTTAATTCTAAAAACATAGAATTAAGCTGAGAGTGAACAAGGACAACTTGATGGTTATGATCAAACGTCAGTGGTTACACTTATAAAACTGGCAAAAAGGGCTACTAATACAAAATTTGTATTAAGGGTAGCATATTCTGAATTAGCATTTTTATATTGTTGTTACAGGATGTTATGGACAGTTTACTTTTACAATTTAGAATGATGAGCTTTAGATTTTAAAGTTAATATTAGCCATTAGAGCTTGGATATGGAGACATCTGTGAAAACATGAATGCATAATTTCACTTATCTATGTTTTCATTTATTTCAGAGTTTGCTGCCCTTGTGAAGGCTTAAGCACTCATCCTGTTTCTGGAGTTGATGGTAAATTATTTTCTTCTTGTCTATAATGCTATATTTCTCAGTGGTTAATAAAGTGCAGTGGTCACTGCATGCTTCTAGTCCTAGACTACTTTCAGTAGAAAATCCTAGCTCGACGTTCTGTGTAGTCCAGGACTAGGCTTAAGAATGGTCTGGGAAAGCAACCCAATATGTATTTGTTAGTTTCTTAGTAAAGATTATAAATTATGGGTTGGTTTCCCAGACAGGGATAAAGTCATGGACTATTTTCTGCTTTCAATTGAAAATCACAATTCAAAAGGCTGTGTAGTGCTGGACTAGGCTTAATCCCTGTCTGGAGAAACCACCCCTATATATTTAATGGTTTGTAGACACCTGTTTACCCAATGTTCCTTCTAAACCCAAGGGGAGAAGAGAGCTTGCCCACATTATGCTGCAGTAACTGCCTGTAGTCTGTTTGCAAGGCTTTAGCTGTTGGATTACTGTGAGGTTTTGATTACATTCAGCCACAAAGACATTACAGGGGTCTGGCACTGATGTTTTGTTGTGATTTCCTCTGGTTCACAAACATCACTCCAGCTTGTACAAAATGAATTGGATGCTGCTACATCAATCCAGAAAACTTCAGAGTGTTCCACTACTCTTCACCTCAGTGTTGGGTGTATTTTTACCCAGACTTGGCATAAAACATGGTGAAATTAGGCTTGGCTGCAGATGCTCCAGAGCATCCTTTTCTCTCTAAGACAGTCTACAAGTGTCTACAACCTTTGAGGATATAGTTTATTTTAGAATTTGTGATAGATCACTCATTTAATTTGTTGATATTGTTCACTTAAGCGCATTTTTATCATTTCACTGAAAAACTTCACAGTTGAAGTACATAATTCTCATTCCAAATGTTGAAATTTCCAATATTTTGTTTTGTTTAGAGTTTGCTGCTGTGATCAAACAATGACAACTGACCACAACCTCTTGCTGGAAAGGAACAACACTGCCCAAAAACCTCATCTCAGTCAAGCTGATTTTTCTACATGAGTTTGACATGCCTGCACACCTTCTGCTCCCAAGCTGCGCTCTGTCCACACTGACATTTTACTGTACATTTTACATGGTTGTTTTTTCTCGTGCCATTGACATGGATTTGGAGTTCTGAACAATCTGTGATGCACTTTTTGGGAAAGGATGGTGAGAAAGCAATAAAAGTTCTTTTTCATGTTTGTGTCTTCTTGCATTCCTTAATTTTTAGACTGGGTGTCACTTTCTTCTCCTACCCTTTTCACTTGTATCGTTCACATTCTAATGAATTACTGATGACTATTTAAAACCACTCTAAAGTACATGAAATATCCATGAAACATTTAGATCTCGCTGCACTGCATCTGATCACCACAGGGTGGTGCTTCACCCCACAATTGAAAACATGTCTCGCACTTGCAGTATCCATTCAATATGAAGAATTTCAGTATGCTTCAGTAGGAGGGATGTCCAATCTTATTTATACCGGCTGCCAAAGGAAAGTACTTTGTTTGCGTACTGTTGCTATCTGTTCTCCAACAGAATGCAGTTTCTGTGCACAGAGTAGAGTATGTAAAGGGATAGTTCACCACATTGAAACACTATCGATGGGTTCCGTGACATTAGAGTCTGTTTGGTAAGCCTGTCGCCGGGCTCCAATGTCGTGTCGCTTCTTTTTCTGTGACAGGACAACCTTGGGGCCCCTAAAACCATCATTCCGTTGTCAGCTCACAGGTTAGTGACATAATGTCAAACTGGTAAGAAAGGTCAAGAACACTTTAATGTATATCTCAGGATCATTTTTGTAAGGTAGTCATGAAACCATGAAAGCATTAAAGGTATTTTCTGAAGCTAAATGTCTGCCCTTGTTAATCCCTAGATGGGGACTACCTAGGGACACTAGGTCCTGTCAGCTTTTTCAGGCTGCTATATTGCAGGTGTAACCAAAGAAGGCTATGAACCAAAGAAGAAAACTTAAAAAGCCCGAGAATATCAGAGAATACCTATTTAGTACTTTAAAGTTCACAAGCACCTCAAAATGAGCTAAGGATCTTGCTTCAATAATTAGAAATTGACCACTCATGCCAGACCGCTGGCACCCCCTCCAGTGTGTTCCTGCCATGCGCCCAGTGTTTCTGGGTAGGCTCCACACCCACTGCGACCCTGAACTGGATAAGCGGTTACAGACCATGAATAAATGAATCTGTAGAACTAGAGACAGAAAAGATGGGTGTTATGTTCTGAAATGCTATACCCTTAAACCGATTTAAAAAGCATTTTTGTAATAATTAATTCTAGTATGACCTGTAGGCAGTTGTCAAACTTTAGAAAATATGGATGGATGGATGGATGGATGTATGTATGTATGGATTGATAGAAAATTAGATACTAAGCAGAGCTGTTTGAGGAGATGGGGAAACAACTCAACACAGGGTTTCTGGACCCTGCTCTCTGAAAGGTAAATTGGATCATCTTCAACCCTCTACTCCAGACACTGCATGCATTGTACAATGCGGAGTTCGGGGTGCTTCATGTGCTTGGCAGTGGCAGGTGACAGAGCACGGTATCTAGACCTGTATGGTCTTAGAAGCAGGTAGAAATTGAATATTATGAGATCTGACACCAGATCATTTTTGGCCCATTTTGGCAACTTGAGCCAAAAATATAAGGAAAAACACAGAAAAAAAAATACTACGTATGGGTCTCACAGCTCATTCAAAGCCCCAGCAATGGACAAAGAACAAAGTCTCACCAGTAGTTCAGGGAGGCCAATCCCCGGAAACTTCATCCAAATGTGCTCAGTCAACCGTCTGCCCATTAGCTAAAAAGAGGGAAAATAACCTGCAAGTAACTAGGACTTCAGCCACTGCTCAGCGTCAGTCACCTCTATTGAGTCAGGGTGCACTTCCTTTCTTTGTCCTAGTGAGCATGTACAATTTGCCCCTGGATCAGTTGGCCCTACCTCGCACCAAAGTCACAGCTTTGTTGGTGGAAGAGGTTTTAGTCTGTGACCTGGATAAAGCAAAGAGACAATTTGGAAATCTTCAATGAAGGAAAGTTAGGGTGGCTTATATTTGCATTAGTTTCTCATCCATAATAAAGACAAACGCCTTCCAGTGGTGTAGCAGTAGAGCACAGGACAACCATCCCTCACCTCATCTGTTTGAGCCCAGCTTGAAAGAATGTTGAAATAAAAGTGATTTAAAAGGGATTTTGTGGGCATATGTTCAGGCATGGAGAGACCACAGACCAGGCAAACACTTGAAGTAATTTCACATTAGCTTAAAGGTGATGTTCATGATACACATTTTAAAAATAAGCTCTCAGGTCTGTTTGCGTAATGGAAAAAAGTTTTGTACACAGCCCTGACTTGGTAAATGGGAAACAAACTTGATTGGGTCCAAACTGACTTTCCCTCTGTTGCTCACTCAGGCACAGCCAAGAAACAGCATCTGGAGCTGTTTGGAAGGTGGAGAAGGAAAAAATTACATTAGAAATGTTATTACTGACACGTGTTTTTTTATATTTGAATATATAAAATGTGTTTATTAATTTTTAACACACACACACACACATATATATATATATATATATATATATATATATATATATATATATATATAGATTAGCTAGTAGAGTTAAATTACTACACTAATGGTGTAACAGTTCAATTGCTGTGTGGTAATTCAAATATTGAGTAAAAACTTACAGACAAGTTAATCTTCAAAAATCGAAAAAACTACAGCTGGCTTCTTACTCAAACATACTGTTCCACATTAAAAGATGTGGAGGTTCTGAATAATATAAACAGTGGGGATTTGTATTTGCTGTGAGAACAGTACTTAAACAAAAATGAGCAGTCTGAAATTTGTATGTCGGAGTTTGGAAGCAGTAGCTGAGAAAGATGTCATAGTCCACAGGGCACTGGGGTATTTGCTCATTCTTCTGAGAAACAAGGTCAAAAACTACAGAGAAGTAGAAAGAGGTCAGGAGATTAACCAACCAGAATGTACACTCACCCATTTGTGTGATGATCTGTGTCGTTCCTGGAGATTATCTTATAACAGCCAGGTTACGAGATGCATGCTTTCTTACAGGTATCCGCTTAGCTTTTAAAATACTTGAGGTTTGCCTTCAGGTTTGCTCATTTGGACCAAGCCTTTCCTTGTGGGTTTTCACCAATTCTGTGGAAGTGGCTGTTGTCCCTGTATAGGTGGCAGACATCAGAATATTGGTGTACAGACAAACTACTGTTCTTTTCCCACTCTCTGTGATAAGTGTGGCAAAGGTTACCATACTGTCAGGGTAACATAGGAAGGTTCAGCAACTGTATGTTGCATCTGAGGGAAATGATGTATAAGACAACATAATCAGTGGAGCAGTGTGGTGGTCCTGTGGAGCAGCATGCATTTCACTTCACTGCGTCTGACTCACGTGATTTTGAGGGTATATTTCTGACAGAGTGGAGATTCCCCCTTAGGTGGTCTGCATGTGTGCAAAATCACTATGGTTTTGGAGGCAGCACTGCTTTTGAGGCAGAAGGAACGTAATTGGTTTTCAGCCAACAGGCGAGGATGAATATAATGAAAAAACGCATTGCAAGGAGATTTTCAAATACTGCACCCTAAACCCGTAAAGCTTTGCTTGATCCCATGTTTGCCGGTTCTGACTGTCAGAAATGTCTTAGGAAGAAATAAATGAATAAATGTGCAATATACATTATAATACTACTAAGTGCTCCTTTATGGACAGTGGAGCTGATAAAATGGACAATCAGTGCAGATACAAGGTAGGTTTCTAATTCAGTGATTGTTCAATGTGTGTGTGTGTGTGTGTGTGTGTGTGTATACAATATAAATAAATATAAAGTATATAAGTATAAATAAATAAATATATATATATACAGTACTTGCTCACCGTGAGTGTGTGTTTTTGTATGTGTATGTAAGTAGTCAGGTATGTGTGTGTGTGTGTGTGTGTGTGTGTGTGAGAGAGAGAGAGAGTGACGAGCGGATATGCACAATGATGGTTAATTAGGCTGGTGATGTAAGGATGTAAGCGGAGGCTGAGAGTGAGAATGTGATCCAGCTCCAGGTAACTCTATCATCAGCCCTGCGCCTGCCTTCACTCTATATAAACTCACCTGAGCACATTCCACACACACACACATACACAAACACACTGCTCATTCTCACTACTGCTACTGCAACCAGACCACCGGTGGACCTCACAGCTGTGAGTAACACATTCTACTATTAGCTAGTTATCTGAGATTTGAGACAGAGAGAAAGAGAGAGAGAGAGAGAGCTGTGTGTGTGTGTGTGTGTACTTATAAAAAAGCAAGAACAACAACAAGAACTTCTTTAGAGATTTAAGTAGGTACGTTTAAAATGTATTTAAATTTGCCTGCACTAATTCAAGTATGTGCTGCATTTCCATTATATTACATCCATGTCACTCAGTTTATTCACTTAAACTTGCATTAACTCTACTCATGTAACGCATTTCATATATAAATGCATTAAATGAATCATTGATTTGTAATTTATTATGTAAACCTATTCAAATAAACTATTTCATACTTTAATATTTTAATACATAGTTTTATGAAATGTCTGGATGAACATTTTATGACAAGACATGCAGTATGCCATTTAAAAAAGAGATTTTACAGGAATTTGTTCAGGAAACAAATGGACTAGTGTTAGATGTTAGATGCCATTGAGAGCTTAAAGAAAAGATATTCTCTTTGTTGATTTGAGCCATTGTGTTTATGTTTTGTAACTTATGCATGCGTTATTTATTCAATTACCTGTGCATGTCAATTCTGATCTCTTTTTATATTTGTTCCCTAACAGTATTAACATGTCACTCACTGATATACTCTCTGCTGAAGCCATTGAGAATGCTGTCAAGGACTGCCAAGGTAAGCCAACACACAGATGTTCAGCAGAAGGTGGCTTTTGCTTTTGACTAAATCAAACAAATGTCCTGTGATATTAAATAATGTCATTATATATGGAACTGTATATTAATATCTTTAATTTAATAATTGTTAAATTATTTTCCAAGTTTGACAGTTTTGTGCAAGGTAAAGCCTAGTGGCTTAAGTGCTGTTTGTTGTTGTAATGCAGTTTCACATATTGCTCTCATTGAAATCAGAAGATTTCAAGGTAAAATTTGTAATGTAAATCATTAAGCAAAATCAGACCTTACCTTTAATTTATTTAATGTAGTTATTTTTCAGTGTCATTAAAAGAACAGCATATATATATATATATATATATATATATATATATATATATATATATATATATATATATATATATATATATATATATATGATATATATATAATATATATTTACCAAAACACACAAACTTCAGCCACGGGCTGGCATGGTGGAGCAGCAAGTAGTGTCGCAGTCACACAGCTAGGGTTGGGGGTTTGAGTCCCGCTCTGGGTGACTGTCTATTAGATGTGTTCTCCCCGTGTCCGCATGGGTTTCCTACATGTGCTGTGGTTTCCTCCCATGGTCCATAAACACATGTTGGTAGGTGGATTGGCGACTCAAAAGTGTCCATAGGTGTGAGTGAAAGTGTGAGTCTATGTGTCACCCTGTGAAAGACTGGCACCCCCTCCAGGGCGTGTTCCTGCTTTGCGCCCTGTGATTCCGGTTAGGCTCCGGACCCTGAACTGGATAAGTGGTTACAGACCATGAATGAATGAACTTCAGCCACTGAATATTTATGAAATTCTTTACTATTTAGTGTGACCACACTTTGTTTTCATTACAGTTTCCATTCTCTTCATCTGACTCACTTTCATTTTTCTATAGAAATCTTATTCAAAGTTTTGCCTTACAAACTGGTTTCTTCTGACAAACCAAGCTATCACAAATACATTCAGTGATCCTGAGCCTTGGACTCTGGAGTGGCCAGTCCATTTTTCTAAGAAAATTTTTTGGTCCATTTATGTTTTTCAAGGGCTTCTTGATATTGTTATATATATCTTGTCAGATATATATTTTTCTATTTTGTCCAGTCTCTCAAAGATGAAAGCACAACTGAAGTGCCCTTGAGCAAGGCACCTAACCCCAAAATGATTACCAGGCACCAGTTTGGCTGTCCACTGCTTCGGATGTGTGTGTTCTTTGCCCAGAAACATTTGTATGTGTTTGTGTGTGTTCACTGCTATGGATGGGTTAAATGCAGAAGTCAAATTTCATCGTACTGTTGTAGAATGATTTCACATTTCCTGGGTACACTTTTAGTATTATAGCAGGTCCTGTGTGGTTGTTAAGAATGTGTGTCTGTGTTTGTGTGTGTGTGTGTGTCTGTGTTTGTGTAGCTTCACCTCATTCTCTTGTCTCCACTTGACAGCTCCGGACTCCTTCTGTTACAAGAAGTTTTTCCAGCTCTGTGGCCTGACCCAGAAAACTCCAGAAGAGGTCAAGAATGTGTTCCGCATCTTAGACGAAGACAACAGTGGATATATTGAAGAGTCTGAGCTAAAGTATGTCACACCTGATCAGTTGCATCAACAGAATTTTTTTTTCTAGATTAATTTCACAAATTAAGATTTTAAGAAACATTCTGATTATTATTAGATTATTAGTTTTATTATTAGTAGTAGTTATGAGGGATTACATACTTACTAAATGCCTATATATGTGTGTTGGAAATGAGCTTCTTTACAAATGCATATATGTGACTTTTGGACTACTTTTTGATTTTTGGACTACTTTTGTTCTTAGTAGATTTTATATGAGCATCATAAGCATCCAGCCTGGGTCCATGCTGCCAGAGTTCTAGCTAAGCCTTTCCTAACAGAACAACATAAATGCTGGCTTTTTTTTTTTTGGGGGGGGGGGGGGGGCACTTGTGCAGTTTATCTGCATTATGTAATTGTGTCAGCAGAACTTGAGCCAAAAGGCGTGAGAGATGACATTCACAGTTGTCCTTTTAGCATGACTAGTGTCTTTCTTTGCACACTGGCAGTGAAAATAGAAGGCTGGATATTTTTAAGTATTTTCAGTAGGCACGGATCTTTACTTAGAATTAAAATAACAAAAGAAATAAAACCATAAAAGAACAGATGTAACCTACAATGTCAGGACCAAGAAATGTTTTTTCTTTGTTTCTTTTACTTTTTTTTTTTTACTTAAAATTACTGAGTAGTGTATGTTCTTTCAGACCGATAGCATTGCTTTATCATCTCACATATGTAGATGTGTATTTTTCAAATCAGAACAAGAGTTTGTTCTGTTTCTCAAAGATGCAAGTTGAAAAGATGAAAGAAAAAGTTCATTACCTGTTTATCTAATATGTGTATTTTGTAATCATATTTTGTTAATTTATTTGGCCATTATGACTTAAATATGATTCATTTCATATATAAATGCAACTATAAATCAGTATTTATTCATATTCATATAGTTATTTGCGTATGAGATATATTAATGAAATCATGTCAGAAATTGAAAGTGTGTCTGATGATGAAGAACAGTAATGTATTTACTCTTTTATATGAATCAGGTTCTTCCTGCAGCGGTTTGTTCCAGGAGCACGAACTCTAACAGATAAGGAAACTAAAAGCTTAATTTCGGCTGCAGACGATGACAGTGATGGCAGAATTGGAGTAGAAGGTAAACTTTCTTTTATTTCAGCTGTAATTACGTTTTTCCTTGGCTTACGTTTTTGACTTGTGTATCTATTTCATTGTATTCTGTGCTTCATTGGTTCTAATGTATTCTTTGTGCAAACTTATACAGCACTATGTAAAAGTTTAAAGGCACCTGAGAAAATGAAATTTAAAAAGCGTTTTATATGAGCAGTAAGAGTTTCTTTGCTCGATAACACTACAAACCCCCCCACCCATTATTAGAATTGAAACAATGATTACAGTAATTTGTAATATTCTTTGAGTGAATATTTTGGTTTAACCTACACAACCTCAACCTAGACTAAATGAGAATTTTATACTAAATAATTCTCTCATATTTCCCCCATTTTTTTAGCTAGGTCACATGATGCTGCCAACTAGGTTAACCCATGCTTTCCCCAAGACACATGAAATCAATCACTGCATTTTTCAATTGGCTACAAACATAGCATGTCTTGACAGCCCACCATACTCAGAGGAGAACTATGTTTGTCCAGTTTTTATATGTTAGTTAACCAAATGCCCACATGGGCTAGCATTTTTCTCAGTGATGCAAAAGACTAAAAAATAAGTCTTTTGAGCTCTTTTGCACATATTTTTTCACATATGAACAAGAAAAAGTCTGGTTAAAGTCCATACAATAGTGGTTTGCTGTGCATGTGTGAAAGGGGCTTTGTGGAGCCACCCAGAAGGTTTCACCAGGGAACAGACTTGTGTTCTCCTGAATATAAGGTCAAAGTTTTGACACTTGCACCACTTGGGAGCCCCGCAAACTGATTTTTAAAGATGAAACATCATTTTAGGTAAAGTTTCAAGTTTAGTTTAGTTCAAGACTATGTATCAGGCCCTCTGAGCTTTTGAGAAAATGACTTTGCCACACCTACACTGTGCCTTTGTGCAGCAGTGCATTTGCAGTGTGTTTGATTTCACACCCAAGAGAGCACACAATGATTTATGGGTTGCAGCTATTTTGTCACTGCAGTAATTGGAGGACAATTGCTGACATCATTGCATTTTGGGCTGTGAGGCAGGGATCGGTCAGAGTGAACAAAGAAATAGAACCTGCAGATTTACTATGTGTTTGTGTGTTTGTTTGTGTGACTGTGTGTGTGTAATGTGGAGTTTTATTGACATCTGAATTAGAAATGTGTTGTGTGTCAGAGCACTCAATTAACATCAAGTGCAATGCTGTACATCCATGCTATGTGATACTACATCAGACCTGTCTGTCATGGAATTGGTTACTTTCAGCTTAACTGCAGTTGCACTGAAATGAATGGTGCTTTAAACTGACAAATTCAAATTTAAGTTAATCAAAAAAAGAATTGCAACTGATGAGACATTTGTGAACATATGTGCATTCTGACAATGCCTGAAATATCTTTCATTCAATTCAATCATTCAATTAGCATTGTAAACATTGTAAGGCCAAATATGCATGTGTTTATACATGCATATTATGATAAGGATATATAATATTCCTGCTATGGAGTGCTAAATGTAGAGATATTTTAAGATTTTAACAGAAACAGAATTGTTAATTAAGAGGTCAAAATGTACAAGCCTGTTTGGTTTCTTGCTGTGTAGATACTAATACGTTCATTTTATTCTTTTTATTGTTATTGAAATTAAGAAGGGCAGTCACACACAATTAATATTATAATGATCTGTTTTTCTGCTTCCTCCATAGAGTTCCAGACTATGGTCCTGTCTTAAAATATGGCACTCTATTCACTCCTGCTCTACTCTTCTAAATGCAGCAACTGCAGCTTTGTCTGTTTCTAAATATTTTTCAAACGCAGACATTTGCACACACTTGTTTTTATTTGCCTTGTGAACACATCAGATGACTGAATATCTGTGCTGTCGTCCCAGTCCTCACCCCAAATGACCAAGGACATGATTGTTCAGGGAAATAAATAAAGTCACTGTAACTGTAGCAATGTAGTGCTGTGTTATTTGAAATATTTGAATGTCCACTGTGTCATTTTAATAGTTCCCAAAACAAGATATTACATTCTATTAATATTTCATTAACAGTCCAAAAAGTTAATTCTTTTAAAACAATTCAGATTAAAAAACATGATGTGTTAAATACATTACGTTAGAATGAAAATCTAACATTTGATTATATACAACATCTTTAAAGCATTGGTAATCAAATTTTTATTTATTTATAAAGCTTTGTTTACATGATAAAGGAAAACAGCTTACTAATTTTATATTTTAATGTAAAATTATTCCCTTTATGCAGACCCACAATGTTCAAATTGGGTATATAAATACTCTTATACAATATTTTCACTTTTAAGTGTGTTTAATTTGATTAACTAGGACACTGTATCTCTCTACATGTTACATGCCTTAACTCTGCATTGCATTGTGCTGCTAGCCAGCAATGAGGGGTGAAAATGAAAGACTGAGAACCCTATGTTGTGAAAACAATTATCAAATCCCCACCAATATGACAGTTCTGAAATAAAAACAGACAACACAAGGTTGTGTTACAGTGACAATAACATGATTGAAGTAAATTATTAGTAGAAGTGCTTCTTATAGCAAATTAATTTTCTAAAGTTTTATTTGTTTATTTTGTTTTCCAATATTATCACCTCTCATCAAAACATAATCATCAAATATTGGACAAACTCACAAACAAATGTATGGTTTAATTCATTATCTCTTGTATTTAACAATTGTATGGTAATAAACCCACAAGAATCAACACATTCCTGAAAGAATTCACAGATTTTTAGATTTTGAAGAATTTAAAAATAAAACTGAAATTTTGCTAACTAAAAAAGAATGCAAGTATCTAAAGATATTATCATCATCATCTTATACTCTTGATGCAATTTAGGGCCACAAGCCCTTAAGATATACTGAAATCAAAAAATTAGAATAGCATCGCAAAACACAGAGTTGCTACAATTAAGAAATTTGTTATTTATTGTTTGCTTTGTTCTCAGTTATAAATGTTGTTTATAATCCAAGAACAATGCATTATTAATAGAAAATGAATATTTTATAGGTGAGCTGTTTTCACTGAAGCTCCAGCAATGAGTTTCAGAATACCAGAGTTAAAATTTAAAGCAAACTAAGGAGACACAAAAGGCAGGGACAGTGAGTGTAGGGATAAGTTTCAGTGAGAGGGACTCTCAGTGCCTGAGAAAGACACCTAACTCAGGTTACTGAAACCATTAGAGCAATGCCACTGAAAATGTAGTCCAGCACCAGCTTCCGATTAATTCTAGTTACTACACACTTTTACAAAATTACTTCTATTTGCACTATTGTTAAATGTGTATTGTTATATTGGGAGACCTACAAGATTTATTCTAAATCTATAGGCATTAATATGGAGTTTGTCCACACTGCTTCTATAACAGCTTCCACTCTTCTAGGAAGGCTTATGGAGTGTAAAATTCTTTGCCCATGACCAATAATTTCACAACAGGTACATGGCATCCCGTGGCATAATAGTTAGAGAAATGGGCTTGGGGCAACCAGATCCCTGGTAAGATTCCTATGAACGACAGGAAAATTGCAGGATATGGGAATAAAAAAACAGGGCTTTCCTTCTCCCCTTAGGTACCCTACTAACAGCAACTAACTCTAAATTTCTCCCTGGGTGCTGGGATTGGCTGCCTGCCAATCTGTTTGTGTGTTCACTGCTGCAAGTGTACTAGTGTGTGTGTGTGTGTGTGTCATCACTGCCATGGATGTGTTAAATGCAGAAGACATATTTAATAGTGTGTTGTACAATTACAAATAATTGCACAATTTATTTACAGATGTTTGTAATGGCAGACTTGCTAGGGGCTTGCTTGGGACCTTATGAAACACCTGAATTCAATGAAAATAGTGTATGTCCCCAAAACTTCTGTCCATACAGTGTACCAGACTAAATATATTTAGTTTTTAGGCTATAATTTTTAACTTACCCTTAGCTTAGTTCAAAAATGCCTCTTGACCCTGCTTTCAACATCATAGATGAACATGAACTTTCATTATTTGAGGTTTTATATGTTGTTATAAACCAGTACAAACCAACAAAACGTCAACATTAACAAGATCCATGCTGACATATAATATCATCAGACAAGCCTAAACAAGCAGCATAATAGCCTAAGCTACAGGTAGAAAAAAAATGAATAAACCAGCATGATAAACCAGACTAACCATAACAACATAAACTAGTACCAGAAAAATGTAAACCTAGATAAACAATGACCATGTCAAAATATAGGGACATATACCAGCATACCAACATAACTATCTCCAGACCAACAAAAACAGAATAAACTCGCAGAATACCATTATACAATAGCATCTGGCCAACATAAAGCACCATATGGTTCCTGTGCAAAGAAAAACATGTATCAAAATAGCAATTTTACAGAAGGAAAAAAACGTCTTACCTTTCAGTGGAAGTCAATGTAAAAAGATTTTATTCCAAATAATTTCTGAGATTGCTATTGATCCATTCATCATGAAAATTTCACTCAAGGTGAAGGACAGCAGCTGTGTTCCAATGATGTAGTAACTAATAATCGACAAATATGGTGATACATGTTTTTCTTTGGACAGTGACAATATACCAACACCATAACACAACACAAAAAGCAGCACCATAGCATTATATACCAGAATTAACAAACACCATAATCTGCCAGCACCATATCAACCCAAACCAGAATAAACACCAACATAAGCCAGCACTGTATCAACATTAACTAGAATAAACCAACACTCTAGCAACATAAATAGAATAGGCCTGCACCATATCAACATAAACCTGAATAAAACAGCACCATATCAACATAAATCAGAACAAATCTGCATAAACCAGAATACACCAGCCCCATATCAATATAAACCAGAATAAACCAGCACCATATCCACATAAACTACCAAAGTACCAACATTAACCAGCACTTGACCCAAAGGCCAATTGATATAAACCTGAATAAACAACACCATATCAACTGGCTAACACCAGGCCAACCAAAACCAGTGTAGACAAATTTATAAATTGAATGAATGATTTATATAATTGACAGAACAAATGATTTACTAAGGAAACATTTTATTTCATAGAGTTAGCGGTTCCATTTGAGGATGCAGATGAAGCAGGCACATGTAAGACCAGTGGAGATAGGTTTTAGAGGATCTGTAGCCAAATCAGCCACATCCGTGCTTGTGCAGTTCAGCATTAGGGGCCGGAAACTAAGGGCAGCTGTGAAGGAGTTATCAGAAAAGCTGACGGTCTAGTCAGTGGTTGTGGATAAGGAGAGCACAGATTACTTAAGGAAATGCACTGTAGCATGTAAAGTTCACATTGAACTGGTGGCACTGAGCATGCATTAACTGTGCCAGTGGGGCTAGGAACAGCCTTAGTCACCAGGGAGGCCATTGTGGATTTATGGTTGTAGATAGTAAAAGGGTAAGGTAGGACTGTAAAGCTGGCTTGGAGAGGGGTGGGTCTGGGATGCCAGACTTCACTGTTGAGCCTTCTGGAGGTGTTATGGTAAACACCAACAAGAGGAGGTGCCTGCCTGATGACCCCTGTGAAGAGTGATAGTGATACATTGGCTGGTTTGGGTACTCATGTGCTTGGAGTAACCATAGTTGTTAACGATAGTCTGTATAGGATATTTTATATCTTGTGTATGATTATAATTATTAAAGAGAAAATAGATTATAAAATTGTGATATTATTAAAAAGGAGAGAATGAATTAGTTAACATTCAGAAAGAAAAGTTGTTTAAATTACTTTTATATAAACCAATCGGAGTAAAAGTAGTGTAAGTTAATATATATCTTTTATATTGATAAGTGCTCCGTGAAGTACGCTCTGATGAAGTGGAACCATGTGTCTGACTGTGTGTGATGTAGTCGGGCGCTCAGAGCGGCTACACTGGGAGCTCGGCCGGGAGGAGGAAGTGTGTTGTTTGGGTCTGATTGATACTCGGTGTTTCATTTTAATCGAGTAGAAAAAAGGCCACTCCACTTTGCTGCTGGACACGGACATGCTCTGAAAGGTGAGCTTCTCTTCCCTAAGCTCCTCTCTGGAGCTCTGAAAACAGAACGAGAGAGAGAGCTCAGAGAGATCAGACAAACACAGGCTGCTGATTAGCTTAGCTGTGCTCTGCTAACTGAGCTCTGACTCTCTCTGTGCTCTTCTTCTTTAGTTTACTCTTAATCTTACTGCTGCCAGGGGTTCAATCTCAAACACTCTATGCTGCTTGGAGTAGGTCCCTCACACGGGGACAGACATGTTTATAATGGGATTAGTACAGACTTTCTGATCCATACAAAGCATTAGGTTTCAGTATAATTGGTCTTTCTGTAAGATTAGGGGAGGGAGAAGCGTCATTAGAGAAAAATACTTCTTTATTAAGCCTAAATGTGGTATTGCAGTGACATGCTTAAATACTTTTTAAATACCACCTCTGGTGAAAATTAAGTTGTACTCTTTGTTAATTTGCGTGTGGTGTTGTTTATACGCTAGGAAACGTATTATGAATGAAATAGACAGTCAGTGCCATGGCTGAGAATTTCTGATTTGAAAATGCAGTGTTTCAAATACAGTCTCAAAAACGCAGATTCAGACAGGCAGGGTTTTCTACATCATAACCCTAGGAGCAGTGGAGGATATAGAAGCAGAAACTAATTGAGTATTCATAGATCCACGTAAATCTAAGCCACTTCTAAAGCAATATATTTTTGTCTTGGAAATAATTAATAGTTTAATATAGGAAGTAGTTTTTCGGGGTTTAATTGAATATGCAAGAGAAAATTTAATATAGATTCTTCTAAGCAAAAATTGGGACAACCTTTTTATAAGTGGAAGTTTGGTGCATGGTTTCTGTTTATCTACAGAATTTAAGACACTGGAAGCTGACCAAATGAAAATGTAAAAAATGACATAATTTGTGCATGTCACAAATTGTTTTTTTTTAATGCCAAATTAAAAGAATGTACAGCGCGTAATATCACACTATAATGTGTTCTCTTTAGAGCTGTTCTTATTTTGCACTTAAAGTGCTGTGGCAGAGGGTTTATACCCCTGTAGCCATAACTTGACAAAGAACATGGTGACCTAGACTCATGTGGACTTGCAGCAGAGCATCCTCTTATTTCTTGTTATTCTTAGGCCATTATACAAGCTTGGGAATGTGTTCACAATGGATGCAGCTTAAAGTAGCTGAATTAGTTAATTATAAATACATATTTTTGTCACATTCAATTTTACTGTGTTTTTTTTCAGTAACAGAAGAAGGAAAACACAAACAGAAAAAAAGTAAAATGAAAGGTGCTTGATGGGGTTACAACGCCATTAAATTAGAATAGAATTTACAACATTTCCATTAAATATATATATAGCCCATGTCTTTTCTTTGTTTTTATAAGGCCTTGAATTTCTGCAGCTTTAATCGAAATCTTCCACTTCCTGACTTAAAATATGGGTCATTTTATTTTGTTTTTATTTTCATTTGATATATGTACCTACGACAGGGTTTTAGGGCCATGGCATTGAAAAAAAAATAAAGAAGGAAATCAGAATTCTGAGAAAAATCTGAGTAAAAGATGTCTGTATAATTCCGAGAATATGTAGAGAAACATTGTTTAGGGTTATTATTTATTATAATATGTAGACAGACTCACAGTCTGTGCGCCATCGAGTAAGTTGTGAAAGAAGCAGTCAGTGAAGTGAACAAAATTATTTATTAAACACATCCACACGACATGACACCTACACCCATCAGTGCAACCCTTGACTGCGATGCATACGGCTTTAGTTTATTGTACTAGTCCATGAGCCATAATGTGATGAAGCTTCGTGGGCATGCCGGGGTTCCACTCATTCTGGATCCATCATTTTAGATTCAGGGTTTAAATGCTTAATCGCAAGCTGGTCCTAATATGGAAGAGGAGTGTTTATTCCAGAAATCTATACCATAGTATGACTTAAGCAACACGCAGCATTCCACAATTACACTGTGTACCTGCCCCATTATATGTGCAGCGAATTATTCTGAGATTATCCTCAGAATTATTCTCTGAATCTTTTTTTTTTTTCTTTTTCCCTTTTTCTTTTTCTCCAATGCCGTGACCCTAAAACTCAGTTGTAGTAACTGTACAGTATCAATCCACTTTCTTTCAGTTTCAATTTATTTGGGCAGATCAGTTTGAGCCAGTTTCTTGTTACAGCTTTCTTACTAGCTATTAAAATAATTGTAGTAGGTTTCTGTTTTTTCAACACAAACTTTAAAATGTTGCTTAGGTACAGTACTCCTCCCCGAAATCTCATACTCTATGTTTCATTTAATGTGGAATGGACACTTTCCCAAATTTGATCCAGGTGTTTTGGCAGCTTTTTATACTTTGCCTATGCACTACATCTCTCCAAGTTTCTTTTGTTTAGCAAAAGATATTATTTAATACACCATGATGTCTTCTGCAAAGAGGATAACTATGTCTTTTGTCTCCTATTCTTATGCCCTTTAAGTTGGTGTCTTCTAAATTTGTTTGTGCCTGTAGCTCTATATAGATGGCAAAAAGCATGGGGCTAAGGCAACCACCCTGTTTATTTCTTCCCTCCAAAGTAAAAAATTTCAGTCATTGAATCCTCCTTAAATCGAAATCTCTGTACTCTTAAATATATTTAAAAAAATCCAGTCCACCTTATCAAAGGCTTTTTCTGCATCTAGGCTAATCAAGGCTTTTGCTATTTTCTGCATTTTTGTTCGATTTGTAATATGTGTTGTTGCTCTAATATTGTGCTGAGTATTTGAATCTTTAATATAAGAGCATATTTTTGGACATATAATGGTGGTTTCCCCTGACAGGGATTAAGACTAGTCCTGGACTATATCCTCCTTTCAGTGAAATATCTGTCAGGTGCAACAGCATAACCTATTGCTAGAGGCATTTTACTTATTTACCATAGTTAACATATAATAAAGACAACATTTCCATTTGGTTTATGCCACATTTGTTTATGCTATTAGACATGTGCACTGTTATAATATGTATAAGTCAGTGTTCACTATAGAGTAGACTGCTCAGCCCAGTGTTAATCCTTTTGGACCGTCATGCCAAACATAAATTAAGCTGTAGTTCAGAGACTCAAAATATAATTGGGAGTTCTGAAAGGAAACACCCTGCAGTGTTTTTAGCTTTAGTCTGCTGTTACATGCCAGCTCTGTGTTAGCTTAGTGGGAAGTGTGTTACTCATCTCTACTCAGACTGCTTAAGATGAATCTTAAACAGGCATTCCAGAAATATTTAAAAATGTTGTACATTGCTAATGATAAATATACAGTAACTGAAAAATGTCCATTCTCACAATTTTTGGTTCTACAGGCCAAAGGCATGCCAATCAGACTGTTTGAAAAGAGGATAAACTTTAGACCCACATCACTCAAATGCTGATGATCAGGTACGAACTTGCTGACATTTGACACTGAAATTTGTGTTTTATTGTAATTGTACAAGAGTGCAGTGATATTTTACCTCTACATTTAACACATCCATGGCAGTGAACACATACCCGTCGCAGGCAGCTAATGTCTGTGCCCGGGGAGCATATGGGGGTTAAGTAACTTGCTCAAGGACACTTCAGCCATGGATTGAGGGAGGAGACAGTGTTGTTCCTCCACTCACCCCCAGCCCTCAATTTTTTCTACTGATCGAGGGGTACCAGCGAACTTCTGGTTTCAAGTGCACTACCCTAACATTTAAGCCACAATTGACCCCAGTTTGCTTTCTTCCAATGATTTCAAATTGTATAGTATGTTGTACCTTCAAGTTATCCTTAAATGTATTCTGTTTCAGCCCAAGAATGGCATCTGGAATGCAGGAAAAACAGTACACTCCATCTTTGCTTAGTTTTTTCATCTATAATCCTAAATTTGGACCACGTGAAGGGGAGGTAAGTGTTTTATTTTTTTAATTAATTTTTTTTTCACTTTTCTTAAAAATGCTTTGTACATATTCAGAAAAAATGCAGAAAGTGTACATCTTTTCGATGTTTAGAGTAAACGTGTTTGTGCACAGGTATATGCATTTGATGAGGACAAGGAAAAAATGTATCAATATAAACTTTGTGTATTTAAATGTCCTGTAGGAAGAAAAAAAGATCTTATTTTACCATCCCAGTGAAGTGGAGAAGAATGAGAAGATTCGCAATGTTGGACTCTGTGAGGCCATTGTTCAATTTACCAGGTGAGTGCAGTGACACTAAGTTATAAGATAATTTCAGAAATGATTGCTTAAAGGGGGCATATTATGGAAATAATCACATTTTCAGTGTATTAACACCTTCATTTTGGTGCAAAACCCCTTCATCTGAGTGTTCCAGTCACATTGCTGGATCTGTGTTTATCTGAGAGAGCAAAGATGAGGAAGAAGATACAAAACAAGCACAAGAAACAAACAGAAAACGTTTACTGCATAAAAAAATACCCCAGCAAAAGAACAGAAAACTGAACTGTACTGTGGTTCAATCTGGTTGGTGTGGTACAGTGGTAACACCATTGGCTCCCATGTGAGAGACCTGGGTTTGATACCAGGCCTGGGCAATCAGTCTGTGCTAGACTAATAAGAGTCCTTGGGGCAAGACTCCTAACACTGCATTGGCCTACCTGTAATACCAGTAACCTTGTAAGCCAGAAAAAAACTGCCATAAAATGCCATAAATGCCCAAAGACACAGACACTTCGCATAGAAATGGCATCACACAAAGAAAATGTGTATATATAGGGTGGCACAGGTAGTGTTGATGTCACACAGCTCCGTGGATTTGAGCCCTGCTTTGAGTGACTGTCTGTGAAGAGTTTGGTGTGTTCTCCCTGTGTCTGTGTGGGTTTCCTCCGAAAGCTCCTGTTCCCTCCCACAGTCCAAAAACACACGTTGGTAGATGGATTGGCGACTCAAGTGTCCATTGTGTCCAGTGTGCGCCCAATGATTTTTTTTTTGCTTTATGATGTGATCTGAGTTACAAGTGAGCGAGCTTACTCCTCCCGCTACTAGTTAGCCCAGTGAGCGTTCAGTTGACATGGCTGTCTTGCCGTTCAAGCATCTCTGTCGTATCACTGGTTTTTTTTAAGCATTGTAGCATTAAGCATGTGGCAAGTAATTACGCGAAAGAACACAAAATGGAAAACTCCCCCAAACTCCATTTGGCAACAGCATCTTCTTTTGATCTTCAAGGTACATACACATAATATAACCACTTTATTTCTTTACATTCTGTTTTATTATGTATTATGTTAATATAAAAATATATATATACATATATATAATAATATATATAATACATTTTTCTTATTAAGAACATGTAACAAAAAAGTATTGGTCTGGTTTTCGGGGGCCTGGACCGAATTAATAGCATTCATTTTAATTGGGAAATTTAATTTGATATATGAGCAAATTGAGTTATGAGCTTGGTCACAGAACGAATTAAACTTCTAAGTCAAGGTATTAGTGTATATAATGCGTGTGTCAGACTCTTGCGTATTTGGTATCATCATCATTTCATATGTCAAGTCATTACATTAGATTATTACTTACATAGTACAGTAGAATAACCTTTTCATTATATTTTTCTTTTAATATTTCCAGGACCTTTTGTCCCACAAAACCAGCGAAGTCTCTTCACACTCAGAAAAACAGGCAGTTCTTCCATGAACCGGAGGAGAATTATTGGATGGTCATGGTACATGAGAATAACACTGTTAAATTTTACATTTTTCATATGAATTAACATAAATATTTATAGGTGCAAGAAGTTGATGTTAGTTTAGGTGATGTTAGTTGGTGATATTGATCAGTTTTACTGTGTTTGTCTTTTAAGGTTGTTCGAAATCCAATGATAGAAAAGCCCAGTAAAGATGGAAAGCCACCAACTGTAGAATACCAAGAAGAAGAAATTCTAGTTAGTATTTTTTAGTAAGATGTTTTTGTGAATCTATTGTTTGTGAACAAATTCTTGTTTATACTTGGATATATTGCAAGACAGAATGACAATGTTTTTCCTCATGTATTTAAGGATTCTGTATATGGTGCAGTATTACAGCAGTGCTACAGCATGTATAAGGTAATCTCTATTTCATTTAAAATGTTTATCATTTATTGATTTTTTTTTTTTTGAGCATGTTTATATTCGGTGATTTGTTTCTGTGCCTGTTTCCAGCTCTTCAATGGCACTTTCAGCAGGGCATTTGAAGCTGGTGGAGTGGAGCTCCTTACCCAAAAACTGGAGAAGTTCTTCTACAGGGTAAGATAAATAAACATAAGCTAAATAAATCTTTAACTGGGAAACTAAACTTCATCACATAAAACGCAGTTACTGGGAGTGCGTTTAATGTGGGTTGTCACACATCATGACACACACCATTGCTTTTTTTAAGATATATTCTCTGTTTATTTAAACTTTAACAAAAGAAAAATAACATCTTTAATGTAAGTTATTGTACAGCTGTTTATTAATATTATTATTTATTAAGTTATAATGCATCATGAATTCCAGTTCATACAGTGGTCATACAAAGTAAAATCAACCAGAGATTTCAAGCTGGGAAAATATGAATTTTTTTAATGAAGACATCAGTATAGTGCCAAGTTATTTGTTTGTGGTTTTGTGACCACTCCTCCTCAGGAATATGATTAACTGTCCTGCCAACCGTAGCTTTAATTTTCCTGCATCTTATTAGGTGCAAGGTCCACAATCTCATTTGTGCACAGCAGAGAGGTTTGTCTTATCAGTCGTCTGGTTCAGATTTCCCCACTAAAGGAAACATACTCACTCACCTGTTTAAATAATTTATGTCTGGTCAAGGGAAACCCTGCTCATCACCTCCTCCCAAACCTGAGCCCTGGCCTAGTGCTCTCACTGAAAGTGTAATGCCTTCCCAAGGTGAAATGTCAAAGACTGCTCTGCAAAGTCATACCGGTGCAGCTTCTCAGCATTCCCCGTTGTCAAGTTACATGATATCAGCCTCACTGATGCTTTTTCATTTTTGGGGCTAACAGCACCTGCAGGCATTTCTAATTGCTTGTAATGCAAATGCCAAAATCCAGCATGACCCTTTATTTTAGCAGAAACTTTATATTAGCAGTTGGAAAGTGTAGAAACAAAAAGCAATGTATATTTGTGGTAATCTGTTTTTTTTTTTTTTTGGTCACTTCTCTTTCTCCAGTACTTGCAGACACTACACCTCCAGTCATGTGACCTGCTAGATGTCTTTGGGGGAATCAGCTTTTTTCCCCTGGACAAGATGACCTATCTGAAGATCCAGTCTTTTGTGAACAAAGTAGAGGAGAGTTTGAGCTTGGTGAAATACACAGCATTCCTCTACAATGACCAGCTTATTTGGTAAGACTCGCTTAGCTTGTACTTCAGTTAAAGGGGGTGGGGAAACGCTGTTCTTTCTGATTTGTTTATGTTCAGAGGTTCCGTGTCTTTTATGGTGGAACCTTTTGTTTGAGGAAATAACGAGTGCTGTTGGTATGTGATTGAAATGTAGTTTGTCTGTACGTTTTTATTCACTATTTGAATTACCACAGAAACACATTAGTAACCCAATGGTTTAGCTTGAGTTTGTAGCACTTCCATCTTACGTTTACAGCATTTCCATCTTAGAGAAATAATATGTAGTAGTCTTTCTATGCTGGGTCCACTGCTGCTTTACTGGACTAAGCAACCTCTGAATCATGAGGTGGAGGACTCTTGCGAGAAGTGTGTAACGCTTTATTGCACAAGTCTTACGAGTGTTTATTTTGCTACAAGAAGAATCTAGCTAGGTATTCCCAGTACAGATAGCAGAGAGAGCAAGGACGACAGAGAGCAGAAGTACAAGTGTTAATACTGGACTGAATTTACACAGTAGAGTGAGCTGAAATGGACATATGAAAGTTGTAGTAGTAAGTAACTTTAAGCACTTTTCTGTGGGTTGCTGTGTCGTTGAAATAACCAGAGATACATTTTGTGTTGGTGGAGCCCACACTTTGCTGAGGACAGTGTTATAACCAAGTTTTTGAAAGTTACTGATGAACGAGGATGAGTGGTAGCTCCTGCTAACTTTAGCCTGATTAGCTCACTTTTTAGCGTTGGACATTGATTCTGGCAATAAGTCGTTTTTCTGCGGTTGCTGTGTGGTCGAAATAGAGTACCACCAAAGTTACACTTTATGGTTGTAATGAGAGAGATATGGGTTTTATGATCTAGTGAACATAATTTTATTCAATTACACACATTCTCCTAGCTCAACATCAGTGGAAGCCTCGAGAGCCGTTCACAGCCGATCTTAATATCCCTTGGTTCAGAAGCTGAGACGGAGAGATGTGTGTGTTTGTCTGTGAGATAGAGGTAGGGAGGAGAGTGTGTTAGTACGAGCCCAGAGAGCAGGTCGTATGTGATTTCACCACAATTCTGTAAATTTCTGTAACACAATTCTAGTATTTCTTTAAATAATCCGAAACAGCAAAAATAAGTCTAAATTACCCTCGAATGGACCAGGAAAAGAGCAATATCATCTCTGTTTGTGCTTTAAAATAACTCCAAATGCCATTTTCCTGCCATGAGCAGAGAGAGAGAAAGGCTAGTGTTATGGAACAAGACACATTGTTTTTTATTCAGTTACAGACACTGAGGCTTTGTAAACACATTAGATGTATTTTGATCATACAAACAGACTGAAGATTTAGTAAATGATGAGGAAACATCCTCAATTTGATAGTGTTTAAAATCGTGAACATCGCCTTTAAGGGCAGTATCAATGTACTAATTGTTTCAAATGTACTGCATATTTCCAGTATAGTATTAAATACGAGTAGCTTTATAAGAGGGAAAAAAACGAATAGGTTTTTACAGCTGAACTCTCATAACTGCATATATTAATTTTATAGTAGTTGCACATATTTCATGGTTGTTATTGGATAATAGATTTTAACATTAATAAAATAACAAAATGCTTGGATATGGAGGCCCAAACCTGCCAAAAAATAAATAAATAAATATAAAAAAAAAGTAGAGAATATAAATAAAAGCGGGGGTATAGTAAAGGTGGCTTTAATATATCCATAGCACAACTTGAACACGGGAACTGACTGAATGTGGGAGAGAGAGCTCTCTCCCCGTTGTTATTCTGCTCCCAGAAATTTAGCTGTGGGACACACATCTCTCTTTATGCAGTTCCTCTGCTACAGGGAAGGAGCTGTGGGAGACGCTGCTTTTCCTACGTGGAACATCAGTCCCAAAGACAGAGGAGCAGCGTCAGTTTGCCCGGCAGTGCTCACACATCAGAATGACGTTGCATTCATGATTAAAGCATTCAGTTATATTCAAACAGTAAACACGTCTATGAATGTATGACACGGGATTGAATGTGAGATTGGACCCGTGAAATGGCATGACATTCTCAGAATTGTGTTCTGGACTTGACTGCTGAGCCTGAATGTGAAAAACATGCCCCCTTCAGTAGCATATATTGAAGGGGAAATACATAAATAAGAAAAAATAATAAATTACTGAATAATTAAATCAAGCAAATGTTAAAAATATATTACAGAAAAAATATTTCAACATTAAATAAAAAATATATAGGCATTAATGAAAATAGTAAATAATACAGAAATAAATATATTGAGTAATAAATTAATATTAAGTAAATAGTTGTCGACAGATTTTGTGAGACAGATTCAGAGGACTATGATACAGATTAGTGTGGGGGGTTTGGTGAATGACAAGGTTCAGACAGTAACAGAAACAACTGTAGTTTCTCTAAATATGGAAACACAGTTGTGCAGATCAACAATAAAAGAGCCTTTGTGGTTTTGGTGTTTTTATTACCACCAGTATATGAAATGTAAAAAGGTAGAAGAGAAGAACAGAATACTAATAGGTCAAGGGCAGTGAGAGCAGTGTTTCTCATTGGTTCAATGTTACATTCTGAAGAACAGAGACAATCATTTGATATCGATTGTTTTTTTCAAAATTATGAAAAAAAAAATGGTAAAAGCATGTCTGAAGAACTGTTTTAACTGATGCAGTGAACTAAATGAAAGACCAAATAAAGAAAAAAAATATTGGTAAATGCCTAAATATTATGCATTCATAAATTATATGATCCAAAATGTAAAAATGAACAACATTTAGATTTTTCGTTAAAGGGACACAATGTGGGCGGCACGGTGGCGCAGCAGGTAGTGTCGCAGTCACACAGCTCCAGGGGCCTGGGGTTCGATTCCCGCTCCGGGTGACTGTCTGTGAGGAGTTGGTGTGTTCTCCCCGTGTCCGCGTGGGTTTCCTCCGGGTGCTCCGGTTTCCTCCCACAGTCCAAAAACACACATTACAGGTGGATTGGCGACTCGAAAGTGTCCGTAGGTATGAGTGAATGTGTGTGTGTCTGTGTTGCCCTGTGAAGGACTGGCGTCCCCTCCAGGGTGTATTCCTGCCTTGCGCCCAATGATTCCAGGTAGGCTCTGGACCCCCCGCGACCCTAAATTGGATAAGCGGTACAGATAATGGATGGATGGATGGATGGGACACAATGTGTGATTTTCAAAAAAATCTGTTTTATTGTATTATTATTTCATGTCAGGCTTTAAAGGGTTTATTCCACTTTAATTAATTAATTTTTAATTTTGGCAGGTTTGGTCCTCCATAATTGGTGTAAAATGCATTAAGTTTTTGTAATTTCCAGATTATGTTTAGTCACCGACTAAGATTAGACCATACACAGTAGTTCTTTACTGTCTGCTAGCTGATACAGAAATAATTCTAGGTGACTTTGCACTATCCAATATTTATCTTAATCAGTTTAATAATTGGTAGTAGCGCTGATTTATAGACAGTTTTCTTTTGCAGGAGTGGGCTTGAACAGGAAGATATGCGCATTCTTTACAAATACTTGACAACATCTTTGTTCCCAAGACACACAGAACCTGAGGTATGGATATTTTCAAAATCGGTTTGTTATAATTTTAAACATTTTTATTTTTATTTTCTTTTAATTTATAAAATTTATTTGTGCCTTATTGCCCAACTTTAGTGTGATATGAATCAAGGAACAATAGATGATATTCATACCATAAAATTACACATTCTAAGTCATTGTGCTGCTTCACTGACTAGCAATAGGGAGAATAGTACCTCTGTTGTTGCTACTCAGGGCTCAGCACTGCAAAAACTACACTATGTAACATTTGGAGGTGGGTAATTAATGGGAAGGGAAACACCTCTCCCTTTCCATTAATTTCATTACAGGGCTGTAAAAGTGAATTAAACTAGACGGAGCCCCAGGAGCAAAAAAACTAAACCTTATCTAGTGTTTCTTTAAACAGTCTAAGCTTAAATAACCATAGTGTGTGTGTTGTGCCAGCTTGCAGGCAGAGACTCTCCTCTGAGGCCAGAAGTAGCAGGGAATCTGTTGCATTATGGGAGGTAAGTGAAGCACTTCGTGTGACACAGCACTGAACTTTTGTCCGCTTGTGTTGGATTAATCAGGTAGCTGAAGAGTAATTTAAGTGCTTTGGTGGCAGTGAGACCCACAAACAACATTTAATTGCATTTAGTTCTGTAGCTAATCAGTCTGATTAAAGGGAACTTTGCTTCTATAGTTTTGCTTTGGAGCTACAAGGTTAAAAAGTAGTGGAAATTTTACCCCACCAGTAAGCATCATGTAAAGTGTATAAGGTGAAAGTGTGATGATTAATGCATGCAGTTTGCTCAGTGCTAATTTGTGGGATAGAGCTTCCATTACTTGCTTGTTACTTTTACTTCATAGTTCCAGTGGAAATGAAAGAAACATCAAACCCCAAATATCTTGGTCAGGTGGCCTACATTTGGGGTAAGAGGAAATTGTATTACAAGTCTGTGAATGCTTAGTTGTTTATTGTGTGCAACAGAAACACACGATATGCACAAGCATTAAATGAATCAACTGTAGAGGTATCAGGTTTGACCTGGAGGAAAGAAAATCTTACCTGCTAGATTCAGAAATGACCCCTGAGATTGGCTATGATTATGATTATGGTTAATGTAGCATGAGCGTTAGCCACATGTGCACACATTTCCTCTACAAAACATTATGGTCTTGAGGTGATTACAGGTCAGTAATGTTAAGCTGTGTCTCTGAAGTATTGAAGTATTTTTTTTTTTAAACATTTTTTTAATAAATTTTTAGTAAAAAAAACATTGGTGATTCATTATTATATATAAATGTTTTTTTTATTATTTAACATATTAAACTTTCCCCTTCCTTATGCAAATTCCTTATGTAACTAAATGTGTCACAGACATTCACATAAGCTAAACACACCTTAACTATATAGCAAATTTCTTAGATTTAAGATTGGAAAGGTTGGAAGACTTAAAGGTGTAATAGAATGGACAAAATAGATCTTTTTCCTGCTCTTTCTCCCTCGCACATTTGCACAGATTTGTTTAAGAATAATTGTCTGTTAATTAGGAGGAAGCTAAATCTGTTTGTGCTTTACCATTTTTGGCATTTTTATTTTCTTTACTAATTTTTAGATGTAGTCATTTAGATACACATTTGAATGTGTAAGTAAATGTCTTTGTGCTCATTTGTTATCAAACTAGATTTTTAACTGGACCGACCAACTTAAAAGATCCCGAAGCAAAATTCAGATTTCCAAGAATATTTGTTAACACAGCAGACAGTTATGAGGAACTGCATTTGATTGTTTACAAGGTGAGACCATCTGATAAACCCAATAAATGTAATTTATTTGGATGTACAAAAAATATATTAAACCTATACACCTATTAGATGTGAATTTCCAACTATTTTCCAAATTCTGCTAGTTTATGCAAATTTTAAGATTATTCCATCATCTCTCTCCCAGGCAATGAGTGCAGCCGTGTGCTTCATGATAAATGGTGAGAGTCCTTTTAAAATGCCTGTGTGCTCTTTGTGTATGTTTGGAGTATACTATAAGAGAGGATATTTTAACACATATTTATATGATGAGATCCATCTAGCTTAGCATTTCATTCTGTTCAAAGCTTCTGTGGAGTTGACTCGGGAGTTCTGTGAAAATATGGATGCCCTGGTTGGTCCTCAGCTGACCCTGCTAGCCTCGGACATCTGTGAACAGTACAACATCAACAGGAGAATATCAGGGTGAGCCTGCATAATGCATATTGATATAAAAATCCATGTGGTTTAGTGCTTGATCACATTAATGTTAAATCCATCTGAGAGTAATCAGAATAATTAACTCTCATTAATTAAATACGACGTGTGTGGTGTGTCAAATGTCTGCTCTGTCTTTAAATACAAGGCCAGAGTGCCACAGGGAGGGCTGTGGGAGCTCACTAACTGATGTCACACACTCCGAAATGGTGGTGGGGGAAAAACACAAGCCCAGTAGCCCAGTCGTAAGTTTAGTGCTGAGTTTGGGTTAAAAGAGAGAAGAATGAAGCTGAAAGTTAAGCTCTGTTGGGCAGTATAACAAAAGCCCCAAGCATAACTTTTAAAGCAGTGGTTCTTAAACTTCTTCTCGTGACACTCTCCCCACCCCACCAACCCCATTTAAAAAGTTGATCAAGTCTTATTTATCATAACATTTCAGTTTTTATGTTATTTCAGTAGGACTTTCTCAATTTTTTTAGTAAATGTTTCAGAGAGAATTCATTTTAAACACAACTAAACAACAAATAAAGCTTTTATTGTGTTGAAGTGGTAAACACACACACGTTTGCTAGTATTTATTTATTTAGGCTAACGTGGCTATGCATTGGGCAACCTGTTACTTTGGGATGGATAGAACATTCTTTCCATTTCGTTGTATTTATGTCATTATATCAACGTGTGAAATGTTCTTTTGTATTCTTTGTATTCTCTGTTTGTGTTACTAGACCAGAAAAGGAGCCTCAGTTTAAGTTCATCTATTTCAACCACATGAACCTGGCTGAAAAGAGCACCATTCACATGCGCAAGACTGCAAGTGTGTCACTTACCTCTGTCCACCCAGACCTCATGAAAATACTAGGAGACATAAACTGTGATTTTGCACGGTAGGCATTCATGTAGACCTGTTTCAGCTGTTCAAGTGGTTACAGACCATGCTTTCTGTGAATATGTGAACACCTTAAAAAACCTAGCTAAACTCAGGTTAGCAGCCAAGGTAGTCTCAGTACAGTGTGTATTTGTGGTCTATTTGATTCTTGCATTTTGAAAGAAAATCAGCCCAAGACACATTTACTAAATCAGACATTATTTATTTTAAACAAATGTATGAATACTGTTGACTGTTACCTTAAGCCAGCTCTGCTATGGTTTTAGCCTGTTTTTTTATTGTTTGATCAAAATATTTGCAGAAAAAAATTCTGGATCCAGCCTAAATTTAGCTCATTTGAGATGCATTATGAAAGGGAGACATAATGGCAGATTAAATTCCCAAACAAGTTCTATTTGCCCATTTGGACGATGGGCTGGATTTGTGACAATTTTGGTCGGGTGCCTTGCTTTGTGAGCAGATCATGAACTAAATAGTTAAAGCAAAACACTAAGTACTTTTTCTTCTGGGCTCTCCCTACAGGTGCAGAGTGTAATGCACTTTTAAAGCACTGTCATAAATCTAGGGGTGTGGGGGAAGGAGAGCGTTTGTTTTCCAACCTCCCACCAAAGTTACATAGTACTGTTTCTTTGTTTCTTTTGCAAGGGTGCTTAGCTAAGGTAAAAATGTTATCTAGTGTTCCTTAAAAGTTGAAAACTTTAAATGGCAAGATTCCTTAATTTTGTTAATATAAGCCTGGCAACTTATGGATCTGGCTTGTAACTCACTCTTTTGGTAACATTTAGGGGATGTATTTAGAGCCTTGTGTCAATTTCAGTTTTCTTGTCCCCTCATGTCTGGCAGGGTTGATGAAGATGAGGAGATCATTGTAAAAGCAATGACAGACTACTGGGTTGTGGGCAAGAAGTCGGATCAGAGGGAACTGTATGTCATTTTGAACCAAAAGAATGCCAACTTGATTGAAGTGAATGGTAGGTTATTTTGTATTGACTGAAACAAGGATGTTTTGGTTTATTGGACTTTTTTTTATTTCTTTTTTAAATTATGGAATATACATCTAATAACGTTTTCTCATTTTTCCTTTACAGAGGAGGTAAAGAGACTATGTGCAACACAGTTCAATAACATTTTCTTCCTGGACTGAGGACAATAACAGTTTAAAAGAGGGATAATGCTACACTAAAACTGTCAGCTGTTCATGTTTTAATGACAGCATCAGTGTAATGCAATAATTGCATTGTAAAAATTAATTTTCATATTATGCAATTTTTTAAGATTTTTATTTAATCTACACAAACAAATGTGACTGCATTCTTGTAATTAATTGTAAATTTGAAATTTTATGGATGTTTGTATGTACATAATATATATATATATATATATATATATATATATATATATATATATATATATATATATATATATAAAATAATGAAACCTTTATCAGTCAACTGTTGTATTCCATCTTGTCATTGCTATTCACTCTGTTTTGCTTCCTTTAAAGTCACAAAATTAAACTGACACACATTAACTGATTCTGGCTATATTTAGGCGTCATCTTTTTTTTTTTTCTCAGCATTAGAAGATATTGGCATTATACTCTTATATGTCAAAATGTTTGTAAACATCAGATCATCTATATATTGTTTTCTGACATTATGGGTATCAGTAGGGGGTTTGTCTTCCTTTGCTACAGTAACAGCTTCTAATATTCTTGTAAAGATTTGCATTAGATACTGGAAAATTGCTGGGAGGGTTTCATTACATTTAGCACCATGAGCATTACTAAGATAAGGTACTGATGTTGGATGATTCATTCTGTATTAAAAACACAATTATGGACTTTCTTAAAGACACTGTCCAAAGAAAACATTTATCTCAAATATAATAAGTCTTTAAGATAAGGAAAAAAACCTTCTTATGATGGAAATGAATGTAAAAATGCTTACTTAAGGTAGTTTAGGAGAATTTCTATTGGTCCACTCATGAAAATTTCACACAGTATGAAGGACAGTTGCTGTGTTCAAATGTAACAAGGTAAAAACAGACAAAATGGAGATGTGTTTTTCTTTGGACAGCAAAGAAATACATAATCTATTTGGTTCCTATTTTTTTTATAATATTACGTGTTTTAATGCTCCACAATTTGGCATACACTTTGCTGCAGACAATGTAGAATGAAGAAAATATGTATAAACATACACCTATGCTATAGGTTATATTAATCAAATAAATACAAATAGGCAGCTTTACAGTGGCACAGACAGGTGTACATACTATGCTTTTTTTAATGGTTTTATTCATTTTTTATTTTTTATTCATTTGAAAAAATGACAATAGTAGGTCAATTGGATTTTACTGAATAATTTGCTTGAGAATGAGATATGATTTCGGCTGCGGCTATGTGCTGCACAACAGGAGCCCACTATCTCCCCTCCAGCTGAATGCTCAGTTAAAAATGAGTCCTGTCTGATTCAGAATTCTGCCTTTATTCACTCTCTCTTCGACCTGAATTATTAATGTTTAAGTCTATTAAAACATGGTTGTAACATGTAAATAATCAATGGACAGGGGAAATCTAATGTGTATAACGCATAGCCTGTGTCATGTCTGTCTAAATTGAGGGAACGTATTATGAAATTGAAGGAACTGATTACTAAATTGAAGGGAAGGATTATTAAATTGAGGAAACAAATTACTAAATTGAGGGAATGAATTAAGTCTCTAAATAATATTTATCCACCATGAGAGTTTAGGGGCTCCATAGAAAAGCATAGCAGAACAACCATTCATGTTGAAATGTTTAGTCTTTTTCTTCTTTAAAGTCCTTAAAAGTTCCATCTAATGAGTCTGTAGGTCATAATTATGACATGATAGCCTGTACATGCTTTTTGAACACTAGGGGAAAATGAATGGTATTTTAAAATTGGGCGACAACAACTAGGGTAATTGAGCTATTTGCTGAGTTTTTATGTACATTACACCTCAACAAAGGGAAGGCTGCAGTATACGGGTTAATGGCTGGGGTACCTTTCAGCCTTTTTCGATTGTAGCCAATCATGTAACTATAATAGCCTGTTTCCGCCATATAAAATAATACAAAAAAGGCAATATGTTGTAATATTATCTCATTATTATGAGATACTAAGTCAGTATATTGAGATTGTATACTATCTCAATACATTGACTTATTATCTAAAATAATGAGATACTGTCTCAAAATAATTTACGATATCTCAATTGAGGTGTAAGAACAAACTTCAGAAGAAGCAGCAGCATGTGGTTTAGGACGCAGCCTGACACTCAAGCCCCGCCCTAACGTTCATTGTGAATGGAGGACGTTAGAACAGTCCTCCGGACAAAAATAACCAATCAGCGCAGAGTTTCTTTTTGAGCTCAGCGAATGGGATAAGAGGGTTCGTTTTTCAAATCTTAGCCGCGCAGTTTACTGTGCAATAGCGATACAAAATTTATAAAGATTAATCTCAGTTAACAGGGAATTAATACGGGACACATACACAGTACAGGTAAGAATGCCACACAGAAAGTATCTGGTTAAAGTTATTTTTTTCTAAAAAGCAGTTTAAGTCTCTTCTACTGCTTGTTAGTAAACGCCAAAGAAAAGTATTGCTAACTTAGCATACGTTAGTGTTAATGATTTGGACAAAACAAATCCTTTTCTGCAGAATAACATTGTGAGTGTTAATGCTCATGTTACGGTTAATGTGAAGGTTTTAAGTCAACGTCTGCTTTACATTTACCAGTTTAAATTGGCTCCGCACTGAGTATTTTGTGTGACTCTAGTTTGTGCATTGTATCCATCTCCTAAACGTTGTACAATCTCATTTCTCTTAGTAAAAATGGAGCCTCAGTGCGAAGTATTATTTCTTCGAGAGCATAGAGACTTCAATAAAAGTTCGATATTTTAATAAAGGCTTGCACTGAAAGTATTTTGCTTTGTTTTAGAATTTTGCTAGCCTAAGTATTTTCGGAGTGTAATACAGTGTTTTTTCTAGTACTTAACGTTAACGTGCATATCTTACGGTTTTTTTTAACCCTTAA
This sequence comes from Hoplias malabaricus, assembly GCF_029633855.1. NCBI lineage: Eukaryota > Metazoa > Chordata > Actinopteri > Characiformes > Erythrinidae > Hoplias > Hoplias malabaricus. Next base: position 21,367,468 of record NC_089802.1, on the reverse strand, counting down.
GGTCCAGTTTTCGGATATTTTAAGACTAATATTTGTGTAATTATGATATTTAATTTCTGACGTTAAATATAACATCTTTAGTCTTTACTTTAAAACAGATTTTTTATTGTTAACATTAAGACTTTACATTAAGTTTTATGTTAATGCTACACTAATTCATTAATTCTCATTCAAAACTGCCCAGATTGAAGCACTATTTATAAAACACACAACACAGCAGTTATTCTTTGGGTGGTGTATCATTCTGAGCCCAGCAGTGACACTGGGTGTACGTGTAAGTGTGTGTTGCATTGGTATGAGTGGATCAGACACAGAAATGCTACTGGAATTTTTAAAAATTCATACAGTTCATCTGTATTTGCACAGTTTTTTACGACAGTTTTTGTTGGTCATCTTCTAGTCCTTCATCTTTGGACAAAGGATGTTGTTGGCTGGATATTCTTGGTTGATGGACTATTCTCAGTAAGTTACACTGAGGGGTTTACCAACTCCAGCAGCCCTGCTGTGTGTGCTCCAATTTGACCAGCAAGACACATGCTAACACCACTACGTCAGTGCTGAAAATTACCCATGATGTAAATAATACCTGACCATTGAAGAACAGTATAATAGGGGGTAAATTAAATTATGCAGAGCAACAGGTGGACTACAGTCTGTAATTGTAGAACTACAGTGCTGGTGCATGGTCAGTGGAGCTGATAAAATGGACAATAAATATAGATAAAAGGTAGGTGTTCTTAATCCAGTGATTGTTCAGGTTATAGATAATCTCAGTTTTTAAAATATGTGGTCTTTGCAGTATGGAGTCTCGCTTCGCACATCTGTATAAGCGAGACAACAGTGTCTCTATGATACGAGTAAAGATGTCTAGGCGACGCTCTCAGACACAGAAGGAGAATAGAAAGAGGATGCAGAACCATCGCCGTCACCTGGACCAGCTTCCAGAGTTGGAGATTTCTATGGATGTATCAACGCTTGAGAAGTCTGTTGCCCATGCACAAGGGACTGTATGTAAAGCAAAAGCAGAAAAAAGTAAGCCCAGTATCTCGTGATTTCACTTGCAGTCTTCAATCAGCCCACATATGTCACATATTAATTTACTTTGTTTCATCGCTGAAACAGTAGATTATAAAGGAATAAATGCAAGTACATTTTATGGTAATTTAAATTTGATACTATTTTTGATGTGGCTGTCACAGAATTTAACATAATATCTGAAGACAATTTTCAGCATTTTCTGATAACTCTAGGGTAACCTTTCTCTCCAGTTAACGGTGCTGCAGAAGAGAGGAAAAAGATGTTGGAACGTTTCAAAGAGAACAAGGCTCTGCAAAAGGAGAAAGAGAGGCGGGAGAAGGAAAAGAAAGGTGTGTTTAAAGTCAGCCTGTACCACCCACAGCCTCTGGGTTATCTCCCTTTGAATCCTGTAATGCCAAGCACAGCTAAGGTAAGCTCATTAAAATCATTTTAAACCCCATTTTTATATATACATTGTGCATTAGTGTTGTTGACTTAGATCTTTTTTTTGCAGACAACAGAGTCTATGCGGTCTACCAGAGTGACCCGTTCCATGAAGCAGCAACAGCAGCCAAAGGTACATTGGCCTTAACTGTACTCCATCAACAAGCTAATGTTTTTAGATCTTATCCATGAGCTTATAAATATGCAAATCATTTTCTTATACAGTTGCCACCTGAGAGACAAGCTGCACCAAAGAAAGGTTAGAGGCTTATTCCTTTTGATTGTTTGTGCTAATAATGGTGTGCCTCTTCTTAATGCTTGTTTGACAACTCAGTACAGTTGCCTGTAGGTCTGATCTTTTCCCCCCCCATTAGCTGAAAATTTACCCAGTACCAGAGCGAGCAAGCCATCTGCCTCAGTAAATACCAGAGGCAGAATTGCTGCAGGTAAACCATCACATTGATGGCACATACAATACAGCCTGGGTCTCCAAGATATTTATTTAATATATAAGTATAAATTTAGCATATCTCAACATTTAGTTATCTTCTCTTACACAGCTGAACCCATTGTCAGGGCCCCAACTACACGATCAACTGCTAGATCTGCAGCAAATCTTGTTCCAGCCAAAGCTACAGCTAAGCCTACTCCAGGTGCACTTTAACATTTGTTTACCTAGTTTGTTCCTCGTAACGTTTTTTTTTCATCAGTTATGTACATATACATATCTTCTTACTTTTTCATGTATTTCTTTTTTGTGCTGGTAGATCAAAGGGCTATTAAAACAAGATCTGCTAACAGGCAACTGACAGCAACTTCTGCAGGCAGCAGTAAACCCATGCAAGATAAAACCCAAGGTCACTGTCAGTTCTTATACTGTACTGTTTATTTTCATTATTTTGTAAATCATCCCTGTTTGGGCAACAAATCTTAACTTTTTAAGTAATTAACTGAATATACTAGTTGTCTTTTTTTATTGTATGAATACAGTAAAATAAATTACTTACCAAATAGTCCAAAAGTATTTTGCTCAATTCCCTTCTCCATTAATCCTGGTTCAGTTAACTTTCATTTTATCTTTAAAAAACATAATTTCATTATTCTAAATATTTTCAGTTTTGGAGATATTGTTCCAACAATTTTAAAGAGTGCATGTACAGTTTATCACTTTTTCATATATTTTTGCTGCTTAAGATAAAAGCATTATTTTCAGGATCAACAGACTTGTCCCTCCCTACCTTTTTTATACCTGAATATTCAATAAGCTAGATGTCACTTTTCCAACAGGAGAAACAACGTTTGTGACAGCTATTGAAAATAAGGTAAGCAAAACTTTGTTGTCATTTGAATTTAACTGTTTTATTAGACTTGTTTTAAGCAATACAATACAATCTCAGAACTGGTTTCATCAAGACGAGTAATTTTGAGGAGTATTTTTCTGCAGCATGTTGATGAGGACACCCCTACAGTGCACCCCTCTCCTGTGAAGGAGAAGATGGAGGAAAACCAAGTGACTCCAACCTCATTTGCTCCACAAGGTTTTGTGTTCCAGCCCCCGAGTGGTCTGAAAATCTTCCAGCCTGCACCCCTCTCTCCTCGTACTGCTGACACCTTCCTTTCACCCAGGTAATTCTTATTCTCTTTTGTTTAATAACATGCACTATTACTGTCTGCTGGGCTCAAAATCTGATTTTTTTGTTTGTTTGTTTTTTCTGCATATTTTCCAAGTATTTGGATTTAATACATGAATCAATATGAATGTCTTCAAGCTTATCGTTTTTCACAATAAAAACAAAGTAGGTAGGCCACATGAATGTAATAAATGCCTGATTTTCTACTAAATCCACAAGAAGGTGCTCTTTGTAAAACTCAATCATCCTCAGGGGCCCATTTGTTTCAACATGCATGTTGGTGACATCCCTTCATAATGATATTAAGACATATGAATTCCTTCTTGTGTCATTCCCACAATTTAGAAATATCTACTAAAAATCTATTAACATATTCTTTAAAGTGGTCTCATAAGATTTTGGCATGACATGGGTGTTTGGAAGGGTTCAAAAGGCTTCTTTATTTTCCATTCCAGCTTCTGCCTTGATACCAAAGTTGAGTTCACCATTCCATCTACAGCACCATGTAACTCCACCAGTCCTGTCCCTTCAGTTTCTCCTCCAGCTCCTTCTGTTTCATCTCCCTGTCCTCCTGCCCCCATTTCTTCACCCTGTGCTTCTGTGGAGCCTCAGCATGATGTCCCCTATTTCAGGTGAGCAAATCTGTTTTTTTATATCTGTTTGCAGTTCTATGAATGCTCAGTTATATTAATTATAATTATACCTGGAATCATTGCGCAAGGCAGGATTTTATATATATATATATATATGTATATATATATATATATATACACACACACTTATACTTTTTTTAGACATGTGATGGCTGATGAGACGGAACGACTATCTGGGTTGTCAGAGTTGTGGGAATCTCGCTTTGATGATTCTTCCATACCAGAAGAGAGTAAGTGTTCACTTTAAACCTGTTACTAATGCTGTCGTGGCTGGGAATGACTTAACACTAAACGTTCAGAAAGCCCTATGATTTCATTGTTTGCTTTTCCCGTTTAGTAGTGTTAGCAATGCCAGTTGGTAACAGTGCATTTTGCAATTGTTATGCATAGAAACACATCCACATACAACAGTTGGAGGGTACTGTGTCTAATACTGATTTAAAGAGGCACAGATGGATAGAAGCACAGCACTACTGTTTTTATACATTGTTGCTATGCGGGCAGCCATCTTGGATTCTGAGCTCCCAGTTAGTGATGCTCCGCTGATTTTCCATAAAGGTAATTTGACTTGTATTTTCCAGTTGAAACTTCCTACGTGGAAAATCCGACACACGAGTTCAGATGGAACACAGTTTCATTAAAAACATTTAACATATTTCTTCTAATATAGCCAAAGGCCCAAGGAGATGTGGTTTCTGAAGATTGGTTTTTAGGTTTACACAGGATGAATGCTTTTAAATGTCACTCTAATGAACTCCATGGTCTTTATATTCTTTATTTTTATGAGTTTGAGTAGGTGCCCTAGAAGTGTACATAGTATGTGGGCCTCAATGCACAAAAAATAGCAGGATTTACATGAAAGATAATACTTAAAACATGTTTAAAATTTTCCAAGATTTTGGCATAGTGCATGTATAGTCTCAAATCGGCATGTGTTTACTCTCTTCTCTTCAGTGCGGGACCGCATGCGCACAGCTGTCGGTCAGGCCAGGCTTCTAATGAAGGAGCGCTTTGGTCAGTTTAGTGGCCTTGTGGACGACTGTGATCTGGGACGAGGGGAGAAAATCACTACCTGCTCAGACTTGCAAGGCTTCTGGGACATGGTGTACTTTCAGGTGATTGTGTGTAAACTGACATGATTGAATGTCTACTATATGTTACATATATTGAATGGTAAATTCTGAGAATGTAATTGCAGTAGAATGTCCTTTTAGAAAGAACTGGGCTGTGTCAACTGATGACTTTGTCTTTGTAGGTGGAGGATGTTAATAAGAAGTTCAATGCTTTAAAAGAAGCAGAGGCCAGAGGTTGGCAAGAAGAAATTTCTAAGCCTGACACCAAGCAGAAAAGGGTGATCAAGGTATGTCAAGTAACCTGTAACATAATCACATGCAACTTGGATATGCACGAAATTATAATCATAGTATAAACAGATATTTGCTTTAAAACAGGGGTGGCAAACCTGTCACACACCTTGGGCCATAAAAAAAACACATTGCTACCAGGAGCCACGAGTTCAATTATAAAATTGTTTTTACATGTGTGTACACAACTATACTACAGCAACCAAAACTCCTAAAGACACAAACTGAGAGTTTCAATTCCAGGCGCTAAAAAAAAATCAAATCTTTTTGGTTTGACTCTATCCTCACTATCTCTGTTTACTTGGATTATTTTCTGCTGCTCTTGCAGTGAACAGATGCATTGCTCATGGGGTGAGCAACCACAATATCCTTACACTCCTAAAGGAAAATCCACTTTCTTTCCCAGAATCCTGCAACACCGCCAGGGCTTCTTTTTGCCATGTGTAAAATTATTTCAGCATGTACTTCTAAGGCTGTCTTGCTGAGAAACATCAGAGACCAGTGGGAAAATGTGAAACTGAACAGGGATAGAATCACCCTTACCAGAGCAGGGGCATTTTCCATTTATCCCCTTGAACTGGTGCTGGGCGATATACCAGTTTGCACAAAGAGCCTAACCTTGTCCGAAACGCAGCGCGGTGGCAAATTATTTCACGGGGGACGTTGTTCATTGCTGCGCCGCTAAACACGGAAGTTCTGAACCAAAAGTTGTGTGTGTATATATATATAATTTTTTTTAATAGAAAATGAAACATTAATTAATTCTCTTTTTAAATAATTATTTCTTTATTCATTTAATTATATAATCTTGTCACAAAAAAACCCTCCATAGAGGTTTGGATTTGACATATATTTCTGACTTTGAAAAACACATTATACTCAGGAAGAGCAGAACATTTGGATGACACTTTGTTTATTCATAACCCTCTACAAACAAATATTTTATGCCATTGTAAAGCTACATATATATAAAACTTATAACTAACTACATATCAGCCTGGGCAAATATGTATGTGAAAACTATTACATGTTTGTTCCACCCATGTGCATCCCTAGTTCAAATGTTTGTTTGTGGTAGAAGTGTCTTGTAAAAAAATATATATTTGACAAACTTTGCAGATTTTGGCCTACGACTGGTAAATGGTTTTGTGATTATCGTGTTTGCGGATGATCTTACAGAAGCCCCCTGTGGCTGGAGGGAAGACTGGAGCAGGTGCTGGAGCCAGCGCTGCTGCAAAGAGTCGCCTGGCTGCAGTGAAGGCAGCCATGAAGGCTAAGCAGGCAGCAGAGAAAGCTGCTGCCCCTTCAGACAATTCTGCTCCTGTCACTGTTGCCACGACCCATCCACTGCCAGCACAGACTGTGGTGTTTCAGGGAGGCTTCTTCCGGGTGGAAAGTCCAGTCAAAGTAGTTGGTATGAATTCATTACAGCCTTGGAAGCCATCAGTATTAGAAAGAACTTGTTTTATTGTCCAATATTTCTAGATTTCAAAACTATGGTTTAAGCTCTTTCAGGATGCAATTCATGTATCTGTCACATGAAATGACCAGGTGTAAACAGGTTCATAACTGATTAAGCATGTAGTGTAGCATGTAATACCAAATGCTCTTCATGCTAAAGATAGAAGTAAGACATAACATTGACCTACCTCCTACATAGGAATGTTTTCCATATGCTGTAAGCACTTTAACTGCTGTGGTTTAGCCCAACATGTGGCATTTTATTAATTTTGAATCCAGAACTAGTGACTCAGTGGCAGTGTTTAGGTTTTCAAATATTCAATTAATTACTGGCTGTAATTCTAGTACTGAACCAGTATTTATTTGCATAGTAATTACTTGTTTTCCAAACCCCAGGTTCTCCAAGAGTTCGGCTGAGTGCAGCTTCCTTGTCCAAACCGTCTCCTTTTCTGTCTAAACTCAACACCCCGGGCAGGCAGTTTCGATCGGCCATCTCCCATTCTTCTCCAAATCCGTGCATGACAGTCACTTCTACTGAAGCAGCTCCACCCACTTCACCACCTGCAGAAATGACACATCTGGTTTTGCCTAACACTTGCACCCCTCGGTACCCTTCTGAAGATCTTCCCTGCTCCCCAAAGCCTCTCCAGAACAGCACTGAGCACCACAACCCTAACATTCATGCATCACCTACTGCAGTCACACAGACAGACGCCAGCCAGCCTTTCAAGGAAACAAGTGACCACACGGGTCATGACCAGGCAGACCTTGCTAATGCGGCAGTAAACAGTCCAATGCAGGAGTCGTCAGAGATCAAGCCCCATAGTTCTCCCCATCAGTCAGAAGCTGAGCTTCCTCTCCATCTCCTCAAGCAGTCAGATATTAACACAGAAGCTGAGGAATGCATCCAGAAATCTTCTGAGGCCACTGCATTGTCCCAAGACCAATCAGAAGAGCCAATGGTGAATGAGCTGGACGCCTCCATGTCAGTAAGTCCAGGAGCAGCTGCCTCCCCAGCTAAAGTTCACACATTGAGTTTCGCCCTCTCACCATCACCATCTAAAACCACATATCCACAAGCAGAAATGGTTGGTCTCTGTGCCTCTACTCTCTCCAGTCCTTTTGTGATGTCAACCACCCCACCACGACTCTGCGTCCCCTCCCCAGCTCAATCTGACAGCACCAGCATCCCTGTCAATGAAAGGTAAGCACCCTGTTACGTCCTGTGGCAAGGCTAATTTGGGTTAAGTTTTAAGTGAATATATAAATCTTAAATTCAGATCAAACTGCCTTAAATCTTAATATCTTAATTTTGGTAGATACTATATAATTCCAATATCAAATATGCACAATAAAAAGGCCACAGAAGACCTATTTTATGATCATGACCCATCCCTGGCTGTGAACACACTCACACTAGTGATTGGGGCAGTGAACATGCACACACCTGTAGGGGTTAGGTGCCTTGCCCAAGGGCACTATAGCTGTGAATGTTCCTGCTTTAAAGTTGAGTGAAATTAACAGACGGCAGCACCATGTAATAATCAGTCAGTGGCAGAGGCTGTAATTAATGTGTATTGAAAATCATATCATTTATTATTTAAACATTTTTGTATTGTGATTACTTATTACATTACATATTTAATTATTGTCCAGACCTAGTTGCAAAGTGTAAGTGGCTATAACCTAAACATATAGCTATGAGTGATCTTTACCTTGTCTGTCGCATGGCTGACTTTCTGTTAAACATTAACAGATGTCCAATAGAGCTTGCAAAATATTATCTCCAGGAAATTGAGTAATAATGCCCCTGGTTATTATGGTTTTTATTTTATGTCAGAATATTTTTGATGGCACCCAGTAGCTTATCTGTTGATGCAGTTTGTGTTGGTTGTGGTCTAGTCCTTCATCAGTGGACACGGAATGCTGTTGGATGGATATTTTTGGCTGGGGGAATATTCTTAGTCCAGCAGTGACACTGAGGTCTTTAAAACTTAAGCAACACTGCTGTGTCTGAGCCACTCCTACCAGTAGAACACAGCCGCACCCTGTCAGTTTTTTGCAGTGCTGAGAATGATCTACCACCCAAATCATACCTGCACTGTGGTGTTGCTGACCATTGGAAAAACAGTGAAAGGATGAAATGGTACATATTACAAGTAGTATAGTAATATTCAGGGCATGAAAAGGAAACAAATCTTCTCCAGAATTAAATCCTACTGTATGGTGTATATAAAAATGTAATTATCCACCCTGACACTTGCTTTCCAGCTCTTCCATCGGTGCAGCAACTGAACTGACGGAAAATCCAGAAGCTGTGGTAATCATAATCATCTTAATATTGATTGGTGGTTTAATTTTACTGTTATAAATGTTCCCTGTTTAATGTGTTCCCCCTTAAGATGCAAATTACCTTCTGGCTTAGCTCATTTAAATAAAATAATTGTTCAGTTATTCTATATTCAATATTTTGCTTGGAGTGCATCAATTGTCCTGCTTTTATTTTCTCAGAGTTTTGCTGATTTGGAATTTGAACGATACCTGCAACCAACAACACGTTGCAGCTTGTCTCCTGTGCAGAGCATGGCAGTAGAGAGGTTTTCGCTTGGGGTAGCAGATGCTGAAATGGAGAGCCCTCAGTCCCAGGCAGAGGAAACCATGCAGGATGCAATAATGACACCTACAGGTATTTTGGTGTTTGTATTGTTGATCACATTTTGGTGTTTATTGGAGGTTATTTTAAGCACATGGTTTTCAAACACTCATGCTCTTTCTTACACTCTTACCTCAGCTCTCCCCAGAATGGCACCACTCGTATTCACTCCTTGGACTGAACAGGTGGCTCTTTCTTTTATCTCCTAAGCGTTTCTTTGTTTGCATGAAAACTTCTGTGCCACTTTCTTTTACTGAAATTCAACCATTACTTTGAATAGTACTAGAATGTTTTCACAGCATGATGGTTTTATACTTTGCCAATAACCCTTATCTCCTTTCTCAGCCGATGGACAACGTGCTGCCATTCACCCCAGAGCAGAGGGACAGAGTGAGGCAGTCGGTGTGTAACAGAGACCTCATGATGTTCACACCACCCTCTAGTAAATAGTACATGTTGTCTTTATTGATATATATACAGATATTTGTTGCCTTTTTAATTTAGCTTTTAGAAGTAGAATGTTATTGTTAAAATATCCAAAGATTGAGTTTATATGTACTTGTAATTCCTTAATGTAACATTTTGATAACCAATTAAAACTATCTATTTTGAACATTTCAGCATTTTACTTTTTCTTTTTCTTGTTCCCACTGGTGGGTGAGTGCTTTGGACCAAGGGAAGTGGAGGAAGCCACAGGGGTCACAAGAACAGGGGGTGAATGATTCAGATCATTGTTTGTGAAATTGCCTGTCTTTTCTTCTCGCCTCTCTTCTTCCTCTGCTTCGCACTGCTTTGTCAGCCTAGTGGGGAAAACAAAAACACTTAACAAACGCTCCCTAAATAGTGTACTTTTAAAGATTTATAAAAGTTATTCTTCTATACCACTACATATGTACTATATAGTGTAGAGGAAGATGTTTGAGATTCAGCCCTAGTGGTGTGGCGGTGTGATGCAGACGCCAACACAAGTATAAACGCTCACAATTGTGTAGGGCTCCAGCGTAGGTTCTGAATCCAGTCAACACAGAAGTGTGTGTATATAGGCCTTAACACAAGTTACAAAAGGGTTTCTGTGGTAATTCAAACAGGATAAAAACTTACAAACAATTTAAAATTCAGCCACGCACAAACATTCTGTTTCAACTTAAGATGCAGGACTTCTGAATGTAAACAAGCCAGAGCGAAGTGTTTTCCCCATATTGTACACAGGTCTATAATAAAACTTTACAGACACTCGCATCCTCTTCTGTAGAAGAGAAGGTAGTGCAGCTTTATGAACAAAACTGGATTTTAAAATCACTTGTACTTTGTAAAGGTACATATACACTGTTTTTAGATATTTACGTATGTTTAGTATAAGTGTTGCCCCCAGTGACCCTGGGTAGGCTCCGGACCCACTGTGACCCTGGACTAGATAAGCTGTTACAGAAAGTGAATTAATGAAAAAAAATGTTTGAGTGTAGGATTATAATATATATATATATATATATATATATATATATATATATATATATATATAATTTTTTTTTTTTTTATTGTAGTACCTGGCATTTGCTTTGGCCTTTTCCAAAGCAGTTCTGTGCTTTTCTGTCTGTCTGAGCTGTTCCTTGCGCATCTCTTCTTTCAAGAGAATTGCGTGTTCATATGCTGGGAAGAATATCTGTGTGAAGAAATGGTTGGTTTTTTGGATCCAACACTCTACCTCTCCCTCATGCTTCATTTCTTCTGCAGGCTCTAAACCATAAAATAACAGGGATAAAAATGTATGGACATAGCCACTGTTTTTATGTTATTTTTAAAACTGCGTGTATGGAAATACTGAATTTGTACCTGTGTTAATGCAAAGCTGCTTATCGTCTTTAACTGACACACAGTTTGGAATGTCTTTGTTTGCCTCCATCTCAAACTTAACACTATTTGCGTCTGAAGCTAGAATAGGTGCAGGCTCAATCCCCTGATCTAGTATGTAATGACAAAGAAAGAATATCACTTGTGCAAAGCACTATTCATATCTAACACCTGCGGACTGAAAAATGGACACTGAATATTGCTTTCAAATAGGGCATTTCATTAGTTTATCTCTGCATTGGAAAATATATTTTGGGTCTCCATGTTCTCTTTCTCTGAAAGGAGAGTTACTGCTATAACTGATAACATAATTAGGTGTACTTTTATTCGAAAATAAGAATTAAAATCAAAATCTTACCTAAAATAACAGGATGAATGTCAAGTGATGTTGCACTGCCAGCACAAGAGAAAATAATGGGCACTGAGGAGTCCATTGTTGATTCAGTCTGGTAATATAAGAAGCAAATGCATCTTTTTTTTATGTATAGGTTTTCCAAAACTAAAGGACTGGATTATTAAATGTACAGCTCTCTTTAATACAATTCCATTTTCTGAAAATCTGCACCTGAGATGAGGACCGCTGGCTGTCTCTTGTTACACCTGTTAATGTCCTCCCAAAGTCTTCCCGACCGTTCTGCTGAGATTGACAATGTTCGGCAGTTCTAATACCATGTATGTTCTTCATCTCAGCACAAACCAGAAGAGCCTCAAAGAACTCAAGGAAAGTAATCTACGATGAAAATTCAAAATAGAGTACTGTGGCTATGTTGTACAAGCCAAATATATAGACATGACCCAATATTTCATGATCCATGTATTATACAAATCCTATTTCTGGGAAAGTTGGGACATTGTGTAAACTGCAATAGAAACCAGAATCTGATTCGTTAATTCATTTAAGTCTTTAATAAATGTTCAAAGAAAATTTTTCCAAATCCTTGCTGGCAAACATATTTTTTACCAATGCGCAAATGCAGAATGATGCAGACAACACACTAAATATCAATTTCCCCTAAAATACAAGTTTGAGCATGGACACATCTGACCACAGCATGTTTGGTTTGCCTTTTGGAACATCAAAGATGAGTTTGGGTCCAGAAAACCGAGTTTCTCATACAGCACTGTTGAGAGATTAAAAGTCATGCATATTCACTTCTGTGGCTTGGCTCTACACAAAATGGGGTATCTCAGGATTCTCTGAATCTTTTCAAAATATGTAGGGCAGATGGTGAATGGCCTATGCTTTTTGAACTGAAGTGTTTCATTTATTCATTCACTCATTCATTGTAACTGCTTATCATATTCAGGGTCACAATGGGTCCAAGGCTTACCCAGAATCATGGGGAGCAAAACAGGAACACAACCTAGAGTGAGCGCCAGTCCTTCACAGGGCGACACACATGCACACATTTACACCTGTGGATGCTTTTGTTTCACCAATCCACCTTCCAGTGTGTTTTTGGACCGTGGGAGGAAACCGAAACCCACACAGCCTTTGAAGGATGATCCTTTTCTACCTGATCATGACACCCTCACCTGTTACCTGTTCACTTATTTAATGTGAAATGTTTCCTTTCCCATCAAAATTCTAAAATTTTATATAAAATACAAAAAATCAAATAAAATACAATCAAATTAGTCAGGCAAAACAATGTCATGTCTTAGTACTTTTGTTAAATGTTCAATTAAATGATCAAATAACAAATTATTTATTTTTCCATATTCTGGCTTCAATGTGGATTGAAGCTTATGCAATAATTTTTTAAACACTGGAACTAAGAACCAACCTCCAAATTTAGGTTGCTGTGAGCAGTGTTGTAGATTGCAGGATTCTCCAAAGAAAGGATCTCTAGTACTTTAGATGTAGTTAGCACATTGTCCAAGAGACCAAGATCCTGTTAAGGAACGAAGCTTTCAAATTCAATTTTTAACAAATCCACAAATTTCATGTCACCGTGTACTTTGTGTATTAGCAAGAAGTCTTTTCAAAATATTATTATTTTGAAAGAATAAGAAATGTATTTGTTGCAGGTTTAATTTACTATATCAGATTATGAATGGATCCATTGTTAATTTATACTTTGTTAGTATGTGGTGTCTTTGCAATATTTCTCTGGAATTTTTAAGCCTCTTCCTCCTGATAGAACTGGTGTAATCAAGTTTCTTTGGTCTCCTTGCTCAAACATGCTTTTGAAATTCAGGTCAGGACTGTAATGGCAAGTGACATGTCTGAAATCAACAGTTTTTAATTTCAATATTTTTATTAAATCTGAAGGAAGGAAAGTAGAGGGTCTAATTGACTGGCCAAAATAAACATAGTGATGTGAAAGGTGTAAATTATGGAAGTATTAAGCTAAAGTGTATGAAAACATTTGGCTTCAATGTACACCATACTATTAAAATCTTTCATTAATATATAATTGGGGAAGAGGTACTTACTCTACACATCCAGATGAATTGCCTGGTGGTCATGTTTCGGTCAAAAAAGGCATCATTGTTGGATTTAGACAACACCTGGTATATCTCCCAACATCTGTCAACGTAGTTCATGCCAATCTCAGCATGAAGAGGGTGGCAGAAAAGAATCCCTGAATATGTGTGAGTACAGTTAGGGTTTAACTGATAATTGAATAAGAGTTTGATTACAGTGGAGAGGAAACGTTTAGATCCACACATGCAAAAATATCTGTATACACTGATGATCTCAGCACCTTTTACATTCTTGACATTGGGAATGATGTTCTGTCTCATGAGCCTGGAGAAACATTCTACAAGTACATTTTTGGATGTCCTGTTGCAGGAAAAATAATGAGACATTTTCAGTTAAAACCTTGACATCATGATAGAAGTGATATATTCTTGAATTGGCAAAGTAAAAATATACTTACCCAACATCATTGTGGTAAATATAGTATGCTGTTATGACAATAGAACTAATAAAATTTCTCAGTAACATTGAACTGAATGGTGAATGGACCTCCTCTGGGGATACACCCTCTACGATTAGACCAAAAAAAAGGAACGAATCATATTTCATATATATATATATATATATATATATATATAACAAAGTCAAATAGCAAAAAAAAAAAACATTTTGTTTATTTCTTCTGTTTTGCAATGGATCTAAAAGCTAATGTAACAGATGCCTATTTCAATCCAAATCAAGACTTTATAAATTAAAAGAAGCAATGTTTAGTGTTCAAGGTTTGCTTGCATACTTTTTACTTCAGCTATAAAAGTTAAAAACCTGACTCTATTTAGGGTAAATGTGGTAACAGTGCATTTTATTTTACACTGAACTATTACTTTATCCTACACAAATCCAGTGTCCTGTGAGTTCATGAATACATTCTTATTTTACTCAAGTAAAGTGTAAATTAGATACAAACGGTTTAGGATTGACCTTTGTATTTGCCATCAGTGAGACGGTCCAGCTGTGCTAATGTTAACCCGTGCAATTGGACCCCACAATCTTTAAGAAAGCGCCAGAACTGTAGCCAAGTGAGTAGGAACGTGTTGTCAGGAGACGGACTGTGACCCAGGCTGCTGTAGAAACTGTAAACTGCTCTTAGTAAAGCAATATGTCTTATTATGGCAAATTCTACCTGAAATAATGTACAAAAATCAGTAAGATCATCAAAATAAAGGTTAACAACAATTAATTTATAGAAATATTTCAGGTTCCATAAAACCCAAAGAGAACTATTATTTTTTGAATAGAGACACACCATACAGACCTGTCTCAGCTCCTGGTCTCTTTGTGCTTCAGGGATTAGTTTGAGCAGTTTCTCTATGTTCAAAACAATGTCAGGTCCAAGAAGTGACGAAGTACCACTGGATGTTTTAGCCCTTCTGGGTTGGTCACCTAAGGCACATGAATAAATACTGGATTTTATTTTTTTAATCCAGCAAACATCTTTGCATTTAATCTGAATAATTAATACATATAACACTAATACATAAAGAGAGACTTGTGTGCCTTACTGCTATCAGAAGGGGGTGAGTGGGTTCTAATACCACTCAGGTCAGGGGTCTTTGCACCATCAATTGAAAATGCTGGGAATTCAGCCATACGGTCATCAATAAATTCTCCCTCAAATATGCGGCCGTTCTTGAAAATGAACTTACCCTGAAAGTGAATAATTTCTGGTAATGGTATATGATTAAAAACCTGCCCATATTATCTTTGACTGAGAAATAAATATATTGATTTACCTGACCATGTTTTTTGTTATGCGACCAGCCTCCAGAGTACTCGGCCCCACTGGCATAGGAGAATGTTCCTTGTCCATGACGCAAGCCTTGAACAAATTCTCCTTTATACTCATTCCTGAGTGGGTACTGTGAGCCAGAAACTCGCCTCAGGAACCAAGTATGTGTGCCATGTCCATGCTGCAGGTAAAATGTGTGTTTGTCTTCGAAGAAGTTAATTCAATTATTTTAATAATTTAATCATAGCTTTTTGCCAGTGTAACTAACAAACCTGGACACCGTTCACCCACTGCCCACTGTACTGCTGACCAAGCTGAATCCATTTCATAGTTCCTTCCCCATGTCGAATATTGTTCTTCCATTGCCCTTCATATATATTTCCAGTTGGGTAACTGTTGAGAAAGAGCATGCATTACAAATGTTGGTACATCTTAAAGTATTTATTTGTATAAGTGGTTTTAATCTTTTAAAGAAGGAAAAGTTGTCTGAAACATACCAGTGAACTCCCCAACCTTCTCTAATATTGTTTTCCCAGTTTCCTTCATACCAGGATGTGCCTTCTTTATTGAAATATATGGTACCCTATCACAACCAAAATCATGCATTGCACAGTGTTTTCTTTCTTTTTTTTTTTTTTTTAAAGTTATATATATGTATTTCTGAGTGGGTGAGTTTGTTTGGCATATTTACATACCTTCCCATGTCTTTTGCCTTGGTGCCACTGGCCTTTGTATACAGAAGTTGTCTTCCCACATTTATATGTTCCAGTACCATGACGAATGCCACAACATACCTCCCCTTCATAGGTGCTAGCATCCAGCCAGGTGTAGGTCCCATATCCCATTGGGGCATTAGATACAAACTCCCCCTGTTAAATATATATATATATATATATATATATATATATATATATATATATATATATACACACACACATACACACAACACATCATGATTTCATCCTTTGTAAAGAGTGGAGCCGAATTGTTCAGTGACATACCTCATACTTTACACCATCTGCCCATGTGTATTCTCCATGTCCATGCATCAAACCCTCTGCAAAGCTTCCCTGGTAAATCAATTCTCAAATTGTCAGTGTTCATCTACACGTGCAAATGTGCATTTATTTGTCCTTGTACAGCATACAAAGAAATACATCTTCTGCATTTAACTCATCCATGGCAGTGAAAAAACACACACACTAGTGCAACACAGGCAGTGAGCACAAACACCTGAAGTGGTGGGCAGCTATCCCTGGCGCCCAGGGAGCAGTAGAGATTTAGGTGCATCATGCTGCAGTGTATTCTGAATTATTATGCACCCACTTATTTTTTTTGGCTACATGTCAATATATCATTATATTAAAAAGCACACCTGCTCCAAATTAATTCCTAATTGGCCCTGAATTACTGTCCCATACATTCCCTGACTTCACTTTAGGCACATTTTATGCAGAGCTATTAAGCAAAATTTAAAAAAGGGCAATGAAGGGATCTTACATCCATCCATCCATTATCTGTAATCGCTTATACAATTCAGGGTCGCGGTGGGTCCAGAATCTACCAGAAATCATAGGGCGCAAGGCGGGAATACACCCTGGAGGGGGCACCAGTCCTTCACAGAGCAACACAGACACACACACACACATTCACTCACACACTAGGGATCTTACAGCAGAAAAAAAAAAGATAGCAGTGATAACAGTGATAACTGCTCCAGTGTGACAATGGGATCAGAAAGGTGGTGTTGATGTATGGGCTAGTTTCATAGATGTTGAACTTAATGCCACATTTCTACAGCAAGATGGTGTGAAATTTAACTCAAGACTGGTACTGCACCTTCTTGGAGTGGAATGGTGATAGACCAACTCATGATTCATGACACATTGTGGAGTGGCCTGCTTCCTCACCTGTCCAATTAAAAATGTATGGGCAATTCTAAAGCAGCAAGTTTATTAAGTTGTGTCAGGCAATCAGTGATGCTGCAAACATCAGTGAAAACATGGTTTTAAACCCACCTCAATAGAAATAGTTCTGTAGACGGGAGTCTCTTCTCTATTATTGAAAGAGTCCTACACAGGCAAATAGACCTATATATCTGAACATTTTATATTGTATTTGTTACAATTTTAATTTTGTTGAGAAATCATACTTTTGTATACTTTGCATAACTAAGCATAAATTTGGATAACTTTTCACACGTTGTTAATATAATTTATGTATTGTCTGGCATAATAATTGTGAACTCAGTTGCTGTTGGAATTGGAATTGTGCTGGAATTTGTAAATAAAAATAATAAAATAAAATAAACAGTGATCCATCAACAAATAATACGTGCTCTGTGGTGGTCCTGATCATTTAAGAACAGGGTGCAAGGGGAAAAAAACAGGCAGAGCAACAGATGGACTACACCCTGTAATTGCAGCATTGAAAATGTATAAGATGTACAATGTATAGGAAGAAACGTCGGCGTACATAACGTTATTCTCATTCTCACCTTGTAAACATGACCGCCCTGAAAAACAGCGACACCCTCTCCGTGGAAAACATCTCCAGCCTTCTCACCTTCATACCTGAAAAACACTCAGTAACCTTACTCTTTACCGTTTCTACTTTTGTCAGTTTAAGAAAGCTTATTTATCTCACCTCTGAACTATAATGTTTGAGAGGACAGGGCCTTTAATAATCTGCGGGATTGTCTGTTCCTTCTCCACTGACGACGCTGAGAGAGACTCTAAAACCTCCTCCGCTGCTTCTGGCTCATCGTTTTGCTCCGAAAACACGTTCGAAGATGAGCAGTTTTCAGTTAATGAGACGGGCACCACGTCTGGTGTATCTGTGTCAGATTTCTGCTTTTTGTTTTTGTCTCTTTTTGCCATTAGAGACTTTTGCTTTGCTGCCCAGACTTGTGTCACTCAGTCCTTGTTTCCTATAGTAACAAGTGTGGTTGCTAAGTACTAGTGATGTGTCGGTCGCGAACGAACCGGTTCAAAGAGCCGGCTCTTGTAATTGAACGATGAGAGCCGGTTCCCGTCTAAGACCGAGCCTAGGCTTATCATTCAACCAATCAGAGAACAACAAGCAAGCTCCAACTCTCCAACTCCTCCAAGCTGAGACACTTAGTTTTCCTGAATGCCAATCTGCCTTCTAAAAAAATAGTTGAAGAAAATGTTAAATCAGTTAAATATTTGTTGACAGTTGTCGTTGTTTTAATCACTACCGTTGAATGCTGCTGTTGTGCACTGTGCAGAGTATTTGTTTATTTTATTACCCAGAAATGGATGATTATTATAAATTAAAGCTATTTTGTAATACCTACCTTTTGGGTTCCATTGGCTATATTTCAGAGTGTACAAGTGATTTTTTATTAAGGTGTTTAAATAAAAATCCAGTTATTTATACAATGGAATGTGTGAGTGCAATCAGTGAGTTATTAAAAGCAGCCATACACAATTGGCCATTGCAACACTATTTATTATTTTTAATATTGAACAATAATGTTTTGTCCATATAGTCATGTAAAATGTACGTAATATTGTTCTGTACCAGTGGAAATAAGTGGTAAAACAAAGAGCCATTTAGGAGCCGAAAGAGCCGGCTCTTTATGAAGAGCCGAGCCAAAAGAGCCGGCTCCCCAAAAAGAGCCGAAATTCCCATCACTACTAAGTACGGCTGGGAGACGATCCCTAGACGAATCGATTCCATGCATTCAAATATCATGAATCGACTCTGAAACTTTGGAGTCGACTACATACAGAGTACAAACGTTTAATTTGGGCGCACCAGAGAACAGAAACGTTTTCATGTTCACACAATATAAAAAAACCAGTTGATATAAAGAACAAGTCATTTGTGTTATTTTTTTATAAAATGTAAATTAATTCATTTTCTCTAATCGCTGTACGCTGTTCAGGGCCACACTCGGAACAGAGCTTACCCGGAATCATTGGATTGGACTGTGGGAGGAAACCAGACCACCCCGAAGAAACCCAACCCCTCAGTGACCCGATCTGGGGTTTGAACCCACAACCCTGGGGCTGTGTGACAGGGACATTTTATACCTACTTTCCCACTGTTCTGAGGTCTTAATAAAGTGTAAGTCACATGCTTTTGTCAAAATAACTCAAAGTTCACGCAGCACAGCAATTTTCTTACCCTGTTTAAACAGTCCTGTGCAGAAAGAAGGGCAGTACAGTGGCACAATAAGTAGTGTCACTGCATACAGCTCCTGAACCCTGGGGTTGTGGGTTTAGGTCCTGCCCCAAGTAACTGCCTGTGAGGATATTTGTGTGTTCTCCCAAGTCTGTGTGGGTTTCCTCCAGTTTAATGCTACACCATGCTAAATTGTTCATAGGTATTTCTTTGTGATGGACTTGCGCCCACTGATTCTGTGTAGATAATCAATGAATCTTCAGATTGACTGGTTTTAGTCACTATTCCATTAAATGTGAATGAGCCTCTGTTTACTTCAAATGCCTGAGCTCAAAGTAGCCACATCATTGTTCAGTGTGAACGCCCTGCAGCAAGGTAAGCGTAGCATAAACACTGGTTTTATATTTGCTTTGGTCTTTCTTCTACATTGTCATTTTTCCATATTTAGTCAGTAACCTTATTTCTCAGTGCTTGAGCACATGTGGATTGGTAGGAGTTCCAGATCCCCAAATTAATGTGCTTTTGCATTGAAAAAGTGCTTTTCATATGTCCCCTTTAAAGAAAATAGTATGCCTTAAAAAATGCATTTCCCATCTTTATTTACATTTAAAACAAAATAATCATTCTTTCATATAAAATTACTTTCTACAAAGACAAATCAGTTTCAGTACTTAGAGTTGTAAATGGAAAAGTATACTTGAAACACAATACAATCTGAAAGCCTAACACTATATTTAGGTTGGTAAAAGAAACACACAGACACACATATGGAGGGATGTCTTTCAGTCCTGTGAAATGATGTCGAGGTTGACCAAGTGCCTCATGGTGGGTCTGCCATGAGGACAGTTCCAGGGCTGCTCAATTTCCCCCATGTGGATCACAAGTTTTTTCATTTCACTGGTGTTCAGGGCTGTGCCAATCATTACCTGTGATATAAAAATCAAACCTTTCAGAAACTGCAAAATATATATTCGCATGCTCACCTGAAATCCAGATACAAAGTATTAGTCTGAACTAGGGATGTCTTTACTGATACTATAAGTAACTGGACATGTAAATGTCATTATTTTAATTTAACATCTTATTCCATTCCTTAGATGATGTTTGACAGGGAACCAAAAGCTTACACAGGAAGAAGGTGCCATCTAGTGAAAGAAGGTTACAAACTTGCCTGCAAATTTGAGAACATATCATATTGTTTACAAATAAAACAATTAAAAACTGTGATACTAGTGATATTCTGACTTGTTTACACAATGACATCATGCAATTAATACAGCATAAATTCTTTAAATGAGTCAATTAGGCTCAGTGACAAAGTACGGTGGAGGAATTTGCTTAAAAAAAAAAAAAAAGGGGGGGGGATTGACTTCAAGACATGTGGAGGAGGTTTTGTTACAAAATAAGCAACAGTAAATTTGCTTACATTTGTAGTCAAATAAAATGTTTTAAGAAATAAAACAATTTAATATTAGAAAAATACACAACCTTTCAAGAGTTTTAGAACACTGGAATGTTCTTGTTTTCAGTGGAAACACATGAGATTAGGAAATATAGCAAATAAACAGGACATGCAGACATTGTCAGAATAAGAAATATTGAATTTAATGGGAAGGACTGGCGCCCCCTCCAGGGTGTATGTGCTCCGGACCCACCGCGACCCTGAACTGAATAAGCGGTTTCAAACAATGAATGAATGAATGAAATAATTTAATTGAAAAGATGACTGTAGACTTCTAACATTGCCATTATCAAAAAAGACACCTTTTGCAGCAATTACAGCCTGACTAACCCTAGGCATTCTAGTTGTCAAATTTTTTGAGGTAATCTGATGAAATGCAGTCTTCCTCCGTACCAGACGGTCAAGTTGCTTCCACAAGAGCTCAATAGGGTTCAGATCCAGATACTGTGCTGGCCACTCCATTACGGTCAGAACTCTGGCTGACTCCTTCTATCTTAAATATTGCTGACACATTTTGGAGGTGTGTTTGGGGTTATTATACCCCAATCAACCATTGTCCACAGGGTATGGCATGGCTTTGAAAAATCTTGTGGTAGCCTTTATTCTTCAAAATCCTTTCAACTTTTTATAATTCTCCTATTTTACAACCTCCCAAGCATCTCCAGGTCATCACGCTGCCTCCACCATGCTTGACAAATGGCATTAAGCATTGGTCTTGCATCTTTTCATTGTTTCTGCTGTTTGATCCAAAGGCCTAAAAATTTGACTCTTCTGTACACAGCACAATCTTCCAGTGTCTTTTTTCTTGGGCCCACCATAGTCTTTTGTTTTTATTGGCCAATCTGAAGTATGGATTATTCTTTGCAATTCTGTCATGAAGTACAGCATCC
Source organism: Hoplias malabaricus (assembly GCF_029633855.1). Lineage (NCBI taxonomy): Eukaryota > Metazoa > Chordata > Actinopteri > Characiformes > Erythrinidae > Hoplias > Hoplias malabaricus. The sequence continues at coordinate 21,345,679 of NC_089802.1, read as the reverse complement.
TGAATTTGCCTCTTCACTGTTGATGCTGACACTGGTGTTTGACAGGTTCCATTTAGTGCAGCTGTCAGTTGACAACCATTGAGGTATCTTTGTCTCAAACTGCACACTAAGGTATTTATCTTCTTGCACAGTTGTGCATCAGGGCCTCCCACTCCTTTTTGTCCTTATTAGAACCAGTTTGGGCTACTCTCTGAAGGGAGTAGTTATCAGCATTGTAAGATATTTTCAGTTTCTTTGCTATGTCTCTCATTGAGTAACCTTCCCTTCTTAACACAACAGTACGCTGACAGGTCTCTAAAGAAAGTTGTTTCTTTCTGGCCATCTTGAGCCTGTAAGCAACTCAACCACTGCTGATGCTTCAGATACTAAACTAACCTAGAAATGTCATGCTCCCTTTTATGTTCCCTTATTAGTAAACTGTTTTTCAGCTGTGCAACAAAATAGGAAAAGAGTTTCTTAACAATTAATTAGCCTAATAACATTCTTAACTTGAACTGGCAGCCATACCAGGAGACTGAGGCAGAGGACTCAGAATTGCTGATAATAATAGGACTTTATGCAAAAAAGGCCTCTATAATGCAAACATTTTCATTCCTAAAAATTATCTAATCGACTGTGTAATGGACAAAATTATTTGTGAATTGCATGAAAATGTGTTTTCCTTTGGAAAAGAAGAAAATTTGCAAGTGTTTTAAAACTTTTGAACGGTAGCAAAGCATGAACACCCTTGTTTTGTTGCAATAGTGTATTCTTGAAATTAATAAGAAGTATTTTTCAGTGTTTTGACATATCACCAAGAATACTGTTATCGACAAAATACACTGAAATATTGTGATATTATTTTAGGGCCATAATTGCCCATCCCTATATAGTACTATGGATGAAATGATTACTTTCTACTTTTTGGGGGGCAATCTTTATTGTATTTTGCTGGGTTTCATATTGGAAGGAATCCAGTAAGCGTTTTGTTTTTTTTTTTTTTATGTAATTTTTAAATAAATTACTTTCCTAAAAAAATCAGTTATCATGATTTAGTCCAAATAATGCAAAGAAAACTTGCTTTACTTACTGATTTGCGGCATGCTCTGGAGGCAAACATCTGCCTGACACGAGAAGGTCTGCACATGACTCCAGGACTGTCACTGAGCATGAAGATGAGCTCCTCTATGTCACTAGTCCCAAAGGTCCAGTTCTTACTTGTGGGTAAAGATACTAGCTTCACTCTCTCCATGACTGGTGCTGTAAAATATTGACATAGATGTATTCTTTGGAGAATATGTTATAGTAAAAAATATCAGACATAAGCAATTAAAAACATTTGCACATACCATCCTCATCAATGAGGAAATCAAAGCCATTTTTCTTGAAGATTTCAAGGTTTTCAATTAATATGTTTTCACTCATAGCTGTGAGATGAAGATTCTGTGGACTGAGATAAAAAAAATAGTTTTTGTGAGTCTTTGTGAATGCACATACATTCACTATTTTGATTATAAGTACATAAAAGCCAGACTTACACTATAAGTCTTTGTCCTTTGAGAACAGTATGCTGCTGTAGCATCTCAAAGTTGTACTTCTCATCTGTGGCATGCTGGTCAATCATAAAGAGGTCAGATTTGAACTTTGTAATGATGAAACCCAGGTTGAACTGACCAATAATCTCCATTTCCTTGAACATGTCCTTGCTTCAAAACAAACAAATAAATATTTTCCAAATTTTTATGCACTATGTGTTGTATGTACATTTTATGGTAAATGGATCATATGGATATCTATACCCTAACTTCTACTGGTCAGAGACCACTATATTATTAATGGGATTCCCAATCAAAATATTCATTAATTCATCAAGTCAGCATTGGGACCAATGAGGAGAGGGGGGGGGGAGAGGAGAGGAAAAAAAAAAACATACACCACCTTATCTCCTTCTTAAGTTCATCCTCAGCACTCTGGTTTTCACCAGGGTTAATCTTTGCCCTGAAGCGTCTATACTTTGGCTCTCGGTCATTTTGGTCTCTTTGCTGGGCTTTAAGTCTCTCTATCCTTCTGGCTAAGTCAGCCATTGAGAACTGCAAAGGCATCATTTTCTTCTGCAAATTGACAGGTCTGTCAAATAATCCAGTGGAAGATGGCAACTGCTTCAGTTCTAATGAGTCATCATCCCACCTACATTTTTTTGCCTCTGGACTGAAAATCCTCTCGGGGCTTTTACTAGATTCAGTGTTTTGCTCCAAAGATTCTGGAACATCAGACTTCCCATCTATAGTTTCATTGTAAGGCTCAGATTTAATGTCAGGTTCATCTAAAAGAGAATCAGGTGTGTTGAATTCTGATCTGTTTCCACAGAGTGTCTCTGGTGTTCCTGTGATGGAGCCTTCCTCAGTGACACCTGAATCAGTATCCATGTCTGAATTGTTCCTGTACTTGTTTAGGTATGATGCTGAAGACTTCAGTGGCGAAACATCATTTTCTGATAGTAAACTCCTTGAATGTGCCTTTTCAGAGGAATGGAAAAAAGACTGCATTGTTTTCTGAGTTGGACCATTACAAACAGTTTTACGATCTGTGGTTTTTGTCCCAATTCCAATGGACTGCTGTTTTGAAAAAGCTGCTTTAAATCCAGCTAAGTTAATGGATGGTTTTGGGCTTTGATTCCACGTCTCTGAATCATTTTCTGGATTTGCTTCGGGCAAAGAAGCTATGCGATGCCCTTCTGAATCAGCAGCAGAAGATCTATAAAAACCTGGCAAAAGACATTTATGTTTTAAATTAAGTAATGGTTGATTATTTGCTTGAGACAATGGAAATGACAATATTATTGTACTGACAAACATTGATCACAATACTAGATCCACTTATTCTGCAATCCAATTATTCCTACCAGTTTGTTGTGTCCAATTCTGCTTGTTATGTCTCACCAGATTACAAAATGTTTGAGTAAAGTTGTGTCCAAATTAGGTAAAATACTGAATTTACATGTAATAAAAAACATGTAATAAAAGATTAATAAATGTGTTAATGTTGACAGCATTAGCTCTATGTAATCATATGTGTATTATGTAATCATACTACCCAGTTCTAATTCTAAACATGAAGGAATAGTATAGAATGGTGTAACATACTGCTTGAGAGATGTGTTGTTTGATTTAGACTGATCTTATTGACACCAGTTTCATACATGGCGATGAGGGAACTTTTCAGAATAGCCAGCAATAGCTTCTCTTCTTGCAGAAATATCTGCCGCTTGTCAGGTGTAACATTCACATCAACATACTCTGTAATGTGCATAAAAATAAATCAATAAATCAAAGTGAATTGAGAGGAAAGTAGAGCACACAACTTATACTAGAACACTGCTTTCATTCTTACCTGAAGCTACAGAAATGTTCAGAGCAACATACGGGTACTGATGACGGTTGAACATGTGATAGACTTCATTTACAAGTTTGGAAACCTATAATCCAAACAAAATTAACCAAAGACATGATAAGGACACATTAATTAAGTATATACCCACAAAATGAAGTGAATGATGTCAATTAAGATGAAATTTATTTTTTGGAAAACCTTGGATGGATCACAGGGTCTTTTGTTAATAAAGAAGAATTGCCGGTCAGTTGCACTTCTCCCTACACCATGATCAGCTTGTGACACAAACCCAGAGATTCTGTAGTAGAAGCATCCATAGATTAGCAGCAAACAATGGAGCATCAGTTATGCCATTCATGTTAATGGATTCTGGAAGAGAGACCCACTGACGTGAAAAGATCTTTAGGAAGTTCAGTGCCTGTTAAACCATAGTCTTCTTTAATGTTGTCTGTAGGAGAAATCTGCTGAAACGGAATTACACTCTGGAGCTGTGAAGAGATAAAAAAAATGTCTATAGATTAAGGAAAACACTACCCAGATTTTTACTTTTGATAAACCCTGAGCTTCAGGAACAAGCACTTTGCAAACCATATTTTAGAGATTGCATGGATATAATGCCAGGTATTTATAAGGAGCAACTATCAATAACAAAAATGTTTTGTAAGAACAGAATAGCTTTCTTTTAAACGAGATGCTTGAGCCATACAAGTCTCTGAAGCCATTAGTACATGCACTATATAGCAAAAGATATGTTGTTTGTTACCTCTTTGCTGCAGTAAAAATGTCTACTCTTCTAAAAACTATTTAACATTTCTGCAAAAATGTTATACTACACATCCTTTATATTTATATTCAGCAAACTACACTCAATCTGCCCAAACATCACAACATACAATATGAACTTGAAAAACAGGGACTCAGAGAAAAGCTCACCTGTTTAGGCCCAAACAGAGCTCCAATGTTGTCCCTCATGCTGTGGCTTCCACTAGTGCAAAACAGGGTGCTACGTTTGCCTTGGCCAATTTGGTTAGTGCATGTGATGCGCACACCAGTTGAGATAATGCAGTATGACTGCAAGACGTGAATCATTTTTGAAAATTCCTGCATCACAAAGAGCACAGTCACTCATTCAGTCATGAAGATATTTCCAATTTTAGAATACAGATGCACACTTGGAGTGAGCAATAAGAGTGATATTTAGAGTGAAACTACATCATAATGCATCATTCTGCAATTTCTGTAAAAATGTCTATAGCTTCATGTTTTCTTTTGTAATATATCCTCTTATTTTTGTTGGTGAAAAGGTAAACACAAAACCTTTTTGATGTTGCGCTGGAACTCTTTGTGACGAACAGGCAGAGTGGAGAAAAGCTGCTGAAGGCTGACTGTGGTCCCCTGCTGCCGAGGATGTGGAGAACGCTGGACAAGATGACCGTCATGATCATAGACAAGCCTGGTTCCCACATTACTGCTTTCATGACAGGTCACCACGCTGAGGTCACTGAGAGCGTGCGCACACACACACAGTAATTGCTAATGCAATAATTGCGAGGGAAATACGTCTCCATTCGACCTCAAAACAGGAGTTCTGGCATAGTTCAATGACTATAATACTTTTTAAATAAATCATAGCACATCATGTTTAGATCAACATCAATAGATTTAATGAAGTCCTGTTCTAAAGTATGTCAAAATATCTTCTACTACTGCATAAATTAAACCAGACAGTTTAAATATAGTTTGTGTTACTCTTGCAAAATAGTCTACAAGCTATGTCATTATGTTAAAACTTTTAATTCGTAATGCTAAGACAATAATGCATTAAGCAATTATGAGATCAACCAACACTAGGTCAACTAAGTTTAAATCTCATTTTCCATACCTATTGCACCAGAATTAGAAAGCAAGAGCCAGGGATAATAAACAATAAATGAATACCTGAGTGCACACAACGAGCTGAGAGCTTCACCACGGAAACCAAATGTCTCAACATGTATCAAGTCGGAAAAATCCCTCAGTTTAGATGTATGGTGCTTTAAGGCTGTGGGTATAAAGAAAATGTCACAACGTGAGAAAACCAAACTGACTTAGTAACTAATGACTTTAGATTGGGTAATGCTGAAAATGTTGTCAATATCAAACATTTGTACAAATATCTAGACTACTTTTCACCTTGATCGTTTCTGCGTCTGTATATTTGAAGCCTTTCATGTGCCACACGTAAAATAACAAATTTTGAAATATTTTCTGAGATTTGGTGATTTCACAACTCACCAACAGGTAATTAATTATATTATTATATAAAATCAATTATATAATGAATCACTTACACCTCCCACCATCGTAAGTGATCTTTGAATTGATGTGACTTAAACCAGAACTAAATGTGAGGTTCTAGAAGTGAATGCATTTACAAATTAAAACAACTAGTTGGTCTTAATATAAACACAGAATGCAATTCAGGCAATGGATCACCAGTGTGTGTTTGACCAAGGTATTGAAATTTGATACTGAATGACCGATTTTTTTTTATTATTAGTAGTACTGAAATAAGACAGTGAGTAATATAAAAATCTTACTCATGACAATCCATTTGTATGTTACTAATGTTACTCACTCAAGCCTTCAAAATTCTCCTCCTCCACCCCTCTGCCATTATCAGCAACTTCCACCAGCTCAGTCCCATGGTCTTTTAACCTAATGTCTGCCAATCAGAAAAGAAGGTCATAAAAAATGTAATACTTGAAACCATTTAGCCACAGTAAATTCCAATTATTTATCTTTGCTACTTCTTGCACTCACCAACATTTGTGGCACCTGCATCAATGCTGTTCTCTACAAGTTCTTTCACAGCTGTAGCCAAAGTCAGAACGACCTGTCCCGAGCATATCTGATGAACTGAGTGTCTATCAATGGCTTTTATGGCTCTAGCTGGTTCTGCACTGAAAAAGACCAATAAGAAGCACATAATTTAATGTCATGGCAGACAAATCAGCACTTGTATATAATAACAGAAAACTGCTGTCTACTTGCATATAATCACAAAACGTTGAAAAACGTCGAAACTGCTGGTTAATCTCAAAATTTTTTTTTTCGACGTGAAACAGTATTTTTTAAAAATAAAAAAATTCAACAATTTCTGCAGCTAATGTTTCAGAACATAAAAATGTTAATGTGCCTTTATTATTTTTAAATAAATAAAATAGCAGTGGTGACGTGCAAATTTGGAGGCTTTTTCAATGCTTGCAGTTCTGTGATATTCTTGGACTGTCCTGCATGCACTGCAGGTTTAACACTTATTACAAATATTTAATGACACTGGAGAACTTGGGGGACTATGTCCTATTGCAAAAGCTTCAGCTTGCATTTCTTAAAGCAGTGTGTGCTTTATTTTTTTTCCCAAAATGTGTGGATATTAGGTAGAACTGGACGAAGAATATTCAGCTTTATTAATCCCCTTAGGAAAAATGCTTTTCTGAATTTAACCCATCTGTGGTAGTGAGCAATTCTTCACACACATTGGAAGGAGTAAAAACACACACACACACCTGGCCATAAACAGCTTACTTTCTATGACCGCACTAATTTTGACTGAAGAATTCGTTTTTTTCCCACAACAGTCCACACCACTTATCTCCCAACGTTCTTCAGCTTATTTAGATGTTTCTCTGTATCAGACATACACTTTTATTTTTGTTGAGATTGCAGGTAAATGTCTCCATCTAGATACACTTCCATGAAGATCATGGCAGTGCAAGCAATGTTCCACATCTACTTTAGTAATGCTGCAGGACCTTGGAGGTCTTATGGGGTTTTTGCGTTACACTTTTGTTAAGTACACAACTGGAACTATCTAAGAGTTGCAGACAAAGCCTTTACTTTCACAGTTGTCCTTAACTGGCACTTCCTGATTTCTTCTGTGGTTTGAAGAGATTTCCTGATGCACTAGAATTGGCATCAACTGACAATTATCTGCATAGCAAGCCCAACATGTCTAAAAGCCACTGATTGACCCTTAAGAATCATCTCTGTGCATCTAAATATTTTCCAAGAAAAAAAATCTCCTAATGTCTTAACTCTACACCTTCACATTCATTCAGAGATGTATGTGATTAGTCTGTCACCGCATGGTTACACCTGCCCTGCAGTTCAAAACCACACACAAAAGTGAACAGGATTGGTTCATTAGGCTTATGATGTAAGAAACTTGTGTGAGCCTTGGAATGCTGCAGTTTCAAAGCTGAAAGCCTTCATTCTTATTTATTGCATGATGCCCCTTCTAACATAATTGTATAAAAAATAAAACCCCACACAGGAATGTTATTAATATTTATAACTTGTTTTTCAACGGGGGGTGTCTTTAAGACTCTAATGGGATAAGTTAAGTATTGTACATAATTATTTTCAGTAAAAAACAAAATCAACAACAAAACCTCTGGGAGATAACTTTAACGTTAATAATACCTAGGTATGTGAGCCACAACACAGTAAGGTAATCTGTGGGAAACTTTGTAAAACTCACCTGATTTCCGTCATTGCTCTTGAGATAAGAGTAACCAAACTAAATTTAGGCTTATCTTTAGAGGAGAAATGTATCAGTTTTAGCTGCGTGTGAGCCTCCTGAACTACAAAAATACGTTACTCGACCCATTGCCGTCTGTTAAGCCAACCACAAGAACCTCACACCAGTTATTTTCAGTTTGTGCATTTTACTAAAAGCGTTGTTCATGCGTCGCTAAATTATGAGCAATAAAATTTTGGTTTTGCTGCAGAACTCTGTCTCATTTCTTCTGTGAACACTTCCCGCTAAATGTTGTAGGAGATTTCGCACTGATCTCTACCTCATGATGATCCAACACCCTCCATACTGTCCTCTTCAGTACGCATGATTTGTCGATTAGATTTACATTTAGCCTGGCCACTTCCTGTTTGATTACGTCACAAGAGAGAGAGAGAGAGAGAGAGAGAGAGAGAGAGAGAGAGAGAGAGAGAGAGAGAGAGAGAGAGAGAGAGAGAGAGAGAGCGAGCGCGCGCGCTCTGTTCCTATTGGACAGGCTTGACATCGGGCTTAAGTTAGCTGGCTAAATCTTTCTTTGTGGAATAGCCTCCTATTTGACAGTCCTCAGCTTTGGGTTTAGGTTTGCTAGCTAACTGAAATCCTATTTTGTAATACCCACCAGGTTTCGTTTGTAAGAGCCATGAACGAATTTGTATGAATACTACTACTAGTAATAAAAATATAGACAGCGAATTATACATCGCAATTATATCATTATCATCATCATCATAATCTTAACGATCATATTTAGTTATAAAGAATTATTTTTATTAGTGTGTATTTGTACAATAATAATAATAATCTTTGCAGATACGAAAGTGATACGTTTGAACAACTAAGTACAGATCTTGCGTTCCCAATGTTAATATATTTCAAGAGTTAAAGAGCTGCATCCTACATGAACTATTCTTTCACTATGTTTTGAAAGGTTTCATCATTCCCCGAGAGACTGGCTCATTAAGGGAATGTGGGCAAATTCTTGACTAAACGTGAATGAACTGCATGTCAGCATGATTCTTCATTTTAATCATTTTGCAATAAATATTTAAAACTAATAATTAAGAAAATGAATACGTGCTTAACAAACCTATAAAATAGTCTAAATGTTCAAGTGTTAAGGTCAAGGTCCTAAACCTTAGGAAACACATGATTTTGCTTAGTCCCTTACTCCCTTACTGTGCCTCTGGAAACATGGCGGAGTGGTGTAGGTTGTTTCAGTCATGTGTTATTAGATTTTAAGACTGTTAAACGGGTTATTTTAAAACCAAACATTGGTGTGTTTATCTCGTTGTATCAGTCTGACTGCAGTTATGAGCGTAGAGCTCGGCGGCGCTATGAAGGGTCTGTGTTTTATAAAGTAAAGGTGGGGTGATGGCAGAGGAAAGTTCGAGCAGATTGTGCAGCGGCGTTAATGTTGATTTTAACGGGAGTCCGAGAAAACTGAACCACAGGAATACAGACTCTCTCCACAGAGACATGTTCCAACTCTCAGACAACGACCATCCAGTCCACTTCGACTGTGAGTCCTTTATCTCCTGTCATGTGCTTGTTTTATTTAAAACATTTACTCTTTTCTGTGTCTGAATGTGTCCTAGTATTGTGTCCTGTGCTGCATTGTGTCCAACAGGCGAAGAAGTGACTGTAAAGTGCATTTCAGTGATGAGTTACCATTAGTTTCCACCAGATATTTGTTAAATGTGTTTTTTTAAAAAAGGAAAATAATTTTGTAAAACACAGTTTAATTTTAGTACTTTCTTTATTTATTGAAGTCAGAAAGCTAACTGCTTTTTTCAAAACAATATAAACCTCTCCTGGCCCACCCTAACTACATTTTACCTAAAACATAAACGCCATAATATTTCAGAAATCATATTATTGTTGCATAAATGTGTCAATAACATCCATTGTAAGATATGAAATATGAAAAGTGTGAATGCTATTTTATTGTAAAATGTTGAATGTCCTTAATGTTCTTGTGCGATTAGCATGAAGGTTACACATTTTGTGTATCTGTTATTCTATGCTTAAATGTTTTTTTTTTAATTGTGTTTTTTTTTTCTTAGACTCAGTGCTGAAAATGTGTAAAATAAATAAATAAAATGGAATATTACATATTCTACAAATCTGTCATACTGGTAAAGAAAGTCTTTTGCCTAAAATACAGTGAAATTTTTCATGTTAAGCTGTTCATGTTATAGGGAATTTTTTATTGCAAATGTGATGGTATTTAAGCGATTATATTTACAGTCAGTGGCGGCACGGTGGCGCAGCAGGTAGTGTCGCAGTCACACAGCTCCAGGGGCCTGTGTGTGAGGAGTTGGTGTGTTCTCCCCGTGTCCATGTGGGTTTCCTCCCACAGTCCAAAAACACATGTTGGTAGGTGGATTGACGACTCAAAAGTGTCCGAATGTGTGTGTGTGTGTGTGTTGCCCTGTGAAGGACTGGCGCCCCCTCCAGCCTTGCCCAATGATTCCAGGTAGGCTCTGGACCCACTGTGACCCTGAATTGGATAAATGCTTACAGATAATGAATGAATGAATTTACAGTCAGTGCGTGTTTTGCTAATGACTTAATTAAAGACTCAACTCCAAATTCATTGAGAGATTAATGTCTAAAAAAAAGGCTTTTTGATTTAATGAAGAGTGACATGGTGTTGTACTCTTTTTCATGTTGTTGAACCTTTTATTTCCAACATGTTTCTAATATACCTAGATAATATTTTGTGTATTTAAAATGTTTATATCTGTAGTGCGCTCACAATTAAGGTTACCTTTGGGTGACACTTCCATGTAGATTGTGCTTTTACCAAAAAACATCCATAGTTGGCCACTGCCTTGCTTTTTCTTGGCTGTGATGTGGGAGATGCAATTTATGAGCAGTTAGTATATTAAAATGTAGTGGCATCTTTATGTCGCCTACATTTGTTTGAGGAAAATAATAAAATAAATAAAAAGAACACTACATATATAGTTGCATGAATGATAACCTATATGTTTTCTTATGTTTTTGTTATGTAGCTATGCATGTAAAATTTTACAGCTTAACATAAATGTTGTGAGGTCAGTTTTAAATTTGATTAAAATAATTTACTTTGCCTTAAACAAGTATTCATTTAAATGTGCACCTGAACACTGAAAGAAAACAAAATCCAACCAAACTTAAGTATTTTGAACAGCAACATATTATCTAGGCATGAAGTTATATTCTGAATTCTGTCTGTCTAAATTGTTTGAAATTTGTTATAAAGTATTAGAAAACTGATTCAAAAATATATAAGTTACTTAAACTTTGTCCCTCCCCATAATCATTTTCTGAACGTCCCTTAAGGTGGGCGTTAATATGTTTAACTCTGATAAGCATAGCCTAGCCTAGCCTTGCCCACCCCTAGCTTTGTAAACAAGACTCCAGATATGTTTGTTAGGTGAAATTTGCAGAAGCTTAATTTTAAGTCAAAATGGATTCAGAAAAAACAGATATTGTTGGTTTGATCGCCAAATTTATTGCTGAAGGTAAGAAAAGCATTTTAGCCACACCTGTTATGATTGTTTGTTGACATGTATTTGCCCTTCTTGCTATTTCTTGTGAAATTTCTTTTATATGCCATTGTACTTATGGTTGTATGGCAAAATGTGGGCACTACTGGTCAAACTACTCATTTTGTTGATTTTTAAGTATGAAATAATTTTACATCCCAAAATTTAATAATCCCAGAAATGTCTGCATTTGATCTTGCTCAAATATTATTTTCCTGCTTAATGTGTTAGTAGTTAGTTAGAGCCCTTTGACTGAATTGCAGCTTCCGAACAATTTCCTTTCAAACAATTATCTTGTATAAGGCATGCTGTTTTTTATTTAGTACTTATTTATTTGCTTTAAATTATTTTTATTTTTATTTTTGTTACTTCTTTCTTTTTTATTTTAAAAATGTGTAGAACATCTAGCATTATAGCTTTTTTTATATATCAAAACCTTTTTGATAACACTACAATTTTTATACGTTTTTATAACACTACAATTTTGGGTATAGTAAAAAAAAGATTTCTTGAATTAATGTTTTGGGGGATCTGGAATCTGCGGCCTGTTTTGGATTATTGTGTGATTCCACTGACTTTGGGACAATTTTGCTGATGTGTAATAATGTTATTTCTATGCTACAACCATTTTCTTGACCACTGGCTATCACATGTTCCAATAGATCAACCATAAAGATTAACATTTGACAAATGTTCTTTACACCAAGTGCTGCAACATTTTCTCTAAAAATACTATTAATAAGTTAGAGTTAACATTTTCTTCATCCATCCATATCTTGATGTTTTGCCTAATAAATATGTTGGCATCTGTAGTTAGTTCACTACAACCAGTTAAGTTAATGATTGGATGACCCATGTACATGATGTTTATCAAAACACTCCATAGTTGGCCACTGTGCCATATTCCTTGGCAGTGATGTAGGAGTTTATATGCAGTTAATGTATTAAAAAGTATGGTGTCAACTCTTGAGTTTGTTTCTATAGTCTTTGCTTATTATTTTTACCCAGCTTCAGACTCAGATAATAACTGCGAGGTGCTGATGGCTGGGATACAATACCCGTCTATTCAGGAGTTTGCATCTGCCATCCCTAACCACCTGCTGCTGGGTTCTCTTCTGGAACACTTGTGCTTTGTTTATGAGAGTGACCCTACACGCTCTCGCATGCTGTTCAAGGGTAGGTTGCTATTGATTGATTGATTGATTGATTGATTTTCTGCACATGCTTGTTTTAATCAGTGTGCTTTAAGTGTTCCTTCCATTGTGCCTGTTTTAGTAATTGGTCAGCATCTGGCAGCCATGAACCTCCTCTCTCCACTGGCCATCAGTGATGAGTTCAGCACAGTGCGGCTGCAACACAACCGGGCCTTCACTGAACTCCTACATGCAGCAAGCTCATCACTCTTCCCACAGGTAAAATCTCCCTGCCATAATTATTAACATTTATGTTTGAGAACAGAACATATCTAATGTATTTTTCTTTTGGCAGGACCATAGGTACTTGAATGCTGAAGGTCAGAACCCTGCACCAAGGTACACTTATTTACTATGGTTTTTAAAGCTTCTAACTATTTTTGAGATTATTTTGCATTATTTTATACCATTTTTACATCACTGATCTGAATTTGATCATGTTATTTTTGAGTACACATTTCCAAGAAATAGAAACATGCTTTCTATTTCTTTACATTTTCTGGCTTTATAGGTGCACAAATCACTTTTGATACATATTTCACTGTGATGTGTGGTGCGAAAGTGAGGGTGAGCAGAATTTATGAGGAAAAAAAACAGGAATTGTACCTCATAGCAGTAGATTCAACACTGTAGTTATTGACTTGTTTGTGCTCAAAAATTAGCCAAAAAAAAACTAACTTGAGAAAATGTTCTACTAGCGATGCATGATATATCGGTGGAGGATATATTATTTGCCGATATGTGGATTTTTTCTTATAGTTACTGTTATCACTCCAATATTGGAATTTTAGATATTACAACCAATAACTTGGTGCCTTTTTGTGCTTGTGCATATAAACTGACACCTGTAGATGCACAACTATGTCTACGTTTATGTCCATTATGTACGTTTTTCACAGTCTCTGGGATTAAATTTGTCCGTCGTGAAAACTGATTTAAAATATCAACGATGCTTAGTACACACACACAGGGATAGTGGTGTAAACACACACAAATTTATTACTGAAACACGATGATAAATGATTGCAAACACTTGCTCCAACACTCTCTAAACTACCACAGTTCAGTAGTTAATCAGCATCTATCACAGAGTCAATCAGCGTCTGTATTTATTACTGAAAATGATTACAATTTCTCCCTCTCCCTTGCTCGCACAAAGCCACTTTATACCGCTCTCTCCCTTGCTCTCCAAAATAAACTCTGTGCTGCACTAATTAGTGCCCCTCTAGAAACTATTCATGCAGAACCAGCAGTAAATCTTTGATAAAATATAAATGAACTACAACTAATATACTTATAAAATAATATTAAAAAGTACAGAAATGTACAAATACTGAAGAAAAGGCTTGTCGTATGTCAACCTATGATAAAAAGAATTTGTATTTCTTTAATCCAATGTACATTTGCTTTAATTACAAAAAGATAAAATTATGAGTTATTAATATCGGTATCGGCTACCCCAAGGTGCTAATTATCAGTTATCGCATCGGCCCAAGAAATTCAAAATCAGTGCATCCCTATGTTCTACATGTCGCTTTCAAATCATACTGATTTGCAAATGAGCAAATTTTGTTCATGGCTTCATTTTATACAAGTATGTGAAGTTGTTTTGTACCATTTTCACTGAAGCAACTGTAGCTTGTGAGCGTGTGTGTGTGTGTGTGTGTGCATAGAATTAGGTTAACACACCTACTTTGAAGAACTGTGTGATAGTGTAACTGCTATGTTGTATTTGTGGGAGTGCAAAACATTCTACAATTTGCTTAAAGCGTTTTTCTCTGTGACTTCTCATTATTGATGCATTTATGACTATTTTCTACAACTACAAATTTACAGATGCTCAGCTGTTTTGCTCCAGTAATAATTTTATTGTAACCCTTTTCTGTACTTTTTACATGCCTGTGTAATTGTAATATGTTGCTTTTGTCGGTGTGATTTGTAGAAATTGTATTTTTCTATTTCAGAACAAAAGATGGTCTTTTCCAAGCACAAACATCTCGCTACCTCAGTGAATTTGAAGAAATGTCAGCATTGGGCAAAGGATCATATGGCAAAGTCTTTAAGGTTTTTCAGGCACATTTTCTTCAGTCAAAAATCCAAATAAAATATTTGTCAGATAATAGTAAACTGAATTAATTAAGGGAACTCTTAAAAACATTTTGCTCATGACTTTTGCAGGTAAAAAACAAGTTGGATGGGCAGAATTATGCAGTTAAAAAAATTCTCATCAAGAATGTTACAAGGAATGACTGCATGAAGGTAGAGTGTTTTTTTTTTAATCAAGTGTAGAATGTGGTTTGTAATATAGACTTATCTAGCATGCAAAAATGTGCATAATTTTACCAATGATCTATTGTAGGTGCTTAGAGAAGTCAAAGTCCTGTCCAGTCTTCAGCATCCAAACATAGTCGGCTATCACACTGCTTGGATGGAGCATGTGCAACCTGCTAGTAAGTAATTAATAAGAAGTGTAAAAAGCCTTCTACATTCACCTGGATTTAACTAAGCAAATATGTAAGAGTCTCCCATTGGATAATTACTGCATGAGTGATTATGTTTCAGCTGGAAACAAGTTATTTAACCCCATCTGATGCACTGAGTAGCTTCTCAATTGTTAAACAACCATGTTGAAAGACAAACGAAGGGGACTCAAGGGATTGGACTAAACAGCTGTGTAGTCTTAAGAAAACTTCTTATCAGTGAGGCTAACTGGCAAAAATGGCTTCAATTGGCTAGGGAGCATAAAGATTGGACTCTGGAGCAACGGAAGAAGATCATGTCTGATGAGTCCAGATTTACACTATTTCTGTGTATTTCACTATTTTGAGTGATGGGCGCATCAGGGTAAGAAGAGAGGCAACTGAAGTGATGCCTAGGCCTTCATGCCTAGTGCCCACCGAACCATACGGTGGGGGCAGTGCTATGATCTGGGGTTGCTGCAGTTGGTCAGGTGTAGGTTCAGCAACATTATGTGCCCAAAAAATGAGGTCAGCTGACTACCTGAATATACTGAACGACCAAATTATTCCATCAATGGATTTTTTCTTCCCTGATGGCACAGGCATATTCCTAGATGACAATGCCAGTATTCATCTGCTCAAATTGTGAAAAAGTGGTTCAGGGAGCATGAGGCATCATTTTCACACATGGATTGGCCACCAATCAAAGCTAAAGGTGGTCCAACAAAATATTAGTGTGTGTGACCATTTTTTGCCCATGTAGTGTATATGAATAGTTAAATGATTACATTTTATTTCTTTTAAATCATTCATGTTTTTCTCATAGGTTCAATCAATATTTTTCTTTTACTGTAGATCCGAAAACAATCCATCCAATCTTAGTTCCTGCTTTGGAAACACAATCCAAAATAGAAGGGTAAGATAATTAGCTTTGTTTATCAAAGTGGAGCATGTATCTGTTTCTGTAATGTGATGAATAAAATTTGTCTTATAGATATCTTGAGGAAAGCACCAATGGATCCTCCATAGTTTTTGAAAGTACTGAATGTTCAAAAGACCAAAAAGACCAGACTTCACACAGCCCAGGGAGTTCATCACTGAAATCTACAAAGACAAAGGAGGAGAGGAGTCAAGCTCTGTGTCCGAAAAACATGCGCAGCCCAGAGAACTTTGTTCCATGCGTGTTCCTTGGTAAGCCTCGTGCTGCTGTGGATGCCTGTCCTGCACTCAGATGGGAGGATTCAGCACTGTCTGAGGACGAACGTAGTCAGAACAACAGCTCCTACATAGACATGGACAGTAAGCGGTGGGCTGAAAAACATCCAAAAGAGGCATGTATGCTTATCACATTCCAAACATAAGTGTCACTTTGAAAAACAACAATAATTTGACCATTTATTCTTTAACCTTGGTTTCCATTGGATAGGTCCAGTTTCATTTGATGCTCTACATCCAAATGCAACTGTGTGAACTTTCTCTAAAAGACTGGATTCAAGAAAGGAACTGCAGACCTAAGGCAGAACTCAGAATGTCAGGAGGTAATGCATTATGTATTACAAACACAGACACCTTACTTGTTACTTACTTGTGTTTGTTGTGATAAACTTGGTAACAAAAACACAACCATTAAGAGAAGAGTTTTTATTACTTTAAAAACGCCAGTGAGTGAGTATAGGCATTTCCATAATTCTAGCCTCAAGGATTGATTGGCTTAGTGGCCAGTGCATTTTTATTTATTTATTTTTTTAAACATAAATGCTTTAACATGTGTTGCTTTTTCATTTGCAGGTACTTGCCAGTCTATTGACTGTGAACAAGCATCTAATATTTTAAAGAAAATACTTGAAGGAGTGGAATATATTCACTCCCATGGGATCATGCACAGAGACCTTAAGGTAGGCTTTTATTACACTGTTATTTAGAATTTCACACTGTTTAGATCTTAGCTTTAAGATCAGTCAGATGCATACAGGTGGTCTGAGATCAAATTCATTTTTGTACCGTGTAGGTCCTGGGCTAGAAATTTTAGGCAGATGTTTGCCACAGTCAGTTTGTAAAAGAGAGCATTATTATGGAAATCCCTTTATGGAAAATTATGGATTTTTTTTTGTAAAATGCAGACATTCAAGAATTTGTGATTTGTTAATTTACTTCTTTGTTACTGACAAAAGCACAAAGAAAAAAATTCTTGCTAGGTTTCCTCTCTCTCTGCTCACAGCAGAGAAATGACAAAGAGCCCTCCAAACATTGAAAATCATAAAAACAGATAAGGATATTGTTTTATTCCTGCTTCATAGGTATGTAATATTGACTTTTTTTTTTGCTATTTCGGATTATTTAGGTAGGAACCCACTCTAAGGTAGAAGCCTCTTTGGGACATTCGGCATGAAAGTAAATGCAGACTGAAAGTGCTACAAACCTAAACAACATGATTTACAAACTTGTTTCTGTGGTAATTCAAACAGTGAATAAAAACTTACAGACAAGTTAAACTTACAAACAACACTAATTTTTCTCCTCAAACCTACCATTCCACTTCCAATGTTCAAAAACGCGGAGCTCCTGAACGTAAACAAACCAGAAAGAACTGCTGGACCCTGCAATTGTAGACATTGCCTTTAATTGTATTTTGTAAACATAAACAAGTTTTGAAAGAGAGATACAAAAGTAATGAAAAGTTTATAGAGTATTGTTGCACCTTTCAATCTATAAGAAGATTCCACTTTAAAAAGATATAATATAAAACAAGCCCACACCAAAGCTCAGAATTTGCAAGTAAATATGGGTTGTGACTCACAACTGTTGCTTGAATGCTTTAAAGCCCAGTTGATACTGGCATCTAATTGTATTATACACTTTAGACAGACATTGTAGTGATCTTTTTGTGAAGAAAGGTATTAATCAGATAAGTGTATAGGAAGTATATTAAAACAAATAATTGCTATATAACAACTGGCAATTAACATTTTAATTGTATTTTTTTGTATTCTACTTACTTAAAATGGCCATTTAAGGTGGAACTGAAAATTAGAATAAGACGCTGGCGAATAAGAAGCCAACTTAAGCGTTGTAAAAAAATTTTCTGTATTTCCGCAAGTCCCTGACATGTAAATAAACTTATGAACATTTCTCATTGGTGGAGCATCAGCTGGTGTTATTAGGACGTAAGCGACTTTACAGAAAAATAAGCCCAAAATCAGTTAAAATAAAAACACTTGGCAACTGTGGCGGCACACAGGGGAGTAACACACGCAATGAATACAATTCAGATATCTGAAAATGTTTTTTTGACCAGTCAAATTTGTATTTGAAATTTCGTTAATACTAGAATTCAATTTACACATGTGAAAATTCAATTGTTACTAGTAAAAAAGCTGTGTTTACTAGTAATAATTTAAATCTTATTAGTAAGATTATTTCAGTTGTCACTAAAATATCATGATGATTGTCAATAGTGAAAATGTAATTTCTGATATCAATAATTACATTTTTACTGGAAAATATTACATTCCTGATATCAGAAATTAAATTTTCACTATTGACAATTGAAATCTTACTAGTACTAGCTGTTTTACTAGTAACAATTTAATTTTCACATGTGTAAATTGAACTCTTATTATCAAGAAAAAAAAATGATTTAAAGTTGAAACGGCTTGCCATAAATTCAGGATTTATGATTCTTCAGATGACGAATTCGCTGACATCATTAGAGATATGTTAAAAGACATTTTGATTAGTCAAAATATAACTAGATATCTTAAATTACTGTTCTCACTGAATTGTAAATGCAGATATCTTAAACTATCATTCTGACTAGTCAAAATACAACTGTTACTAGTCAGAACTCGGTTGTAGATATCTAGTATTTAATTAAAGATAGTCGAAAGCTGTTTAATGTTAAAATGGCTTGCCATATTGACACGGGACTGAAAGGTGTGAATGGACCCAGAAATGGCAAAACGTCATGTGTGATGTCACTCTTAACAAGCAGATACCAGCGATTTTTGCAGACCACCCTCAGCTTGTAGAGAAAGTACATTAATTTTCTTGATTTTTTAGTTTTGTGCGATGGTATCGTTACAGTATCGGTATCGAGATATTTAGGCAGGTATCATACCATAATTCATAATTTTGGTATTGTGACAACACTACTCAAGTGGCACCCCTACCTGCACTTATCTGGCACTTTCACATTTATGTATATGCTGCAGTTGATTTTCACCAAACCAACACACCACCAACACATTTGTAGCCTTCATTTGTACAGTTGATCTGTTACAGTGCTAAGTTATTGTTAACTACCCTTTGCCTTCTGTTAAGAATTATTAAGTATTTCCATATGTGAATTGAGTTTTTGATGATAGATGAATTCAAACTTTGCTTATTAGTTTGTATGCCTGTATTCACAAATGTGTTGTACAGGTTATGTTACTAAAAAAAAAAGACTTTGCGTAGTTCATTGGTGTTGATGTCAGCTGTGAAATAACATTGTTATAATTCTCTGTTACTTTGTTTGCTACAGCCACGTAATATTTTCCTTCATGGGCATGACTGCCATGTGAAGATAGGGGACTTTGGACTGGCTTGCAGGGATAATGTGGTGAATGAAAATGAAGATCAACCTTTGGGGTCTTACATAGGAGAAGATACAGGTGGGGAATAGAATTCAGTACATTGACTTGTTATTTTATACAATGTAACTGTGCTTCAATTTAACACTTGCATTTCTGGGTATTTTACTGCTTTTTATTTACTGGATGTTTTACTCTGCAAGTTCTGTGACGTTAATGAGTTCAGAAAAGTTCCTGTTGGTTTTTGCACTAAATCTTTATTAGAATTCCTACTTCCTAGAATACCATACAGTAATGCGAAAAAGTGCTAAATAACTGCTTTAAATTAACTGTAACATATGAAAATGTAATTTTAAAAAACAACAGAAAAGTACATAAACGAGTTCAACAGTAAGTGTAATATCAAATCCTTCAATATTTATTTTGTGCAATATTTTAGTGCACCTACTGCCACCTTAGGACTTCCGTTATTGCGTATTTTGAACATAAAAGTTAAATAACTTTATATTTCCAAAATTCCAACCTTTTTTTTTTTAAATACAGAGAGAAAATGTAACACCTAACAACTCTGGTAAATCACTACAATTGACACAATAAGATAAAGCTTTTATATTTAAGAGATAAAAAGCAAACTCCTGTACTGCTTCTGATTAAAAGAAAAAAATCTGCTGCAAGAATACATGTCAGCACTTTGACAGGTTTGTGAATGGATTTGTATCATGAGAAAATGCATTTCGCACAGGAACATCGAAATTAAAAAAACAAAAGTCCATATGGAAAACCATCCCTTCAGATTTCTTAGAAAAAAGAATGAAGCTATAATTAAGACAAAACCTGGACATAAAACATGACAAAATGTATATAGTTAGTTTTGAAAGCTCATCCACTATATGCATGTTTTATGCTTTTTTTTTTCCTGACACAAATCAATAACTTAATTAATAATAATATTTTAACCATTTTGATTGATATATAAATCTAAGAAACAATAATTTCTTAGTGGTTTTGGTTCACACTGCAGAGTTAAGTCCCATCCCATTACTTATACTACGCCTAACTCTTTATTTCACCTTCCCTCCTTGGAAGTAAGGGACAAGGTGTAGTGGTTAAAATCTACTTTAGTGTTCTACGCAGTGGTATCAGGGTGGTGCTGCTGTACTTTACTTACATTTTGGGCATCAGATGTGTTCCGAATCTTTTGGCAATCATGTATTATTACCCACACCTAAGTCCTCTGTGATAAAAAGCAGGATTCAAATTGTGCAGTAGCCTCGGGTGCTAGAATGTAATTGCTTCATTATTTAAGGTGGCACTGGAAATTTACTAGCTAAATACCTAGACATCAGGAGAGATGTCCTTTGCTTGTTATGCACTAAAGGATCATAATACTTTGAAAATACATTGAACAAGATCATAAAACATAAGATTATACTTTAAAAAGATAATATGGTTATCATACTTTTTAAAGGAGAAAATATATACTTTTGTGAGTTTATTTGTCGCTTGCACAACCAACTTTCCAGTCATTCAAAAGCATTCATAACACTCTCTCTGAAGTTTGCCTTCAAAAAAATCTTCATTTGAAAGCCTGTGCGACCTTAACACTCCATCCTACCCTTCTTTCCCAACAAGAATTGAGACACCCTACCCCTTGGCAAAACAGAGGGGTGAAATGGGTTTGGGCCTGTTCTGTTCCGGTTGTCAGACTTGGACACACACTATTTCATATATTTGTTTTCCAGGGTCTGCTCACACCACTGGAGTGGGAACATTTGTTTATGCTTCCCCAGAGCAGCTAGAGGGCTCTCATTATGACTCCAAGGTAATTTTAAAAGCACATGGCTTGGAATAGGTGTTGTAATGCAATAGGTCTGGTTTTGAGATGATTCATGAAGTCTTATATACTTTTGTGATTACGTTGATGATTGTTGCCATTCACACTTTATGTACATTTTTTTCTTAAATTTAAAAAAAGATCATAAAGCTAGTTACACAAAACTAGCTACTAAAAACTGTTTTGCCATTTCTTTAGCTTTTAGGCAAATGACCATCAACATAACAACTATGTTAGCCCAGACAGTGTTGGTTACAAAAATGTTAAAATAAATGTTTAGTTTATAGGTGTGTAAAACTAAATGAAGCGTTATTGAGAATATACTCAGCTCTATGTATATTGTTTTTAGTATGTAACTTGTGTCTGCAAGTATTTCTTGGGAAATCCAGATGGACTGAGGCATCCATCATCAGATGGCAGTACCGCTGCATTATGTTTAGATTGTTATATTAAGTTAAATCTGCTTGTTTTGCATGAGGTTTACACCACTATTGTGTCTGCTTGCAGTCTGATATGTTTAGTGTGGGGGTTGTTGCTGTCGAGTTGTTCCAGCCTTTTGGGACAGAGATGGAACGTATTCACACACTTGGGGAGCTGAGAAATGGAAAGGTCCCAGACACCCTGGCTGCGAACTGGCCAGTTTTGACTGAACAAGTCACACTGCTGACCAGTGCTGACCCCTCAAAACGTCCTAGTGCATCTCAACTATTACAAAGCAATCTTTTCAACACCAAAGACTTGGTATGTATGAAACTGGCTAACAAAAATATATATATTGAAAACAAATGAAATGTGATGCAACTTTAAATGCAGTTGTGGTAACGCTAAGTATTGTTAGAACAGATTGGCAAGAATGGTGGGACTTTGTGGGGGGAAAAAAAAGAAAAACATATCTCAGTTTGGCCTAAGACAATGTTTCTTTAATAGCTAAACATTCAGGCTTCATTCGACATCCATTAAATGAACATCCTCTTTGGGTGGTGATTACATACTTTTTGCCAGGGGAAACTGCAGGGTATGTAGAAATGCAGTCAAATGCTTTAAAATATCCATACTCCAATATTAGTCTGCAAGGGGCTGTTAGATATATTGAGAGTAACTTACTTTAATAGTATTCTTTTGAACCTTTTCAAAAGCAGGATGAAATGGGCATAAGAAAGTGTGCAGAGAAGCAAGTGGAATACAGTCTCATTGTAGAGCTAAAAGTGCTTCTATATGGTCAGTGGAGCTGATAAAATGGCAATGTGTGTAGATACAATTTAGGTGTTCCAGTAATCGTTATGTTCTATAAAGGCTTTCTCCAGCTGGCCCTCTTGCTTAACCCAAAGCAAATAAAAAAAAAGTTAGAAACAAAGATGGTTAACTGGCATGTCTGTCGTATGGTACCTTCAGATCAGTCCATCATAATTAATCAATATTTTTGTAGCTTTACTAAAAGTTGCTAGGATACAAATCACATAAAATTGTGATTATGTAATTATTTACGTATGTCCATAGGTGTTTGAGTGAGATGTCTGAGCAAATACAATATTAAAGAAATATTACACATTGGTACTGTAAATTCTAGGTAATCCACTGTTTGCGGCAACGGATTGATGAACAAGAAGAGGAAATTGTTCAGCTCAGAAGACAGATAAGCAAGCTACAGTGCTCACAAAGTGCAGCACATGATCCAGTGAAGACTTAAATGTGATCACTCATTATCCTTGATATGTACAGGGTTGTTTGTTTTTTTTTTGGCAAATTGATGTATGTTTGAATTAAGCTTTGCCTGTTTGTACAGTTAAAGTGCTATATTTAACTAAACTGTAAATTATATTTAAAAAATGTGTACTATGTGCACAATAATAAATATTAACATTATTGGAATATAATGTGCATTTTTTGAGACCCATAATATCTTCATTATCAATCCCTCATTTTCAAGCTGCTTCCAACTTCTAATTAGAATATATATTTAATCTAATTAAGGTGAGTGCATGTAACATACCCACCAAGTAAGACCATTTACAATCAGAAAATTTACAAAATGAATTAGCAGAATAAACAATCCAGATTTAAATGTGCTAAAAGAGAGAGTGTTACATATATACTGTATTGTAAATTATTTATGGATACCACCTAATTCAACATATCTTCTGAAATAAAGGGTATTATTTGTCCACCTTTGCAGTGAGCCATTTGGACTCTAGATTCAAAGAAGTACTGTGCTTGTGTTGTTTCTCAGGGTGTTTAAAAGCAATGGTTGATTGTACAAGATACTTTTCTATGAAGTTCAGACTGATTGAGAACTCTTTAGGCTAGATACTGAAACATTTATCTCAGAAAGTAAGAGCATAAGTAATGATTTGCATACAGGAAGGTTTTATGTTTCTTGGTCCAAATTTAAAAAGCAGAAGAAGAGGTATTTAAAAAAAATTGTGGCAATATTTACTAATCATTGGAAGCAGTCTCTTGAGTCTGCAAAAACTGGAACAGGGCATAATATAACTTTTTTTGGTTTGTTCTAAATATTTGAGCAATAGTCATATATAATTATAATCATACACAAGATGTAAAATATCTTATGCCAATCCATTACTTCACATAGGGCCCACTCCACCCTCTTCCTACCGTCAGCCACATAATATCTGGATTTGAGGCCTCCTGTTGGCCGAGACATTTAAAAAACCTGTGTGTTTTTGGTCATGCTAACATGACAAAACATTTTACATGTTGCCTAATGTATTGTATCTACATGAACCTTCTAGATTGTTTTGACCCCAATTTTATGCAATAACATTTAGACACATGCGCTTGGTACACACATTCTTCACTTGTGCACATACAAGCATTGACTGCATTATAGTAAGTGGCCATTTTGGTACAACCTGTATTTCCAAAACAGTCAAGTGGTTGTGTTGTTTCGGACATTACTGTTAATTTCCAAACATTCATTCATTCGTTGTCTGTAACCGCTATTCACGTGTGATTTTGGACCGTGGAAGGAAAACGGAGCACCCAGAGGAAACCCATGCAGACACATGGAGAACACACCAAACTCCTCACAGTCACCCAGAGTTAGGCTCTATTGCGAAAACGTTTAGGATGTAATTTCCATGATGAGATATTTAAAAATATTTAACATAAAGATAAACTTGCTATATAAGTGCACTTCATATTTTTACTATTACAGATTGCATCCACTGAATAAAATATAGATTGATAAACAGATAACTTTATTATGTTTTCACAGTGCAGTCAAGAAAATACAAGAGCAACTAAAACAAAATAATTACTGATGTATAAGTGATGTAAATAATGTATAATGATGTATAAGTGATAAAGGCTACTAAAGAAGTAACTGCAGTAAAGCAAATATAATAACTAAAACTAAAAAAAAATTAACAATAAAATAAACTTAAAAATTAGTATGCAATAGGACGCAAAAATTATGCAGGTGGCAGTATTGTGGCTGAGCATTATAATCAGTGTAATTCATGTTTATAAACATATAGTATATGTACACATGAGATCAATTAATATGTAACCTTGTTTCTCACTGTTCAACGTAGTAAAGTGGATTCCTAGCTTAAGATGTTTGATTTTCACTATTTTGTGATTGACACAGAAGGGTTATTTTTTTTTTTTCAATTTCTGTAAGATTGCTCTGGGTCAATATATTCATAGTTGATCTTTGAACAAGCACCATAAAATGCACCCACCCATGTAGCTTTGATAGATGAGAATGTTTCACACACACAAGACTTAATTGGAGAACTTTGGACACACAAGTGATTCTGCTTTTAAATTTGATGAAGTACTCTGAAAGTTCTTTCCTAATATTGTGCCAAAACTGGAGTCTCTTCCACAAAGCTGGGTTTATGGAGTTAGCTAGATAACTGGATACCCGTCTAAAAGGAATGTCCCTCAGCTCTATATTTTAGATATTCTTCTGCTCAAACCTGATGCATCTAATAAACTCATCAACAGCCCCCTCTGACATTAAAGTGCATGTGATATTCCGAGGAGAAAACTACAACATGCAGGGCAGTGGCCCACCAGGACAGGGAACTACTGGGCTAAAGTGAGAAATGCTGATTGGCTGAATACCCCCGTTCACTTCGCTGGTTTATGTATTATATTTTGATCTTTTAGATGTGCACTTGTGTGTCCTCAAAGATTTTCTGACTGGTTAAACGAGGTGTTTCCCTAATACACAGCCTAAACTGCACATTAAGGTCCAATTTTTGCGGTGTGTCGCCTGCACCTCTGAACGAGTCTCTCTGGCTCTTTACGGGAAATAAAGCAGCTTCCAAAAACGCCTGAATGAAAACATAAATTAACCGGGCTGTGTCAATTCGCTTGCTGGATTAAAAAAGGAATAATCTATGCTCTAAATCCATGCAAATCTTTGTGGACTAAAAGGGCTGAAACTATGCCGGTGTCGCTCCTGAACGCGGACATATTTGTGGACGTGCCCTCGTCCGCGGACTCCGCCATGTCGACTCGGCGACGGCGCCGCTGATTGGCTGAGAGCGCAGTTCCCCGGATGGACCCGTGGGGTAACTACGTCATTGTTCACCGCCGGACGCTCTGTGGATATTAGAATGGACGAACTCAACTAAATCTTATCAATAAAATTACAGGTAGGCCTTTGTTTTAACTTTAACGTGCTGCGCGTGTGCTCGGTTTGCTCCGTTACCCGCGCTCATCCGTCGGGAGGCTGATTGAACGCGCTGTGTTACCGAAAAGCGCTGCTCTGTATTTGATGGCGAGAGCGGGGCCAGCGTTTCCTCGACCAACCGCACGCCGGCGAATTTTAAATCCTCGAGCCCCTCCTATTCGGGTCTCCTCCAGCTCGTGCGCTCAGGTGTTTTAAAAAGGTCGCGCTGTTGGAGCCGGGGGATGGGGAAAAGCGCGCGAGATCCGGGACGGGGGCTCTGTGTGAACATGTGTGAATGCTCCAGTCCCTTGTTGTCTCGCGTAACTCCCCCAGCGTTCCATCTGTATTGTTACGTTTTGCCGTTACCATGGCGTTCAGGTCCACGCGCCGTCGCTCGGTCCCCGGTATCAAACAACAGATTACAGCCGAGTACAGCTTCATAATCATCTCACCCTAATCCGTCCCTCTCCTGGTACAGAGGTACAGTAACGTTATACACAGTTGTGAGTGCTCCGTGTTTTTCTGCCGGTTTGGAACCGAGGCCTGTATGGTTCACGAAAGCCTCCGCTAGCTTCGCGAGCTAACGATAACTGTTATTGGCGGACGGAGGTGGGAGGAGGCGGCGTTTCGTTTGTAGTAACACGACAGACAGCGCATGGGTCACAAGTCACGCCATGAAACTCTCTTCAAGTGAAGTGAGCGTGAAGTGAATTCTCCGTTAAACAGTGTGGTGTCCTGAGCACCTTTTCAGTTCATTATATAACTGACTGCGCGGTGAGGCCGCGAGAGACAGCCCTGGCCATTCATAATAAAAGCTAATGCTATTTTAGCTAGCCAAAGTGTCTCAAGTGGCTCCCTAATCCCTATGTAGTGTACAGAGTAGGCAAAGAAATAACGACATGTGCACCCAAACAGGCCAATTTATTTTCTTCAATAGGCTGCACCCGGGCTCCCTCTCCGTCATCAAGTACACAATTGACTTTGAAAGCCAGTTTGTTTAGCAGCCCGTTTGTTTTCTGCGATGCACTTTGTAGGAAGTAGGGAGCGATTTGAGGTTCAGCTCAAGTTGCTTTGCTCGAGCCTATGCTCAAACGAAACTTCTCTCCCCGCCAAGAGGTATCTGACGTCCCCCAAAACAAATGTAATAAAACAACAGAGTGGCTGCTATAAATTCCACCGTTTAAAGTTTCAATCTTAGGCTTTCACTAATGTCGACGTCCCGACTACGTTTCCTGCAAGTCACGTGTTTCAGCGAGACAGCCCACAAATCTCCTTGTTTCTCAACACTGTTCTACTATCATCACATGGTCAAATATTTACGGGAAATACAAACACAGTTCCAGAGAAGTTGGGACGTTTTGTACCTTGCGCTAAAAGCACGAATCTGTGATTGTTAATGCTCTTGACTCTGAATATAACAGAGACGAATGCAAAGAAGATATTTCCAGGGTTTTCACAGCTCGACTTGATTGTATATAATAAACAAAAATGGACATTAAAGCCTTCGAGACACTCCGCAAAACCTGGGATGGGGCAAAGTAAAAGTTGTATGTACATATATATTAAAAAAATAAATAAATATATATTTTCATAAGAGTTGGAAAGCTGTGAAAAATATAAGTGGAACTGCATTAAAAACGTATTTCTCTCAGAAGGCCTTGTTTATTTCAATAAGACAAGGTTAACTGAGGGCTTTCACATTCTGCTATACATAATATTGTGACATGAAGTGCAGAAACTGTTCAATGAGTGTGACTTTAGGACTCTGATGGCATTGCAAGAGAAACCGTAATGCAAGTATAATGTAGCTGCATGGGCTTGGGAGCAATACTATTACTATACTATATACTGTTTGCTATTACTTGCACATAGTTTCCCCCTAAGTCAGTCTATCTTATAAATTTGATATTTTTGATATATAGTGCTTTGATTCAATTGTCTGTTACAATTGTAACAATGCATATATTCTGATATTCTGACCAGTATTGAAACTCAAATAAGCAATCCTGTGTATGTATATATGTGTGTGTGTGTGTTTTGAAACTTAGTTAAATATATTTTTAATACCATTTAAAGAAGTATACTTTTTTTTAAATGGTTCAATCCTTTACATTCGTCTCCAGTCTAATAATGTTTTATATTCAGTTTAGTTTGAAGTTGATATTTTCAACTGGCATAGGCATGTATTGTAAATTTGTAATTTGTTCTTAATGGCCTGCCTGGTTTAATCACATTTATATAAATAAATAAATGCGTATATTGTGTTTTATTTAATCTAGTATGAAAATAAATGATGTCATTTTCTAAAATATGTGTTTTTTCTTTATATATATATATATACAGAAATGAACAATGACAATAGTTGACAAGCCTTCAGAGAAGTCTGACCTTGAGTCAGAAGGGTCACAGTACTCCAGCTCTCTGACACCTTTCACTGGAGAGATGGATGGTGGAAGTTCAAGCTGGAGTGTAAGCTCTTCTGCTACAGAGATCTCAAGGGCTAAAACAAACTGCTTGGCTCCCAGCATCGGCACAGCTGTGTACGGCAGCAACACAGTTCTTCAGACCGAGAGGCTCAAGGAGCCAGGTAAGTACATTTCAATCTCATGTTACTAGAATTCTGTATTTACATGTCTTGTATTAATGTTTTACTATGATAAGTTTAGGTCAAGCATTACGTTAATAAACGTTTAAGAAACCATGTTTACCTAAAATATAATAAAATTGAACTTATTAGCAGCCGTGTTGCTTTATAAAACTCCTAGACAGGGCTCAAAATGTAATGCAACTGCCTCAATTTCTCTACAGTGGTGATGGCCTGTGGGGATGGAATAGCTCTGCCCCAGAAGGTCCTGTTTCCATCAGAACGTGTCCAGTTGAAGTGGAACCAAGTCCATCGAGTTGGAGCAGGTCTCCAGAACCTGGGCAATACATGTTTTCTCAATTCTGCTCTTCAGTGTCTTTCATACACTGCACCTCTTGCCAATTATTTGCTGTCGAGGGAGCATTCTAAAACATGTATGTCATCATGTATCATGGTTTTGCTGCAAACTTTCTTAATTCTGATTTATTTAGCAATGCTTCTGATCACTGTTTTTCATTTACTCAAAGGTCATGAACCAGGATTTTGCATGATGTGTACAATGCAAAACCACATTACCCAGGTGTTTGCCAACTCGGGAAATGTCATCAAGCCCATTGGCGTGTTGAATGAACTGAAAAGTAAGCTGGCACCTTCCGATAAGTGAGAATGTAATACTTCTCCTACTTAGATGCAGGCATTGGTAAATGGGTCCTTTATATTTATCCTTTAGGGATTGCGAAACATTTCCGCTATGGGAGTCAAGAAGATGCGCATGAATTCTTGCGGTACACAGTGGATGCTATGCAAAGATCCTGCCTGCCTGCAATTAAGTAAGTCCGTGTGAACCATAATATTTTTAAAAGTCTTTTGAATTGTGAGGAAATGACAGGAAATTCTAAAATATTGCAATTATTAGGTAACAGGTGTCATAGGTAAAGAAGCCATCACTCATTTTCTCAAAATATTGTTTTTCATGTTATAAAACAGCCTTTATAATGACACCTATGATCAGACTCATTATTTTTCATGTTTTCATTCTGTTTTCCTTGGTTACTTTATGGGTATAGCTGTTAATATGTGCTTGAATGTTCCAAAACTGTACATGCTTAATCTAAATTTACAAAATAGTACAAATGATTTATTATCTTTATCCTCAGACATTGACTTAGGCTATACACATAACCTGCCTATACCTCATTTGGGAACATTTCCTTATATGGTGCTCAGAATATCTTACCTCATGTTTTATTTAGGCCTCTGAACCTATAAATGTGCACTATGGTAGCACAATTTGACAAAGTAGCACAACTTGTAAGATGCTTCTGGGGCTAACCATGTTTTACTTGGCTTTTCATCGCTTCCT
This sequence comes from Hoplias malabaricus, assembly GCF_029633855.1. Lineage (NCBI taxonomy): Eukaryota > Metazoa > Chordata > Actinopteri > Characiformes > Erythrinidae > Hoplias > Hoplias malabaricus. The sequence continues at coordinate 21,315,570 of NC_089802.1, read as the reverse complement.
GCAGCGAGAGTCAGGGTCCAGCTTTTTACGATTTTTGTTTTGAAAGAAAGTGCTGGTACAGTTACCATTTTAGTAAAAGACCTAAGCCTAGTCGTACAGCTGATGTGACTAAATCAGTAAGTTTTAAATGCAGATCTGGCTCAGCACCCATTTTTGTTATGGTACTTGGTCTTGTCATCTCTTTGGCAAGTGGTGAACAAGTTTTTTCACCAATTTTGTATGGTTTACCTGCTTCTGTAGTCCACAAGCTAGGGTGGGAGGATGTTCCTTGAGATTTGGAAACTGGAGCAGTAGTATTCTTTATTGTGGATACTTTTTTAATGTAAAATGTAATACATTTTATTTAAACAGAATTATGAAAATACTTTTTTCAGTGAGTGTAGAAAAAAGATGTCCTCTGGCATACCACATCCCACAGTTTGAGAACCATTGCACTAGTACTAATAGAATGGTACATCAAGCATAATTCTGAATATGCTTATATTGCAAGTAAAACAAATTGGTTTAACAGTTGCTTTTGAAGCTGAATCTCAGACAGAGATTGTTGTAAACTGGCTTATTAAACCTAGACTTGCTCAAAATCCATTATTTTTGCGTCATATTTCAAAATTGTATGTACATCTATTTAACTATGCACTAAAGGATACATTTTGATTTATGAGAGACTTGCTCTTATGCAATCTTTAAAATTGTATTATAAATTGGATGAATTTTAATAATCAAAACTATACATCATATGATGTCTCTGATCCATTTTTGACATTTTCATTTTTTCAGAGTGGACAGGCAAACACAGGCAACCAGTCTTATCCATCAGATCTTTGGGGGTTATTTGAGATCCAGAGGTGAGTTAAATAATTTGTATAAGTTAATTAAACTAGATCATGTTTTCTTTAAAGTCTGAGTGATAACCATTAATATATTGCTTGTGTTTTATGATATGTGTTTATAGTGATGTTCCCAGCCGATGATTAATTGTCGTAAAACGTGCATTTAGGAAACTCAGACTTTCTTTATGAGGATCCTGATGAGGATCATAATGATTTTTTTTTCCTCATTTCATAGTGAAATGTCTAAATTGCAAAGCTGTTTCTGACACCTTTGACCCGTATTTGGATATTGCACTGGATATTAAGGTAACAGCAGGTTTTGGTTGGTTTGAAAACATCTCCTAGTATTCCTAAAAGATTAAATGTGTAATGTAACCTGCCCGCACAATGTCTGAGTTTAAAAAAATTCCATACAGGCCAGTGTGACAGAAGTAGTAGCTAAACTGTTGTTCTGTCTTGCAGACTGCCCCGACCATTACTAAAGCTCTTGAGCAATTTGTTAAGCCTGAGCAACTTGATGGGGACAATGCATACAAGTGCACCAAGTAAGTGTCACATAAACAGCATATGAACATCCTTTAGTTGTCTGCTGCACACTCTCAGAAAAAAGGTACAGTAAAAGTACATTATAGTTTCTAAAGTTACAAACAGTGTAACACCTTTAAAGGTACAGCAGTGGTGTTAAAGTCCAGTTGTGTTCTTCTGAAGAAGAGGATGTAATGTAAATTTAAAGGAGATGTGAATATTTGTAATATTTAATTATAGAACTCAGTAAAAGAAAAACAACATGTTATAAGTCCTGGAGATGAAATTGGGCTAATGAAATCAACGCAGCTTTAAAATTTACAAATAATATACAATAACGTACAATTATTTTCCCTTACTAAAAGTAGTGAATATATATCCCTGGGGTAGACAAGACATAAAAATATATTCCAGATTTATTCTTTGTATTCCTGTTCATTATCACACGATGACCTTGTTCAGCTCTGTGAGTGCAACATTGTGTGCTCTTTCATATACAACTATTTAATCGAGAGACTGAATCTATTGTCTTTCAGAATCTGTAATTTCAATATGCACCTCGTTGTGTTCTCTGTTCTTCTTATAGATGTAAGAAAATGGTTCAAGCCTCGAAGAGACTTACCATTCATCGCACCTCCAATGTGCTTACTATATCTCTGAAGAGATTTTCTAACTTCACTGGAGGCAAAATTGCAAAGGTATGGTCATAAATCAGGCTTATATGTTTTTAATCAATTATGTAGTATGATGTAAATATATAAAAGCATGCAAAAATGTACTGACAAGCTGTACTATGTTTTCCCCCCTGCACAGGATGTGAGATACTCAGAGTATCTAGACATGCGCCCTTTCATGTCCCAGTCTCATGGGGAGCCACAACTGTACGGACTGTACGCTGTGCTAGTCCACTCTGGCTTTAGCTGCCATGCTGGCCACTACTACTGCTATGTAAAGGTTAGTTTTGCCTTAACCCTTAATATATATGTATATGCACTTATTAGCCATAACACTAATGCCATCTCCTTGTTTCTACATTCATTATCCATTTCTCAGCTTCATTTACCATAGATTTGTATTTTAGTTCTACATTTAGTGACTGTAGTCTGTCTCTGGTTCTGCATACTTTATTAGCCCCCTTCCATTATGTTGTTCAGTGGTAAGGACCACCACAGAGTAGATATTATTTGGGGGATCATTCGTAGCACTGCAGTGATGCTCATGTGGGTGTGGTGCATGTCACATTGGTATAAGAGGATCAGTATGTTACTGTATACATTGCACATATATAGCTATAGGACTGACTATCAGTAATGAGTTGAATATCAAAGACAATCTGTGCTCATTTGTTTCAGGCATGCAATGGCCAGTGGTATCAAATGAATGATGCCTTAGTGTCTGTCACTGACATAAGGTCTGTGCTGAACCAGCAGGCATACTTGCTTTTCTACATCAGGTAGGCTTGTTGATTCAATGAGGCTTAAGTGGATTTTTAAATAATGATATTCTGCTGATAAATATCCATATGGAAAATGACTATTGTAAACATCTTTCCCCATCCTCTAATTTATTGTTTAGGACGTCAGAGTTGAAAAATTGTGGCGAGTTTAACCAGGTGAACGGCCAGTCATCCCCTCGCCCAGTTGCGACTCCCAAGATGAACGGGCCTCAGTATACCTCCTTTATTGGTCCACAACTTCCTCCAGAGATGTTAAAGGTACAGCTACAACATTCTGTAGACCATTTTACACTAAAGACTTTGGGTCTGTCCCAAAACCTATTGAGCTGTCTACATAGAAAGCATTTTGCATCATAGTGTGCACGCACCCAACATGTAGCCTGCTCCAGTTTTTAGATACATTAAATATGCTGTCTACTGAGATACCTTAATCTGGCCAAATTTTAAGGCAGCTGTTACTGTTACTCAGCCACTAGGGCAATTCCAGGGCAAGCACAACTTCTGTGTATTTAGTTTTTCTCTATATATTATTATATAACATTATATAATGATCATAAAGGTCTTTTAATGTGTCTACAATCTAATTTATTTCCAATTATGAACAGATTCTAAACCATTTATAAATCTTTAAAGGGTACCAGTAATTTTAACTGATAATTTAGGGTTCTATCTTGTCCTTAACAAGCACTTATGTTTATTTTGTAGAATAACTCCTATGTAAATGGGAATGGCTCCTCGAAGGAGTACCTCAGTGGCTCAAAGCCCAGCAGCAGCAGTTTTAGCAGCGGCATGACCAAAACGGGCTCCAGTCTGTCTGCCTCTTCTTCCTCCTCATCTCATCAACTCGTCCGACCTTCAAGCATCTCTGAGCCATCAAAGAGGCCCAAGCTGACTTTCCTCATTGGCCAAGGAAAGACAGTGAGGCCTAAGTCATGCCCAGGCTTCTTTTCATCCTCAGCCTCTCACACTCACTCACAGCCATCGTCCTCTTCATCACAATCTACCTCAGACCTCCACCACCATGCGCAGGTAAACGGTACATCTGCCAGTCACAACAGAACTGCTTTCCTGGTTCCATATGATGAGGAGTCGTCCGACGAGTCTGACCAGGAGGGAGGAGTTTTGGACAATGGTACTGCAAAGACTTACAGTGCTGCCAAGTCAGCTAATGGGAAAGTTGGGGTGAAAAGTGCCCCATCCCATAGCTCCAGCTCGCTTACCCCCAAAACCAATGGCTCTAACAGCTTCTCTCTGATGCACATGCATGAAAATGGACATGTTACTAGTGCTCAAAATGGACATCACAAAGTCAATGGCTGCAAACATGCTGATAAGGTATGAAATAATTATAATCTATAATAATTTGCTATAAAATAGCATCTCAGATTTAATTATGGCTTGTTGCCTTTTTTGAAAATGTAATTTATTTAAGTGTCCATTGAAGTGTCTATTTGAAACATAAACTTAAATATATTGTCATTTTATAACATACAACAAAATTTTTCCTTTGCATTTTTTAATCTCTGTTGGCTAAGTGGCTAAATTACAGACTCAAAATCATTGTGATGCTTCACTGACCTGTAATAGGTAGAACAGAGCTTCTGCCATTGCTGCACGAGCTTAGCACGGCAAAAAACTGCACCATGTATCTTTTGGAGGAGGGTAGAATCCCACCCCCTCCCAACTGTTGGTTTCAGTAGTGCTGTAAAAATGAATTACACTAGGGGGAGCCCTAAGAGCAAAAACCACAAATCTTACCTACTGTTCCTTTAACTGAAAGTGAAGTACATATGAGTGGCTGATTTTGATTTTGATGTTCTTCAGGCTACAGGAAGTATATCTTCTTCATCTTCCACCATCAACCCTTCTAATGGTCTGGACACCCAGCCTAAACCTAGTGTGGCATGGTAATCACCAGCTTTGCTCAGTCAGATGTTTTAATATTAAAATATGCCACAGCATAGGAGACAAACACAAATCTTTTCTATTTTTTTCTCCTGTGTTCAGCTCCAAGCCTGTGAGTCCAGATCATCCACTTTCTCCTCTTGCGGTGTCTGAAAGGGCTGAAATTCTGCTAGATGCAGCGCACCCAAGATCTTCACCTCCACTTGCTGCGGAATCAGCTGTAGAAACGCTGACTAAACCAGCAGATGAGACATCTGACACTCAGACAGCCTTAACGGACGTTATGGAGTCCGGGCCTTCTCAGCCCAACGAGGCCAGTCTTAGTCTCAGAGTGAACAATGGAGACATGGTTCCAAATGGACCGAAGGCATCACCTGAAGCTGCAAGGAACATTACAGGAGATAGCAAAGAAGACACAAAATTGTCACGATTGGATAGACCTGGCTCTCGAGAAGAAAAGAGAACAGTTGAAGAGCGTGAGAGAAATTGCAACAGAAATTTGGACCAGCCTCATGTTTCGGCCACCATAAAGGACAGGGAACGAGACAAGGAGAGGCACAGACATTACCGAGAGCGAGAGGACAGGAGCAGAGAGCGATATGGATACGGCCATAGGCTAGACAAAGACTACCGTCCACCCAGGGAGCGCTCCCTCAGTAGAGAGAGGCACTACCGAGAACGATTGGCGGGTAGATCCTGGGACAAAGACAGACGTGGTTACTACCACAGGGACCACCACTACCACCGCAAAAGAGGCAGGGAAGAGCGTAGCTGGGATCGAGATTGGGACCGAGACAGAAGGGTTCAGCCCAATGCCTATGACGCTCACTCACGCTTCTCTGGACACCACTACTGGGATGGGGGCTCCAGCCACTGGCGACATGCCACCGAGAATGGTCGTGACAGGAGGCACTACAGTGTAGAGGAGAGCAGCTCCAAAGCCAAACCCCCATCCCACCACTCCATTAGCCCAGAATCCAGAACGTCAACAGGGAAAAGGTGCTTGTTGGAGGAAGACGAGGCTTCTGAGGAGAACCCAGCCAAGAAGCATAAGAAGTCAAAGAAAAAGAGGAACAAAGACAAGCAAAGGTGAGTGAAGATTTTAAAGAAACTAGCTCTCTATTCACTATTCCCTACATTTCTTACTGTACAGTGCACTATTATAGGGAACTTAATTTAGGAGGGTAGTAAACGAATTCGGACATCTCATGCAGATTATTAACCATACATCTCAGTGCCTCGTGGGAATCTACTATCTATCAGCTAGTGCACATTTGTTGCACACTATCTTTGGCGGAGCATTGTGGGATTGTTTGAGTGCACTGAAAATAGTCCACTATGTATTCGGACACCACTACAAGATGGCAGGACCCCAAATAATGCACTATATAGTAAAAAGGGCACAGTTTCTGACACAGTGCCAGTCTGGAACATAAGTATGAGTACTAATGAGGGCATATGTTCATTCACCAGTTTCAGCTATAATCAAGATCCAGTCCTGTATTAAAGGAACTCTAGTTCTGTAGCTGTTCTTCTGACTCACAGATCAGCTTTTGCTGTAAGACATCTTAATATGACTCTCAGTTCCACACAGCAAACATTTAAAGCAGTTGCTGATAATGTGCGTTAATATCACTTCAATGACAAGAGCAAAACAGTTTCAAAGGAACATTGTGAGGCTTTACTGACTTGTAATAGGGAGAACAGAGCCTCTGTCGTTGCCACGCCATGCTCAGCACTGCAGAAACTTCACTATGTAACTTGTTAATTTAAGGAACAGTAGGTATGATTTGGGGGTTTTTGCACCTGGGGCACCCCCAGTGAAATTAATTTATAGAGCACTGTACTGAAATCAGTAGGTTGGGGGAGGGAGTCATTTCCTACCCTCCTCCAAAAGTTGCATAGTGCAGTTTCTGCAGTGCTGAACCTGCAGTAGGAATGACAGAGGCTCTAAGCTCCCTATTACACTGAGGTGGTGCATCACAGTGATTTTGAAGCTAACATTTTTTGTTTAAGGTGAAAATATTATGTAGTGTTTCTTTAACGTACGTAGTTGTTTTGCTCTTGTCATAGAAGTGACAAATACACATTATCAGCAGCAACTGCTTTAAATGCCTGTTGCGTGGAACTGAGTGTCAAGCTGCCTTATGTCTGTGAGTCGAAAGAACAGCTACAGAACCAACCCAGTTGTAAATTTCATTGTGACCATATGCTCAAAAGTTTGCCTGTGTTTTCCATCTAAGAACTAAATAAAAATGTGTTTAATCCTGAAGGACTTCTGAACGGGATGTCTCTGACAGGAGCGAAGACAACGGCTCCAGGCACCACAAAAAGAAGAAAAAGAAAAAGAAGAGGAGGGATGAGGAGAAAAGGCGGTGCTCCTCCACCCACAGCTCGGACGAGCAGGACCGGAAAGCCAAGAGTCCTAACGAGAGCGGGAGCCGCAAGCGCCGACACACCTCTGAGCTAGAGCTGCCTCCTCACAGCAACAAACAAGCACGGATTGAGGAATATCCACAACTCAGTGGTCACTCAGGTGCATAACACACCCTTTTTAAAAGAGATATTGTAATTTGATGTTTTTTTAATGTAAAATATCATTAAGATAGAGGGAAAAAATGTATGTATTGTACTGCAGACCTAAGACATTACAATGGAAGTGTTCATGGATTCTGCCACAATGGCATGGACGATCAAGTGAAATACAAACACTTGAACCACACTTCCACAAACAGCGATGGCAATGCAGGACAGCATGGAGAGACAGGCACTATGTGCCATGGAGATGTAAGTATAAATCTGTCATAGAAATCATGCTTTGTACTGTAATGTTATTGAATTGATTACTATCACCATATACAGAAAACAGTTAATGTGGGCAATTTGGCAAAATATATATTGCAATATTCACAGATAATATTATGACCACCTCCTTGTTTCTACACTCACTGCCAATTTTCTCAGCTTCACTGACCCTACAGGAGGACTTTAGCTCTACAATTTCAAATTGGAGTTCATATGCTGCTCTGCATACGTTGTTTGCCACCTTTCACCCTGTCCTTCAGTGGTCAGGAACCCCACAGAACCACCATAGAGCAGTTATGATTTGGGTGGTTGATCATTATCAGCGCTGCAGTGACACTGTGGAAGTGTGTGTTGAGCTGTTATGAATAGGAATAGTTTTTAAACACTGTGTCCACTCACAGGATATCTTTTAATTGGTGAACTATTTTCAGTCTAGCAGTGAAACTGAGGGGTTAGAAAAAAAACTGCAGCAGCCCTGCTGTGTCTGATCCACTTGTATGAACACAAAACAGAATAACACACCGCCACCTTATCAGTCACTGAAGAGCTGAGAACGATCCATCATGAAAATCATACCTGCTCTGTGGTGGTCCTGAGCAATGGAGAACTGGGTGAAAGGGGGCAAACTAAGTATGCAGAGCAACAGATAGACTACAATTTGTAATTGTAGGCCTACAAGTGCTCCTCTATCGTCAGTAGAGCTGTGAGGATGGACAGTGAATGTAGAAACGAGGTGGTCACGTTGACCAGTGCATCACTTAACCACCTCTGGTTTCCACAGGGACCTGCAAATCTCCAGTAAAGTGACAACAATCCTCATTCAATCCCAAGATGAATGTCTTTGATGGTATTTTAAAGCATTGCATAATTAAAGTACTAAAGACATATGATTTGTATTCTGTTAATACACATTGTAATCTGTTAATACACAATGTGTTTTTGTGAAGACATGGCCACAAACTTAGAACAAGAGAGCTCTACAGCTTCAGAATGAGCTTCTTAAAACTGAAAGGGTGCTTTAACAACATACTGTATTTTTATCACAAAAATGTTTTTAAGATTTTTTCTTTAATTTAAAGATTTTTTAAAAAATCATTCTTTACAAGCTGAAAAAAGTATAATTAATATATACAAGTAAAACAGAAGAAAAAGCCTGGAGCTTTAACATCAGAATTGCTGCTCAGACAAAGACTCAGGACTTTCTCACTTGTGAAGATGAGACGAATTCTCCCTTTAAGGACGTGTTACCTGGAGAGGGAAACTCAAATGAACATGCTGCATAAGAGGAGAAAGACTACCCGTCTCCCGGCTGCAAGCTTATGATGTCACCGTTCTCACATATCTGTTTAGAACTATCTCAACGGAGCAGACTTTGCTGTTGCTACGTGTGCACTTACACCACAGTTAACCTGGACACACTTGAGGACATCTTTTGTCGTTTTGCTTTGCTTTCAAAGCCTTCCACCCCATTATGCCACCCCTCCCATACACACACCCCTCCTTTGTGTAACATCTTTCAAGCTCAAGATCTTGAACATGGAATTCTCCTAGAACCATCTTGTGGCATTATTCTCCTTTTTCCTGTTTTTGTTGTCACCTCCCGCCCTTTGCAAACATACGATAAAATTCTTATTGCGTTGTATGTATGGCTGTGAGAGAGGTTTTTTTTTTTCCTTGTTTATTTTTAAATAATTTCTTTGTCAAAAATACTGTGAATGAGTTTTAAGTTCAACTGTACTATCAGTTATGTTTTCAGTCCTGTATCAGGAGTTCAGTATAGACACTTCTTTTAGTATAAATCACTCAGCATAAACGTAGGCCATGTTTCAACATGTGAATACCCCTCCCCCTTTTTTCAGCAAAAGGAAGTAAAAATGGTATATTCAATTCTTAATACATTTAACTGTAGCATGTCAAAATAAATTTATACATTGTACATTATATACTGATTGAGGGAAAAGGCCTTAATGTCTACAATTGTAATATTTTCTCTCAGTATGTTTACAGAATTTTTGTTGGGGTGAATGGATATGTAAACAAGATGATGGGTTGAGTGTTTGGATTTGTATAGGGCGAGGACTGTCCTCACCTTTTGGATTAAAAAAAAAAAAAAAAAAAAAAAAAAAGACAAGCATGATTTTATCTTTCACTGCATGTTAGTGTTTTCATGGGCTATTGTTAAGCCTTTTTTCATATTTTGCATTTACACTGAGGTCGTTTTTGGTTGTCGTCTATTTACAGATGGAGCGATCGATTTATTTTTTGCACTTCAGGTTTCAGAAGCTTCAAACTATTATTCAGTGGTTCACCTAAATGTTTCTGCAGCACCCCATCCCAAAAGACTCTCTATTCAACACACACACACACTTTTGTCATTTGTTTCCAGATTCCATGGGAATTTATTTGAAACATTCAAAAGAGAAAATAATAAAATTATAATACAAAATTTCTTATTGGAAAAAAAAAAAAAACCCAATAAGTTAAAATCACAAATGACATTTTACAATGCAATTATTACAAGTGACATGCTTTATTACTCATCCGCCTGCCCCCAAACACACACACACACACTTTGGAAACTACTATTAATTAGTAAGAAACCTTCCTTTCCTGCTCTTCACTGAATTGTATATGATGATGATATACTTACTTTTTTTGTCTCATCTTTTATCATCTATCTTTTCTCAGCTTTGTTTTGTAGCAAGTTACCAACAAAGTTCAACTGTTCACATCATTTGAGATTTAAACTCAAGCATTATTATCATAGCTAACAGACTGAAGCATTTTTTGCTGAAGGGTCAGGATTATTTACTTACACAAATGTCGCTGAGATGAAATGGTCAACTGGTCATATTCAATTATGGGCTTTTTAAAAGTAATATAATTTTAAATAAAAAAAATATATAAAGAACTGGATTAAAATATGTTAAGGCTTCATACACAGACCAACAAAAGACAAGAGCAGGTGGAAATTCTTCACTTAAAACACTTTCGTAACAATTTGATGCATCATTTTTTTTATTTATTTATTTATTTTTGCCTTTCGTTGATTCACAATGGACATAAACCTACGATTAATTGAGCCTCCGAAATGTAGAATGATCATCTAGAGTTTTCATGAGTTTCCAGATCTTGGTATATTCTAAAACTTTACATTTTCAACATCTTAAACCAACCCCTCCTGCTGATTTACCTCATCATATCTATGATCTAAAAGCACAGAAGTTCGTTCTGTCTTTTGTAGTGTGTAACTCTAGTCAGTTTTGATTCACTCACTGTCTCCCTAACCGCCTGATTCACCCGCTGATATTTGAATCACTCCTGGAACCGATAAAATGATCCAAGAACAATTAAAGAATGGAAGCCCTGTCTGTTTTACTGCTAAACCTCTCTGAATGATCAGATGGCAATAATCCAGTTGGAACATTGCTCTGTATAAAGTAATCCAACAGGAAAAATCTACATAGTATTAAAGTATAGTCAGCCAGCAGAGGGCAGGGTGGTTCTAGACGTTCTTAGTGACAGGATGTCATTTCTGTCGGTGTTATTTTTACAGTTCTGTACAAGAGAGTAATTATTTTAAAATCAAAGCTATCCTTTCAGAGAGGTAAGGCTAACAAACACCCAACACAATATCTACAGTCCATTGTTCTTCCATACCAATAGGACACATGTCCAGTTTTACCTGCACATAACAATGAGGTATACACCAGTCATAAGAGTGTTGTCTTTACTCATACTAGAACTACATATCTCTGTTCCCCACTTGTAAACCCCTCCAGCTTTAAGGGGCTTCCAAAGTCATTAAGAGAGGGACCCCTGCGGACAAGCAGCCGGCAGATTCTCCATTAGAGCAAATAGTCTGGCAGAGGTCATTCCGCTCTCACTTCTTAGTGGCCACCCGCCGCTTTCTGGTCGCCAGCATTTCATAGAATGGGTCCCTGCTGATGCTGGCCCTGCGAGGAACAGAGGGACAAATTCATTAAAGGCTGTAATCTTGTTTCACTGGCTTAGACCCTACAATGGTGTGTTTTTTCCAGAGAGTTTTCAATAGTTATTTCATATAACTTAGTGCTTGACATCTAAAATATCAATATCAGCACAACCAGTATTTTATACATAGTTGACTGTTCACCGATTTTGCACAACTACATGTATAAAATTAGGTATAAGACAATATTTTACCCTTACTTAGTATATTCAGCTAACATACGATAAACCACTTTTGGACTAAACATATCTAACCCATGAAATGAAATGCAGTTCACTGGAGCAGCTCCATGTGAGCCTAAGAGCAACACATCCAACACTGTAAACTGCTTTTTCTGGCCACCGAAGGACATGGTGAAAGGAGGAAAACAAAGTGTAACAAATGGACTACACTCTGTAAGAGTAAAACTACAAAATGCTCCTGTGGACATTGGAACTTAGAGAATGGACACTGTGTAGAAACAACATGGTCGTAATGGTATGGCTCACCAAAATAATCCAACATTAGAATTTCAGATCAGTATTATTCTCAACTTAAAGGGAACTTGATTGTAGGGAAACGCTCTTCTCTGGTTTGTTTATTCTGATGCACCGTGTCTTTTAAGGTGGAATGTTAAGTTAGAGGGTCAAAAACAAAACAAAAAAGAAAAAAAAGACTTGTCTGTAAGATTTTATTCACTGTTTGAACTACCACTGAAACTAATTTGTAACTTGAGTTTAGTTTTGTAGCACTTTTGTTTTGTGTTTACGTTTCCGCAGTCAGCGCTCTCCTGAATTTTAAGTAAGTTCTATCCACAGCAAAAATAAATAAATATTACCCACCTATGGAGCAGGAAAAAAGCAATATCCTTATATTAGTTCATGCTTTTCAAAGTTTGGAGGCATATTCCTAGCATACCGGACCGAGACATTTTTTGTTTTTTTTAAGCCATTTACATGGAGTATTGTAAGCAAATTAGACCAGCTTCAAGCACACAAACAGAATAGAGAACAGCAGGAAATATCCTCAGAATTTTTTTTAAAAAAAATAGCTTTTTGATTAAAATCATGGATGTCGCCTTTAATAATCAAACCCTCACAGCAAATGTTTCAACATGTATATGTTTCCCTATGAAAAAAAATGTGGCGGCACCTTTATTTTAAGAGCAGGTCAATGATTACAGATGAAAATGAAGTTTTATGACTAACTCATTTATTAATTTACTGTAATGTGTATTTTAATTAATTAGCATTGTTTCTGATAAAGGGGCGGCACAGCAGTGTCGCAGTCACAAAGCTCCAGGGACCTGGAGGTTGTGGGTTCGATTCCCGAACTGGGTGACTGTCTGTGAGGAGTTTGGTGTGTTCTCCCTGTGTCAGAATGGGTTTCCTCCGGGTGCTCCGGTTTCCTTCCACAGTCCAAAAACACACGTTGGTAGGTGGATTGGCGACTCAAAAGTGCCCACAGGTGTGAGCGTGTGATTGTGTGTGTTGCCCTGTGAAGGACTGGTGCCCCCTCCAGGGTGTATTCCCACCTTGTGCCCAACGATTCCAGGTAGGCTCTGGACCCACCGCGACCCTGAACTGAATAAGCGGTTACAGATAATGAATGAATGATTCTGATAAATAAATGACTAAAATTAAAAATCAAATATTACCTACAGCCAGGGACAATCTTCCAATTTTAGAGATGTTTTACATGGTAAGGTGTCAAACATCAGGCCAGATAGTCTGACAGATTTTAGAGACATTAAAGAGCAAAATAGGATTCTTTGTACATTGACAATGGCTTTGAAATACCAAGATACGGACCCTAGTTCAACCAAGGGTACAAAACTTAAATTGTGGAAGCCATTGTGTAACCATCTCACATTCTCCAAATACTGTCTTACGTTTTCTCTGTGATTTCTTGTTCAGATTAATGTCCAGCAAAAATATCAAAGGCACATCACACATGTTTACAAATATACCAGGAGCCATAAGAAAAAAAAAAATCAAAAGGGATAGCGTGTGGTTGGCAGAAGGATGCAAAAAGCCACTGGGTTCCCGGCACTTCCACAGGACATGCTGAGGCAGCCTTTACTATACAAACAGTCTGCCCTGACCACTGTGGAGAGAGACACACTAAAATAATAGTGAGGGGACCCAGCGCTGAATGCTCACACAGAGCAGCTCCCCACATTCATAGAACATTCATCATCACCTTCAAATCAGCTAGACCTGTAAAATTGAACATCATCCATATAAAATATACAATTAATATAGAATATGGTACAATTGTGTTCCTTAACTAAAGGTATTGAATATGTACACTGAGCTGTAGTCTGTCAAATTGAGAAAAGAATTATTATCAACCACACTACCCAACAACATCAGACACCCATTCCTGTATATGTTCACATTAACTCACTTTTATTCATGAATATGTTTTAAACATTCATTCATTCACTCATTCATTCATACACCGTCTGTAAACGCTTATCCAGTTCAGGGTCACGGTGGGTCTGGAGCCTACCCGGAATCATTGGGCGCAAGGCAGGAACACACCCTGGAGGGGGCGCCAGTTCTTCATTGGGCAACAGACACAGTCACACATTCACTCAAACACTCACACCTACGGACACTTTTGAGTCGTCAAGTCACCAACCAACGTGTGTTTTTGGACCGTGGGGGGAAACCGGAGCACCCGGAGGAAACCCATTCCGACACGGGGAGAATTCAAACTCCTCACAGACAGTAACCCAGAGTGGGACCAGAACCCATAACACCAGGATCTTGGAGCTGTGTGACTGAATAAAATATTGTTCTTCAAACTCACTCACACCTACTACTTTATAGAAAAATAATTCTTATATTTCTTATTTGTTATATATCACTATTTGTTTGTATTTACTGTGATTATGATTTATACAAGCACCACGCTCACTGAGAAGGCATTAGTTTAAATATATATAATTATCTTAGGTGCCTTAGACTTCTGCACAGTACTGTATGCTCATGTTTTCTATTGCGAAAAAGATCTACTCTGGTCACTCCAGGCCCTGCACTCTTACCAGCGCCACAGTCTGAGAAAGTGATTGCAATCTTCACAATCAAGAGTGCACCAGCAAATGTGGCACTGAGCCTTGTTCTTCATCTAGCCTGATCACTATAGTGATGAGAAAACCTTCAAGTTGTCTCTATGTACATGCATTTAGCTCTTTATTTGTATCAAATATCTTCATGACGAAGACTGGAAATCATTTTTCAGTGAAGGGACATGTGGGTCTTCATGCTTTTTTAACTTTTTAGCGTTGTTGCCATTTCCACCTGAAATTACAAGCCCAAATCCTGAGGCTGTCTACTCTAATATTAGGCTTCAGCTTCTAATGTATAATTACAGTAATGGCAAGTGTAATTTTAAGGTACCTGCTCACAATCAATGGCATTTTGTATTTTATATATATATATTTTTTAAACTATTAAAAAAGGGCACATTGTTGTTGCATTTCACTGAAATGCTGCAATAAATGTTTGTATTTTAAAGTAATGTGTCTTTATTAATATTTTCTAAAACTAAGAAATTCAATGAAAAAAAAGATTAATTGATTATAAAAATATAAATTTGTTGCAGCCATAATTATTTATGTTTAAAATAAGGGTGTCGGAACAATGCTGCCACATAGTTCCCAGCTCCTGATTTTCACAATCCAAAAACACGTTAGTAGGGAGACTGGTTATGCAAACCTGTCCATAGAAGAAGAAGGAACACCTTTTATTAATCCCCTTGGGGAAATTGCTTCTATTTATTTGACTCGCCCATGGTATTGAACACACAAATACACACTCGTGAGCTATTCTTCACACACACACACAACTGGAGCAGGTGGCTGCCAACCACCTCTGCGCTCAGGGAAAAGTTTGGGGGTTAGGTGCCTTGCTCAAGTGCACTTTAGCTGTGAATGAATTATTTTCTTGCCAGTCCTGAGAATTGAACAGGCGACCCTCCAGCCTCAAGCTTCCTTCTCTAACCTTAAGCCCACCACTGCCCCCCACTCAGTGTGTGAGTGACGGGTGACAAACTTTTGCAATGTATCTGTCCACATATACACTAGCTTTTAGTCTTGGTTTATAGGTATCTACCCATTCAACACGACCGTGCTCTGGTCTTGTAAGGGCATAAATAAATATCTGGGGGTATTGCCAAGTGAAAATATTTTCCTATAAGTATTTGCCTTCTACTAGAAGGTTTGGGGCTGTGGGCAAAAATGTAAAAGTCTTTTGTCATGTAATGTTTTTGATCCCTAAAGATCCAGATCGCTTTGCAGCAACCCCACTAATAGGAGTGAGCAAAATTCATTCAGTGTATGAGCCTTACTTGATGGATTTGATCCATTCCTCCTTCTCCTCCGGTGTAGGGGCTGATATTCTATACACAACGTGGTTCCCCTCCACCACCCTGCCGTCTGCCTCTGTTTTGCATGCCTTGATCACCTGCCCTTTATGGCTTGGGTTGTAGAGTTCGAAGCAGTTCTAAAAAGATTAAAGGCCATTACTACTTACAACTTTTTTTTAAAGTGATTCGCTTCGTGTTTCACAAAATACTAAGAATAAAAGTGCTGATTAACACAATGCTTACTGGTTTTCTTGGCTCCTCCACTTCTCTTATGCTGAGGTTCTCCAGAGGAATGATCCCTCGTGGCTCCTTGTCCTAGGGATATATGAATTACGTTCCAGTCATTCTAATCTTCATTAATCAATAAATTAGCTTAGAGTCTAATATAACAGACATTACTCCACTAATTAGCATTTGGAATATTCCATCGGGCGGCACGGTGGCGCAGCAGGTAGTGTTGCAGTCACACAGCTCCAGGGACCTGGAGGTTGTGGGTTCGATTCCCGCTCCGGGTGACTGTCTGTGAGGAGTTGGTGTGTTCTCCCCGTGCCTGCGTGGGTTTCCTCCCACAGTCCAAAAACACACGTTGGTAGGTGGATTGGCGACTCAAAAGTATCCGTAGGTGTGAGTGAATGTGTGTGTCTGTGTTGCCCTGTGAAGGACTGGCGCCCTCTCCATGGTGTATTCCCGCCTTGCGCCCAATGATTCCAGGTAGGCTCTGGACCCACCGCGACCCTGAATTGGATAAGCGGTTACAGATAATGAATGAATGAATATTCCATGTCATATCCAAAAAACTTTTAAATAATCTTAAGTCTAACAGACGTGATTTTGTAATTTCTGACACTGTATGACATATTGTTATTTTAAAAAATAGATCAGAGTTGTTGTACAACCTAACAGCCATATCAAGCGTTGACTGTTTTTTCTATAGACATATAAACCGGTCATAATATTATGACCACCTGCTTGTTTTTACACTCACTGTCCATTATCTTCAGACACATTTTGTAGTGCTACAATTACATTTCATCTGTTGCTCTGCATACTTTGTTTGTCTCCTGTTACACTGAGACCCCCAGAGGACCACCACAGAGCAGGTATGATTTTCATGGTGGATTATTCTCAGCGCTGCAGTGATTGATGTGGTGGTGGTGTGTTAGTGTGTGTTGTGCTGTGCAGGACACAGCAGTGCTGCTGGAGTTTTTTTTAACCCCATGGGTCACTGCTGGACTGAGAGTCCACCAACCAAAAACATCCAGCCAATAGCATCCTGTAGGCAGCATCCAGTGACCACTAATTAAGGATTTGAGGACGACCAACAAAAATAGGCAGCGGCAGATGAGCTACTATCTCTGACTTTACATCTACAAGGTGGACCAATGAGATAGGTGTGTCTAACAGAGTGGACAGTGAGTAGTGTTTAAAAACTCCAGCATCACTGCTGTGTCTGATCCACTCTTATAAGCGCAACACACTTTAGAATTTGACTTTGTAAATGAAGGGTGGTCTCTAATTTTTGAATAGTAAAGTGATGCTTTATATTCTCCCTGTCTTGGAAAATGCCATTTTAAACCCACTAAATCTTTGTTGTACTGTGCGCAGGTTTCAAAGGCCACGGTGAGCCTTTTCTAGTTGTTTGAAAGCTGCTGTGAGATTACAGTGGAAAATGGTAGCCTTTTAACTGTGACATTTTATGTTTACCTTTCTCTGCTTTATCTGTAACATGCAAGAGATGGCATGCAACCAGCCGAGCGGGTTGCATCATATTCAAAAAGACAGAAATCTTTGCAAAGCCCCCCCACCCAAAAAAAGCAAATTTATGGCATGACAAAGCACACCTATTTAGAAACCCATAGATAATTGGGTCCACAACCACCACATCAGTGTCACTGCAGCTCTGAGAACGATACATCACCCAATTCACACCTGCTATGTGGAACTGACCATTGAAGAGCAGGGTGAATGTGGGCAAAAAAAAAAGGATGCGGCACAAAAGTATGTCAGTATGTAAACGTAGAAAAACAACGTCCTTATTGTAGGGTCAATGGAGCTGATGAAATGAATAATGAATGTAGAAACAAGGTGGTGGACATAATGTAATGATTGATTGGTGTACATGGGATTTATATATAATATATGTCGCAGTGTGAGAAAGCAAAAACAGTTTGCTGAGATTAATTAACATATCCACATCATTTGAGGCAAATATTTAATCATCTGCGTATGTTGATATGCTAACTTGGTGACTGTAACCTCTTTTGTTTAGCTATGTTAGCCTTATCTACATTTGCTCCAGTGCAGAACAGACACATTCAAATAATCATGTGCAGGAAATCTGTAAATGTGTTTTTTTGTTTTTATTGTAAATTGTAATCAGGGAAAATCAATGTTTCAAAAGTTCACTTGATATTAAAACCATTACTCTGGGAGCTAATAAACTGATTAGGTGGTTGGAAGGGCTTATAAAAAGAGGGATTAAGACAGCGAAGAAACTGATTGCCCGCTAAACACCCACTGATTTGCTCTGGTCTAAATCTAGCATTCTACTGTAAAAGAATGCCCTATTTCGTCAGTCGCTAGTGAGAGCCCCCAGCAGGGTGTTGATTGTCTTCAGATTGCCAGCTCAGCTCTCATAAGGTGATAGAGTTGTTTTAAAGGGGCTACATGTTTTACTGGACCCCCTCCAGATGTTACAGCTGTGATGGATTAACTGTAGACAGTACTGAGGAAAGCACTTCATCTGACAAAACTAGAAAAATGGGATTTCTCTCACATTTCTTTATCTCTGCCCTCCTTCACAGGCATCCATCCCAACTTTTTGTTTTTGCCCATTTCATTTTTCTTTATAATTTAATTCTCATTTAAAAACATACAACAAAAAAATTCAAGTACAAAAGGACGACCATTCGTTAAGGATTACTTACAGTTGTGTATTCAAAGTAGTACAAGCAGTTGTCAGTAAGAATGAACCATCTTCTCTTCCATGTCTTCACTCTACCACCTGCAAGCATACAAATCATTATTACAGATTCTGTATCAGATTTTCTTTGCCACCTGGCTGCAAAATATTCTGGGTCATGGGTTGTGGACTGGGCCATGACTGGGCTATGCCAACAAGCGCATAGGGTAGTAGCAACATAATCACTAACTTTCATTATTTAAAGGAACTTTAAAACACTACGTAATATTTTTACCATAAAACTAGAGCTTCAAAATCACTGTGATGCACCAATGACATGTAATAGGGAGAATAGAGTCTCTGTCACTGCTACTCTGGGCTCATCAATGCAGATACTCAACTATGTATCTTTTGGGGGAAGGTATGACTTAGTGACATACTTTCATAAAAAATATGTTGAAACCTATTCAACATATTATATTATCTGTGGCAGTAGTTGCCAGACCTTTTCTGAAGGGCCTTCCACCAGTTTACACTGGAACCAATGATATGTCATCAGCACGAGGCATTGTGTGTAGGGGACATGAATTAGAATGTGTGTTTGTCCCCAACTTTGGGAACCACTGATCTATGACATTCTAAATCAGTCATAAGTCTAAGTGTGCTTTGTCATGCCATACATTTCTATGCCCTAGTTAAACAAGATGCTTAATTTGTGTGTGTGTTTGTGTGTGTGTGGGTGGGGGGCTTTGCAAAGATTTCTGTCTTTTTGAATATGATGCAACCCGCTCGGTTGGTTGCATTCCATCTCTTGCATGTTAAAGATAAAGCAGAGAAAGGTAAACATAAAATGTCACAGGTAAAAGGCTACCACTTTCCACTTTAATCTCTTACACAGCTTTCAAGCATCTAGAAAAGGCTCACTGTGGCTTTTGAAACCTGTGCACAGTACAACAAAGCTTTAGTGGGTTTAAAATATCCTTTTCCAGGATAGGGAAAATACAAAGCATCAAACAGTGCTATTCAAAAATTAGAGACCACCCTTTTTTACAAAGTCAAATTCTAAAAAATAAAATGGAAATAATAAACATAAAGCAATGAATTGTAAATCCATCCGCTCAGACAACAGTTGAACAAAGACAAAATGAAAGCCAATGAAGGTTTTTCCTTATTACTGTCACTGGTTAAATATCCCCTCAAAATGTAACACATCCCAAAATATCTAGGAATGAACTAGGAATCTTAAACATGTCATGCAATCATATCTGGATATAAAAGAACCTTCTGGCAGAGTGTATAAAAAGGTTTGGTTTACAAACCTAGCTTCAGTAGCCACCCTTCTCTATCTGGGTTGAAGAATGTATGCGTTAAGTCATTGCCATCATCTTCAGGGATTTTGAAGGGCTCGTTTTTAATGCTTTCATATAAATTCTGCAGAAAAGGAACACACAGAAAATGCTGTTTACATACATGTGTTTTGAGTATACACATAGATAACATAAGTGCAGGTTATTATGCCATGGGGCTCACCCTGAGCAGCTCCTCTGGCAGGTCTCCACCTTCATTTATGCCACGATTCATGGAGATGAACCTCTCAGCGGTTGGTTTTTCCCTGACATTGGGGTTGTGAAGGCTGGTGTTGAGCATAATGATGGCGAATGACAAGACGTAGCATGTGTCTGGAGAAAATATAGACCTCCATCAGTCAACACACTCCAGCACATTCAGAACAAAGGGTATTACAGAAAAAAACCCAAACATTTGGTTATCTGGTTATTTATAGGTGCAATTAGTCATTTTGTGACTAACCTTCAAATGATAAGACACACATTACACTGAAATGTGACATCATGTCATGGGGGTACCCATTTTATGAAACATAACCTGGTTAATTTAGGATTTCAGAGCGATTGGATTAATGTGAAATGCACTCGTAGACAAAAATGATAAATTATTAATAATCACATTCAGAAACGTTTTTAAAAGTAAAAATATTTATTTATATACCTCTTTATTTTTGGGGCAGACTATAATATCTAATAATAATAGACTAATAATATCAGGCTTAAAGGAACAATTTTAAATCTGATATTTTGGACAGACTATAATATCTAATAATAATAGACTAATAATATCAGGCTTAAAGGAACAATTTTAAATCTGATATTTTGCCCAAAAAATGTTTTTTTTTAAGAGCAAACCTACTTTTTTTTTTAAAGACCTTCTAATTCATTGTCATACAGCAGATTAGAAAAAAAAAGTGACAAATGATAGTTCGGGGCTCAGTTCAATGTCAGTGCCAGATCACTGATTTCTAGAGCTTCATACTGTTTCTGAGACAACACCAGTGCAATTTATTCCTATAGTTATAATGCCCTTTCCTCAGAGGACTTTTTCTTACTCATAGCTTTATTAGCTTATTTAGAACATCTCTGGAAAACGCACAAATCCAAACAATTGCATTTATTTAAAATTTAATTTATACTATTTTAATATGCTTTAAATTTACCATGTCTACTAGTGTAAATCATACTGTCAAAATAAATAAATCTAATTAATATAATATATAAACATAAAATCTAAACAACAGGATTATTATTTGACTAACTGAATATACAGTTACTGTGAGTGTGTGTGTATGCATTCTAAGGTTTAAAGACATTTAATACAGAGCTATTTGAACTGGGTCTGTCTTATTATTACACATACCTGAGGACTGGAAGACCCCAGGGTTGCATTGACAGTATCGTGATGCAAAAGCCTCCATCATACGATCAATCTTCTGAGCCTCACCCGGCAGCCTGAAGCTCCACAGAAATTGCCTGACACAGAAAGTAGAGATGAGAAATGATAATAGACAACTAATCTGCCACACATCCCTTTCTGCAAGTTAAAGGAAAACAGGATGACAGAAATATTAATAAATGAAAGTTGTTTTCACACATTACTCAGTCACACCTCATACTGCTTCTCTACACAAACATGAATTAAATGCCTCACTGAATTATGTGCAGAAAGTGAGGCAAGTTTAGATGAAATTATAATAAATCCATTCTCTTAAATGCTCATTTTCATTACACATAATGCAAAATGCAGAATCTCTTCATGCTGCTTGTGGCTCACCTCAGAGCTTGCACCAAGTTGAGGTCTGCAAATTCATGAAGCTCCACAAAGGCCTGCAAAACTTTGATGTTGAAATCATCTCTGAGAATGAAGTAAAAGCAATTCCGATCAAGATTGAATTTTGTCATCCTTATACAGGTTTTTATTATGGAAAATATTTTAACGAAAGTGATGGCAGCATATATATATATATATATATATATATATATATATATATATTTATATATACACAAAAAGTGAGGACATCCCTGGAAGGTTTGGAAATTGTTAATTACAAATTAATAATTATTTCAGGAAGAAATAAGCTAGATTGTTTCTAATTTGATTAAGGCAAATTACAAAAATAGGGCTATAACTGTATTAAAGATGTACGCAAACAGTGCACAATTGTCAGGATGCTTTTAAGAGTTGGGGGGTCAGGATTTTAGCCTTCCCTAATGGTTAGGGAAGTGGATTTGGGATCCCCAATGCACGTGCGCGTGTGTGTGTGTGTGTGTATGTGTGTGTTCCATGCCCATGATGGGTTAAATGTAAAGGCCAAGTTTCATTTTACATTTCAATGAACATTTACAATGAACACAAAAGCAGGATTTCATGATTTTTTTGTAAGACAAATACTTCTCACATTCCAAGCTTCCCAAAAAAAAAAAAAAAAAAAAAAAAAAAAGAAGAATTTAATCTGAAAGGCCCCCTCTATCATAATTCTCAAAATTTTCATAATTCAAATAATTCTCTCATTGTAATCTGGGAATTCATTTGGAGAACCAAAGATGAGCCAAAAGTTAATAACATAAACTAATTTATATTTTTTTTAAATATTGATTAAAGCTCACCTTTTGGTCATCAACGTTTTACGTCATAAATTTTAAACAGATTTAAACAGATATACATAAACAGATTTTTTTTAGTCAGTTAATAGTATTAATTAATAAATTTGTCAATTAATAATATAAATTTCAGGAATGGTGAAGGTGAGAAATTAAATCTAATAGAGTAATTGTCCACAGTGGGATCTGAGACAAATTTGCACCTACACTGTCCCTTTGATTACAGCCTCATTAATAACAGGTTGAAATTATATGTGCAAATACAATTAACAGTAATTGCTAACTGTAGCTGATGGCCCATTGTTTATGGTCTGAGATAAATGAAAGAATAAGTCTTTGATGACAGCGTGCACCTGTGCAGCTGTGGAGTCAGGCTGGTGTTATGGTTATTACAAGTCTGGAGTGAGTGTCTAAGCAGGTATGACACTTTACTTTTAGACCATGATTGTTTTTTTGTTTGATTCCCCCTCAATCTTTCATTTCTTTTCCTCATCCATTCATCACTCATTCACTATATTTAGTCTAGCTTCTTGCAAACATTACATTCAATCATAGTCTCCTTGAGTAAAATCACTATATGTGAGAAATATGTTTTTTCCCTTTCACTATCTTAGACACTATCTATATATACACTCCATACAATTCATGCTAGATGTACATTTCCAAATAAATAATAAAATCATTAATGAGGCCTGTGCAAACGCTTGACTTTTGATGTTATGAAAACAGAGTAATTGTGCAGGACAATTTATTGAAAATACAATATCATTTTGTGTAGTTAATATATCATTGCTGTCCAAAGAAAAATATGTATCTCCATTCTTGTTGATTTTTAGTTTACTACATCGCTTTTATACTGCAGCTGTCCATTGCATTGTGAAAAGTTCATTATGAAGTTCCACTGAATATTGAGTTCCACTGAAAATAAGCAGGATGGCACAGTGGCGCATCAGGTAGTGTCGCAGTCACACAGCTCCAGGGACCTGGAGGTTGTAGGTTCGATTCCCGCTCCGGGTGACTTTCTGTGAGTTGGTGTGTTCTCCCTGTGTCCACGTGGGGGTTCCGGTTTCCTCCCACAGTCCAAAAACACATGTTGGCGACTCATAAGTGTCTGTATGTGTGTGTGTTGCCCTGTGAAGGACTGGCACTCCTTGCGCACAATGATTCCAGGTAGGCTCTGGACCCACCGTGACCCTGAACTGGATAAGCGGTTACAGATAATGAATGAATGAAAATAAGCAATGATTTTTCCTTCTCCTATAAAGTTGCTCTTTTGGAGAAACGTGTATTTCTTTGGTTAGCAAAGATATGTTACATTATTTCCAACTGGAAAAAATAAGTTTTAAAAATAACATTCTATTGGCGGCACAGTGGCGCAGCAGGTAGTGTCGCAGTCACACAGCTCCAGGGGCCTGGAGGTTGTGGGTTCGATTCCCGCTCCGGGTCACTGTCTGTGAGGCGTTGGTGTGTTGTCTGCGTGGGTTTCCTCCGGGTACTCCGGTTTCCTCCCACAGTCCAAAAAAAACACACGTTGCAGGTGGATTGGTGACTCGAAAGTGTCCGTAGGTGTGAGTGTGTGAGTGAATGTGTGTGTGTCTGTGTTGCCCTGTGAAGGACTGGCGTCCCCTCCAGGGTGTATTCCCGCCTTGCGCCCGATGATTCCAGGTAGGCTCTGGACCCCCCGCGACCCTAAATTGGATAAGCGGTTACAGATAATGGATGGATGGATTATATTCTATTTTTTAAATACTTGTAATTCCTACACAATGTATTTCAGTAATACTATGCTGTTACTATGATACGGATATTAGAAATGGTGAGAATTTTGGCCCCTGACCTGAGAAAAGCTTTATACCCTTTTGCTTACTATTCCACTCTAAGTAAAGGTGTGTTGACAGCTGACAGATAGAGATCAGGAAGCACAGTTTCCTGTAGGCCTGGTGCTGAGCTATGGTGCAGGGCTCACATTATGGAGATAAGATATCAGTAGGTTGTCATGGTGAGAGGTTTGAGGAAATCAAACAGGAGATTTTCATCTGTTTCAGTAAGGGAGCTCATTTCCGAAGTATAGAGACTGATATATGGATGTGATTTAGCAGGGCATAAATCTTTAATAAACACTTTGACAGAAGGAGAGGTGGAAGTGTTTTCCCTGATAAAAAGCTGAGATTTACCTTTCTCCTAAATAATCTCCAATAACTGTTTTGTTCAAGCCCTCTCCTTTGTACAGAAACTGGGCTATGTCCTCAGGTGTGTACTGCAAAAGATCATTGTCCAAAAGAAACTGGATTCCCTAAAAAATAAAAGGGTTATATGCATAAATCTCAACAGTAAAATATTCAACATATTTTTTATGGACAGTGCTATATCAGCTGAATCTGACCATGTTTATTACACTGACTCTCTCATTACATACCTTTTTAGGGTCCATATTGAATTTTTTTCTTCCCATAGCAATCTGTTTGTTCCTCTGAATGGTTTTGCTGTGTTGATAAAGATATTGCAAGTAGACATTAACTATGAATAACAAACATCTCTACAGTGACAGTAACAATAAAAAGTGAAAAAGCAGTCATCAAGTCAACGAATAGCTTGTATTTATACACACTTACCACTCTCCCATGCATGTTAACTGTTCAATCTCTGTCATCACTTCAGCTATCTCAAACTTTAAACGCTGCAACAGACAAAAAAAATCACATTAAGGGTTAGTACATATTTGAGTATATACAGAAATGATTTAACTCTTATTAAACTAGTCCACGTTGATTTACGCATACTTCAATATCATCAAGCAATTCTCTTTTCCTTCTTCGAATGTTGGACAGTTCATCCTGTTCTTCAAGAGAGAGATCCTCAGGTACTGTTAGAAAAAAAAAACATAAACAGGCCCTTTAACATACTGCCATAACCACAAATGTAATATAGGGGTATACATTAAAGCCAATTCCCATGCCATATTTGATTTATAGTATTTTGCATTTGACCGATGGGTTCCTTTTGGCCCGGAAATGACATAAACAAGTGACAAAAGATGTAGTAGGACATGTGAATGGGAAATTAACTATTTCTATATTGTTGTTATATTTCTACAAGTTTTCATCAAGCAATAGCCATGTCCGTGTCCAAGCAAATCCATTTTTTCCCCATCAGAGCTAAGAATTGATGACTATAAGCTTGTTGGGCTTTTTTTCAAACGCTAGGTGAGCTTTTGTGCACCTGTCTTGAAGAGGTGGAGGAAGCCTTTGTTGGCATCCATTAAGACCAGCCTTGTGCTATATCTGCTGGAGTGTCTATCTTGAGATGTTGGTACCAGATTTGCTTATATTCATGAGGATAGCTTTAGTGGTCACACTTGAGATCTAATTGGCCTCTCGTACTACTATTCTTTCTAACGAAACACTTTTGACTTCATATCACACCCTTTGGGACATTTCGGTTTACAAGTCTCTGTGATTTTTTTTTATTATGCTTTTCACTGTGGTCAGTGGCAGTGCACAATACATGCTATGAGGAGACAACACAGTTAAAACATATAATTGCAATGAAACATAATATAGTTATGTTCTCAAACTTATGAAGTGCCACAAACCACTGCCATTGGCATTGTTTTTTACTGCAGTTAAATTAAAAGCTTTAAAATGTGACGTGACAGGACTTTAAGAAGGTTAAAGATGTGAATAAATGAAGTTTGTCAAAGACGTTGGTTAAGATGTCATAAATATTTTCTTGAATTAATTTCCAATATTAAATAATAATTATTTACATCAAATCATAACTAGCAGTCCTATGGAAATATACCATGTGTCCTAAATTCAAAGTATAGTCAGCAGTCATACTGCAACTGCACTTTTACAAGAATACATATTGTAATTTTTAAAAATAATTATTTAGTTAAACAATTTAGATAATTATTTATTTAAACCTTTATTTAGTACTAGTCTACAAATATTCTCCTATATTTTACTCAAAGATCCTGTGGAAACTGACTATGACTATACCATTAAGGCAACTAGATCATCACAGAGGGTCACATCCTGATGAGGCTTACAAACACATCTCGCTAAAAAAAAATTGAAATTATGAAGATTTTTCCTCCCCATTTGTTAGCTCAGTGCATCTGAGTGTCTTGGTCCAGTATGCTAGGCTACCTTTCTCTCTACTCACGGCAGAGAAACAGCATCTGGAGGTTTTTAGACAATGATTAAAACCTCCAAAGTTTAAAAAGAATGAACTGAGATGATATTGCATAATACTGACTTATTTTTGCTGTAAATGGAACTGACTCTAAATACAGGAGAGCGCTAACTGCATGAAAATAAATACAGACCAAAAGTGTTGCAAAACTAAACAGCTCAAATTACAAATAGTTTCTGTGGTAATTCAAGCAGTGAATGAACCCTTACAGAGAAGTTAAACTTCAGGCACATATAAACAACAGTCATTTATTCCCTTAAGTATAACATTTCAACAAAGAGGCAGAGCTTCTGAACGTAAACAAATGAGAGAGGTTCCCCACAATCATAGATATAGCCCTTAGTTCAACTGTATAACGTGCTGACACAATGTCAGACAGATTTAAAGATAATTACTGTCATTTAATACCTTTTACATAAACCTTTAAGCAGCTTTCTGTCTGACAGTTATACACATGGCTAATTTGGCTGTATATTTCTGAAGGTTATAATAGATTTTCATTTTCCTTTCCATTACATCATTTGAATGTGCCAGCTGGCATTTACAATGTGTGCTTCATGATAAACCATTCATTCATTCATTGTCTTTAACTGCTTATCTAGTTCAGGGTCGCCATTACTCCGGAGCCGACCCAGAATCATTGGGTGCAAGGCAGCAACACACCCTAGAGGGGGCGCCAGTCTCTCACACACTCACACTTTTGAGTCACCAATCCACCTACCAATGCATTGTTTTTGTACTGTGGGAGGAAACCGGAGCACCCAGAGGAAACCGGAGCACCCGGAGGAAACCCACGTGGATACGGGGAGAACACACCAAACTCCTCACAGACAGTCACCTGAAGCGGGACTCGAACCCACAACCTCCAGGTCCCTGGAGCTGTGTGACTGAGACACTAACTGCTGCGCCACCGTGCCACGCCATGATGAACCAATTTCTGTAAATTAAAGTTATACTTAATTAATATACTTGGAACATCATATTGGGGGCATGACATCAACACTATACTTTGCATCTTCAAAAATCACTTACAGCTTTCACTGTAAGGGAATGTAATAAAATGTACATAATTAAAAATAATAGTATTGATCTATTCAACATTAAATCAGAGTGTAAAGGGCAGCTAATATTGTCAAATTATGCCCAAACACAAACAAGAAGTACAACAATGGACATACAAACTCTTGCTCCAACAGAGACAATCCCTGCATTTTAATTCTGGCTTTAACTTGCCCTCTCCCACTTTGCCTTGCCACCTCCCCTTAATTTTAAGGGTTGTTCCATTTCTGCATGAACTGAGGGGTGTTAAATGAGCCCTCAGAAGTGCGAGGGAATGAGTCAACACTGATGTCCACTTCAGTGGTCAGTGGAAGTGGGTGAAGGCAAGTTGAAATCAGAATCACAGATAATATATAATCAGTCTGATATCAATACTGATTCCTTGACATTTTCCACATTTATGAAAAATATTTACTCAATGCCTGTTTAGGTTGTATGGAATTTATTTAATTTTATATATATTTTACAATATATAAAAATATATAAAATATATTTTACATAAAAATATATTAAATATATAAAAAACACAATAAGTACAAGACAATTGCTATAATACAATATTTCTTTGCCATACTATTATATTTTGTCTGCTTTTATTTGTTAAATTTTAGTATTAAAACAGTTGCGCAACTTTGAATTCGACAAAAGACATCATAATGCGCTGATATATTTTTATAATTTTTATTTTTAATTATAATTAATTAAATTATATTTATAATTTATATAATTAATTTATAATTTTTAACAGTCTAAAAGAGAGGAGGCAGAGAGCTGAGATTTTGACGTGAGTTACAGAGGAGCACTGCTTCCAACCAACACAATGGCCCTCAATACTTTAAACTACAGATTACTCTACAGTGTTTCTCTACTGCTGTTCATGGCCAGCTGCTATTAATCCTACAATCTACTCAGATTAACTGCAGTTTTATCCCAAACTACCACTTAAGCTCAAGGTCCAGGGCATGTGCCAACTCTCCATCAACTGGCAAAAAGTGAACTGCATTGGTAGCATCACATCATATGAATATTATATGTGTAGTAGTTACATGAAACTGATATTACAAATATTTCGTTGTAACATTTTAGGAAAAAACATCTTCTGATCTCAAATTTCACCATGATTTGAACATTCGTTCATTCATTATCTGTAACCACTTATCCAGTTCAGGGTTGCAGTGCGTCCAGAGCCTACCTGGAATCATTGGGCACAAGGTGGGAATACACCCTGGAGGGGGCGCCAGTCCTTCACAGGGCAACACACACACACCTACGGACACTTTTGAGTCGCCAATCCACCTACCAACGTGTGTTTTTGGACTGTGGGAGGAAACCCACGTGGACACGGGGAGAACACACCAACTCCTCACAGACAGAAATATGCTAATACCCAGAACGGGAATCGAACCCACAACCTCCAGGTCCCTGGAGCTGTGTGACTGCAGCACTACCTGCTGTGCCACTGTGCCGCCCTTACAAACAATATATTAACCCAAATTCCCAAAATTGACATTTGTAAATAGGATTACAAAGAGACTATATAGGATTATAAATAGCAATATAAAACTGATTATAACTGATTTAAATAGGGGGCAGCACGGTGGTGCAGCAACTAGTGTCGCAGTCACTACCTGTAGGTAGTGCCCAGTGATTCCGGGTAGGCTCTGGACCACCGCGCCCCTGAACTGGATAAGCGGTTGCAGACAATGAATGAATTAATGAATGACTTAAATAGGAATGAATCTCAAATGCCAATATCTAGTGTATTAGTGTTGATTGATAAACATATACATTTGAATAATCTTAAACTATTTTAGTAACATTAATTTAACAAATGCAGTAAAATGTACAAAACATAGATATATAACACAACAGCCCATGTTTAAATCTAAACAGTTGTCCAATGGCAAAAATCTTACCATTTATCTTCCAATACCAATAAATGTTAAAATTCCTAAAGAGGCTAATCTCTCACTTTCAGATTTATACAGAATAGTCCACCTATGCACTTTTACATCACTGAAACTCTCAAAAGGGCTCAGCCTTCATATTAATATTGCTTCTCTAAAGACAAATATATTTGTTCTTTATTGTGAACACTGAACTGTCTTCCTTCTAACAAATCTCCAAATGTCAATATTTAGGAGGGAAGAGAAATCTCATAATCTCAAGTCTTCTTGTTCAACAGCACCTGGATTAGATGCTTGCATATTCAATTAACATGTGAAACAGATGGAAAGCAAAAAAAGAGCTTAGCTGTGTGTAAAAAGTTGTTAACGTTGCCTGATCCTCATATGGCTCTCTTTATCCTCTTAGACCCTGGAAGCTGTTTTTCAAACAAGTGTATTACCAGAGCAGCTGGACCCCTGACCCCCTAGCTTTTTTCTCAATGTCATATAGCATAGCGTATATATATTCATTATCTGTAACCACTTATCCAGTTCAGGGTCGAGGTGGGTCCAGAGCCTACCTGGAATAATTGGGTGCAAGGCGGGAATACACCATAGAGGGCCAGTCCTTCACAAGGCAACACACACACTCACACATTCACACCTACAGACACTTTTGAGTCGCCAATCCACCTACCAATGTGTGTTTTTGGACTGTGGGAGAAATCCGGAGCACCCGGAGGAAACCCACGCGTACACAGGGAGAACACACCAAACTCCTCACAGACAGTCACTAATATGCTAAGATTTGTTTTGGATGTTAGGACCACATTTGAAATGTTTTGCTCCTGGGGAACAAAACACAATACAAAAATTACAAAACTAGATCAAAGCTTTGCTTTGATAATGGACAACATTAGCTCATACATTAAAAGCAGATTTGAAGAGGTGTGTTTTGAGAAGTGATTTAAAGACCAGGTCAGTGCAGTCTCTGATGTGTTTGGGGAGAGAGTTCCAAAGAGAGGGGACAGCTACAGAAAAGGCTCTGCCCAGTGCTTATTACTAGGCATGGACAGCAGTGTTCCTTTAAAATCAGTATCAACATCAGTCACAAAACTGACATCAGTTTAGTCCTTGGACTGAAATTATATTAATATACTGCAATTTTTTTCCTTTTTTCATATGCCAAATGATTATTTAAGTTTTGTAACAATCTAATAAGTGATGTCACAAAAAATACAAATTCCCTCAAATATTTTAATCTTCAGTGTGAAAAACACTATAGCATGATGTCTCTGGAATTCATGGTCATCACTAGCAAGAACCAAGGAATTCAAGAAATTCAGGGATCACCTTGTAAAGCTTTCCTTTTATGAAAGACCTAAAGCTCTGGGACCCACCCTCAGCAGTGGGTAAAACAAACAAACAGTTTTAAAACTGGCCATCATCTTCATCTCAATATCACACACTGAGCTTTAATCTTTTCCTTAATCTCTCACAGTGAATTGTGAAAGATTAAAAACATGGCATCAGTCTACATATTTCCATCTCCAGATCAGTATTCCCATAAAATAATTTCATATGTGGCATTCTTACAACAACAAAAACCCTCTTCCTTTCAATCTCGGTCCTGCTGGAAAAAACATTTACTGGAACTCTGGTTCTAATGTCATAATGTACACATTGCAAACTTAAATTATCATTCAAGACAGCCATGAATTCTTAAAGGTGCCACAAAGTTTTTGTTGTACCAGGTTACAGAAGAACTTGCTTTAATTCCATAAAAAGATTTTGGTCAAAAAACACTTTGTATAAAATTCAGAAAATGTTTCCTCACCATAAGCTAGCTTTTATGTTTGTTTGTGTGCTCAAAACTGGTCTAACGTGTTTACGAAGCCCCTGTGTCTGTAAATTAATGAAAAAGCAGACTCGCTCTTATTTGCTAGGTTCTCTCTCTTTCTCCTGACAGAGACTGACTTACATTTGCTTTTCAATTTGACACTGACCCATATTTCCTCATAGTTAATTGGGTGAGAAGTTGCCTTTAAATTCTAAGAATTGTTACATTTGTAAGATCTGACCTAACCCTTTTGATTGAGAACTTTTATTTTATCAAACAAATCTGTGCATCTTATTAATATAATTCTGTAAAATCACAACCCTTTAGAATGTAAAAATACATTCTGCTGAGGACAATGCCTAATGAGCATCTGAGCCATGTGTGTTTAAGGGTGTGCTTAGGTTTGTTGAAGGTGACATTGTATAAGCTGAGTATAATGGGTGGAGGACCACTGTGTGTATCATGCCTGGTGCCAGACTGCATCCTCAGGAGAACCAATAGAGCCAGACATTAGCGGCACTGAGCCCACAGAACAGTACGCATCACTGCCAAGTCTGCTGGACCAAGCTCAGTAAACAAACCATTTACTCTTCAAGTGTACAAAAGCCAGGAGTGTAAATATCTGACCTGACAATGATTTAATTCATTGAGAGACAATTCAGTTCAACTCAATATAGAATTAGCTATATATCTATATATACAGATATTAAAGACTTAGGATTCTTTAATAATGCCAGATTTCACAAATATTTTATTGCAGTTAAGTAAGAAAGAACAGAGCATCATTAAATTTCAAATTTCATCAAAATTAGACTTAATTAGGTTTATTTAACGCATCATAAAATGTCAGATTTGACCAGATTTTAAAAGACCACTAAGTAAGATCTTTATTTATTTTTACAGCACTGTAGTGAAATCAATGGAGACAGGGGGGAAGGGAGGGCGCTTACCATCCTCTAAATGTTACATAGTGCAGTTTCAGCAATGCTGAGGCTCTGTTCTAACTGTTAATCGTCAGTGAAACATCACAATAATTTTGAAGCTGTGACTTTAAGGTCAAAATATTACGTAATGTTCCTTTAATCTGATTAAGTTTCTTTAATAAATTATCAGATTTTCCCTATCTATTCAATTATTAGTCTTTAGAAGACAATTTGGTGCTTTATGAATTCTCCTACTTCCCTACAATTTTATTTAATTGGTAATATTGAATAATATGGTACTATTCAATGATATAAATGTGATTAGAAGTGTTCAGAAAGAAGACAGAATAGACAGATAAAAACAGATAGAAATAATACTATAATAAATACAATACGTTTTCTTTTTTATTTGTAAGTATAGACATGTAACTTTATACTGGCCCTAAATTATCAATTGATTATCATCTATTCTAACCATTTATATCTAATGTGGCTAAATTGCCATTTTACACCCTTTACACCCTACAGGCTGGTAGCAACTGTTAACACATGTCGTTGCTCTCACAAAAAATAGGTAGTTTCCTAGGTAGTTTGGCAGCCTGCCCTTTCAGAATACCCTTGACTCAGACCCTTTCTGTCTCCCCCATTCAACCTTCACCCTGAAAGAATGGAGGGAAAGTCTTATTCATTCGTTTTTTTCCCACGCTCAGATAAAACAAAACTACCAAGTAAGTTACTGACCAAGTCAATGAAGATGTTAAAAGACACTTAACTTGAGCAGTGCTGCTACATCTCTTTCCCAGCCGTCTCCCTGAGCTAAAGAGCACTAGGCAGATTCTATATTTTAAACTCACCCTCTTTTTAAAAGATGTTCCCCATACAAATCTGCAGCAAGTTCAGTCACTTAACAATTAAATGCTAGTAGGGGTCACACTCTTCATAACACCTCAGTCATAGGGATTTTGTGTATTTTTCAAATTTCTTTTTATTCTGTGCCATGAGAAATAAGAGGAGACATGATGCTGCTACATAAATCTAATTCCAACAGAGTATGTCATTTTTCCATTAGGATCACATGACCATGTCTGTCTATGCTGCTGAGTATCAGTCACAAGGATGAGACTTTTTTGGCCACAAAGATGTCACACTCCACTCTCAGTCTGCTAGAAAGATGGAAGCTGCCTCTGTGTTTCAGTTACAATATATGTTCAAATGCTTGTAGACACTTGATTTTTTAAATTAATGGCATTAACAGGCCATTTTCCAATTTGTCGCAGTTGCTGCCCCCACAAATGTTCATTTCTAACTCAGTGATTTTCACATGAATTATGTGAAGTCTTATTTGCTAACTGTGGACCACGCTCACTGTGAGCTGAGGCAAGGAAGGGGACTCTGGGGAACTTGGGCTGGAGATCTGGGTGATTTCATGTTATATGGCCAAAGGTTTGTGGGCAACTGTTTATTCAACATTTCTTTTGAACTTTGAAATTAGCTGTGTTAATGAGAAGTTTAGCCCCTGTTAATGCTGAACAATTTGGGGATAACATTTATCATTTATTGTGACTTATTTTGGACCAAAATTGCAATTATTTTAAATAAATTAAACATCAGGTGTTTTTTCATAACTCTGAGCAACAAGAACATCTGGCATTCATTTTGAACGCTAAGTGATGGTTTCCCAGACAGCGATTAAGCCTAGTCCTGGACTACACAGCATTTTCAATTGTTATTTTCCATAGTCCAGGACAAGGCTTAATCCCTGTCTGGGAAACCAGCCTTATGAATGTCATTTAGCTGTGGTTTCCATGTACAGAGCACAGGTTGTGTCAGTTTTATATAAACTAAATATTACTGCATAAAACAGCATTTTTTTCTGATATTATAGTTTATGATAAAAAATTGCAGACCTTGCTATCTGAAAATGATTAATATATGAGATATATTATGAATCTATTAACCCTAGCCCCATATACTACAAAACTGCTGTGAGAATTTGATATAATTTCAGTCATACATGCTTAAGGGATTCTGGATTACAAACTCCACTCCAACTCAGACCAAAAGAACTGAGTGAAGTTCTAGCTCCTTAGAACCGTGTTGTTCCACACTACACACACAGCCTAATGCTGTTGGGATTTTACACCTCCGGGTGATTTACAGAACACACATCATCAAAGGGTAATGTCACATAAAAGTCACATAAATCACTAATTTACATAGGTGTCCATCAATTTTCAGACACATACTGCATATGTAGCACGTATTCCTAAACTGGTAGATAACCTCCATGTTGAGCATTGAGCTAGGGTTAATGATTCAGAACAGTTCTGGGAGGGTGTTAAATGAAACGGTGAGAAGTGTCAGAAAGTCATTTTCATTCGCAGCATTACTGTACAATGTATAACACAGACACGACGAGGAATTTCTAAATAAACGTGAGGGTCTCGAAAAGCTTCCTTACCTTTACTGTCTTCGTCCATGTTTATAAGGTGAAGAGAACTGATATAAACAGCTTATTAAAAAACGACGGGTGAAAAAAGATGGGAAAACCCAACTGGAACAGCAGTTAAATCAGTCCCTTCTCCTCATTCACATTTGTATTGGTGGTGGTCCAGTTCAACAGTAGAAGCTGAAGCGCTGTCAACGGTCAATATCCTCTTCACTTTTGCTCAGAAGAATAAAACGTTGTCTTATATAATAAAATAATGACAAATCAATCAATCTCTCTCTCTCTGTCTGTCTGTCTTCATCAGCTCACCTCGGCTTACTGATACAGGCACACATCAGCCACAGACTATGGGCGTGGCCGCAAGTGGATTGCGTCATATTAAAGCCACGCCTCGTGTTTTAACCGACACACACACGGAAACGAACAAAAAACTACACAATTCTAAATAAACCAAGGGATAAGGAAAAAAAATAGAAATTGTCATATAATTTTCATTCCTTATACAAATTCTAGTGCAAATATGCAAACTAAACTGCAGTTTAAAAAGACCATTTACAGAATTTTGAGAAAAATTAGCACCCAGAAAAGAGGTGCCAATTGAAACAAAGATATAAATCTCCTTCAAAATACAAATGTAACGCTGAGTGTGCTAAAACATGTTGGTTTTTCCCAGTCACCTCAAATGTGTAATATAAACAGATGAAAACAATGTTACAGTTGCCTAGAATAAGCAATAGTGGAGTGTGACTGATTGGATGAAAGTGATATTCAGCAATGAATCATGCATATGCATTTTCTAAGGATATGATGCTGGAACTTCTGTGTTGTGTCAAAAACATAAGACATATGATTGTGTAAACAAAACATCATATTTTCCCACTCATTTGTGTTATTGGATTGCCGGTCAGGAAGAGGACCAGGGGAGATGGAATCATTACCTCAACAGTAAATGCATATGCATACACTGAATCTTTGCTTATTATTCTCAACCCGCTGATAGAAAATTGGTTTGGTGATGATGATTATGTTTCATAATGAATCCTGCCACAGAGCAGAGTGTTAAAGCTTTTATTTAGGCAAGTCATATCGGCTCAAATCAGCAAATAGTCTGGATCTTAATCAGACTAAATATTTATGGTGGATGTTTAAAAATTTGTCAATGAAAAGGCTTGATGAGACTACATACATTTGGAGCAGGGGAAAATATACCATTAAATAAAATAATTCAAATTAATATGGTGTTTCACAATACCAGTGGTTACCTATTAAAAATGTTTTTGTATAATATCTGTCATTTTTTGTTATTAAGTTTAAAGTAAAAAAACTGATATTACATCTTTACATGTGGTGATTTAAAAAAAAAGAGCTGTGGATAATGGTTGGAAAAATGGATGGATGGATTTCATAATTTATTTACTTATTTTTTTGCCAGAAGTTGTAGATGTTTGATCGCTGCTATAATAATTTTCATGGTGACTCTTGGATGATTTGTTCATGGTTTTGTACCTTTACCTTACAGTGTGTATAGGACGTAGTGCATAGTGAATGTATGCTGATGTGTGGCTGCTCATTCCTTTTCATTCATAAGGGATGCCTTCGATCTTTAGGGCTTATAGTGTGCACTGACACCAAACATCAGTTATGTTTCAAATGTCAATCATTAACCTCTGTTAACAGCATGCAGTTGGTTTTGAGGAACTTAAACTGATGTGAATAGCAAGGATGTAAATCTCTGAGAGCAATTATTCAGTTATACCACAATTGCTTATAAAAAGCACTCAATACAATACAACAGGAAATCTTAAATTTTACCTTAATTTGAGTAAGATTTAAAAAATAAAATGCACTTAGGTATGTAACAGGAGAAATGTTAACAAAATAATCAAAATACAGACAAGAAATAAAAAATCTTTTTCTTGGTGTGGACAAATTATAATTCCTTATTAAATATTCTTTCATTTACTTTCTGTAACCCAATTCCTCATAGAAAATAACCTGAGGCAGGGTGTGAACCCACGAACCCAGAACACCACTTGACCCCTTGTTAAAAATTACTTTCTTGGAGAGGCACATTTATTCAGTCATTTTGGACCTGTTATAAAATCATAACATTCTGGAGGGAAGTGCACTCAGTAATGGAAAACATTTTTGACATACAGTTTGACATGCGCCCGTCATTATATTTGCTGAATGCCCAACATGACGACACCTTTGACATCTTTCAGTTGAGACAGATTTTTGTTTTATTGGCTTTCATAGCAAAAAGTGTATCTTACTACTTTGGTCTTCTCAATAAATTCCATCATTGTCCTTATGGCTCTCTCAGCTGACGTCCCTCCTTCCTCTAGTGAAGCTAACTTATGACCTCCACCAGAGGTCAGAGAGATTTTGGCGGATATGGTCTCCAATATGGACCTACCTTGAGGGTCTTTTATAGAGTACTTTACAGACTGTTTTTGTTCCTTTTTTCCTATATACTATTTGTTTGATTGCGATGTATGGTGCTATTAATGTCTGGTCTGGTCTTCAACCAACCAAAAAGAGCACATGTCACGCCCCTATTAGTTGAGCTGCATTGGCTACCCTTAGCTGCTCGCATCAAATTCAAATCACTAATGATGGCCTTCAGAGTATTCACTGGTTCTGCTCCCATCTACCTCAATAGACTCTTAAAACCATACGTTAGCGCCCGCCCTCTCCGTTCCTCAAAGGAGCGCCTACTAACACGACCAACCCCCCGTACAGGTCAGTTGAGGCTATTCTCATCTCTGGTAGCACGCTGGTGGAACGAGCTTCCAAGCACTATCAGAGCAACAGAAACCCTCTCTTCATTCAAGAAATCATTGAAAACCCAGCTCTTCCGAGAGTATCTTTTGCACTGAATGTCTTTCTTTAATGCACTTATTACTTCCTGGCATATTGCACTTAATGTAAGGTATTTTGTATAATTTGTGCTGTAGTTCGAATGTTAGATCCTCTTTTGTAAGTCGCTTTGGATAAAAGCGTCTGCCAAATGCATAAATGTAAATTAATGTAATTGATGTTCATGTGCAACCTCAATAGAACATAATAACAATAAAAAAAGATTACTTTCTTATTATTTAAATTAATTAATTAATTAATTCATTCATTCATTCATTCATTCATTCATTCACATTCTGTAACCACTTCTCTCTGGTCTGGGAAACTTTGGGTCCAAAGCCTACCTGCAATCATTGGGCACAAGGCAGGAACACGCATTGGACAACATAATTTTAAATTATTTTTATATTATGACAAATCTAACACATTCTGATATTCCAAAATGAAAGCAGCTGGATCAGCAAAAGTTACTCCAGTAACATAAAAGTATGTCCATTACTATTGGAATGGCTCACACAGACATAGCACGACTGGAGGAATGAGTGTTGTTAAGACTGACTGACCCCAAAAGTTAAACATAACAATGACCACAACAAACTCTTCCAGGAATCTGTGTGTGTTTCAGTCAGCCCTAACCAGGTCCTGCCCAAGTCCAGAAATTATGTCATTTATTCTGGCCTTAATGACTAACACACATTTCAGGTTCTTTACATTATCCACCAGCAGATTCACCTTCATCAAAATGATCAAATCTTTCACTGAATACAATGTAACACTCGTTTACACATTTGTTGTATATTAAAGTATAACTTAGTGATTGCTAAAAAAGTTAATTCTAAAATATCTGACTGCTTTTATGTGACACTTCACGTTCTGAAGCAAGGAAAGAGACAGAGAGGAGCTTTCCTGTGGGTGTCCTAAGATTTACGCCACAATAATGGGAAGTCAACCCTATAAGCCACACCTTTAACATTTCCACCCATTCAACACTCAGCTCTCTCAGACAGAAACACACTGCTACATATGGAATATAGGAAACAACCTCATAATGACCTAACACTGTGACATAATTAGGTTTGAACAGATCATTCTCTTATTGATATCAAAGCTGTAGCTCAAAGTCAGCTAAAAGTTGAAAACCTTCTTAATTTTTATGTGTTTCAATAATCCTGACTTCTCTTACTTGTTCCAAGAAATAACATTTTTCCCCCACGCATTCGGAAGAATTTTCCAAAGAAACAGGATGTTTCAAACAGAGGTACTTTATCAGCTGTGCTTCTGGAGCCTTCTTTGGAAATTTGGAAATAATTGTATTACCTCTAACCTCAATAAATAGATGTAGACCAATCTGGCAAAACATGAAAATGACCTCCTTGTTTCGACACTCATTTTCTAATTTATCAGCTTGCCTTCACATATAGGTGAACTTTATTGTACTTCAAATAAAGACTGTAGTCCATCTATATATAGTGTACAAATAAATTATAAAGGTTTTTCTGTTACATATAATTGTCATTCAACATTCAAATATTGTCTGCCTCTTGACATATTATGGTAACTGTTGTGTAGTTTTAAAAATAATCATTTGTTATGAGTTCCATCATAAAACAAGGCTCTGCAAAAGCATATAAATTAATTAGCTCTGTTCTTGCAGATATTGAATCAAAACGTACGTGTCAGTTTTGGTTTAGACAATTTAATAAAATGGTATTAGTGATTGTGAACACAGCATATTAATACTTAATGTTTATTAATGTTAATGCTTTATTTTAATAAAAATATTTTAATAAAATGACAATTGTTATTTATGATACAACACAACATTCATTCATTCCTTGTCTGTAACCACTTTGCAGGGAAACACACTCACATATTCACTCATTATTGAGTCATCAATTCACCTATAAACATGTGTTTTATACATGTGAGTAAATATATATATATATGAGCTCTCTCTCATACGAATTGTAGGAATTTAAACTATACAGCGTAAAAGTGACTTACTATAAAAGAACCATCATGAGTATAAATTAAATATTAGCCCCAGGTCACGGACACAGAGAGGAAGAGCACAGAGCCACCTCTGCTGTGTGTGATGTGCAAGAGAAAACAGCAACTACAGGGTGGGAATGACATCCTGCAGGAGAAACAGAGGACACATCCGGTACAGCTCAGGAAGTGTTTGCACTTTCAACAGTTCCTTTTTTCCCCCAAAAAAATGCAGCAAAAAAAAACCCTCAAAACTTTCTCCTAACAGCTGAGTAGTTACTCACAATTAAATTATAAGTCCAACCATCTGTGGACACCTGCTCAACATTTAAATAAACAGTATGCCCAAAGCAGTTGTTCAAACTGTTGTGCTCACAACTCAACATCAAATGTTAGCGTAGGTTAAAGTATTTCAATTCAGTAACTATAATTAAAAGTAAAGATAATTCCTGATTACAATTATTCAAACATGTACAATTAACTGGAACATTTGTGAGATCTAGCACCTCAGAAAGCCTTTGCAGAGAAAATAAAAAAGACAATAAATTAGAATATAAAACAGAAGCTATGCAAAAGTGCTGTTACATAATAAAAAATGAATAGTACTGTAAGATAATAGAAATGTTTTTAGTCTTGATTTAAAAGTGACTCTGTCCACAGGCTCCATTTAAGTGTGTCATAGTAGTGTTTTTGAAAGTGTTTTATACAGTGATGAAAACGATTTTATGACATAGCACAGTACTGTAGCTGTTTTATAGGTGAAGATAGCGATTATTTTAGGGCATGTTATTAGCTGTATTCTAGAGAGACCTCTAAGACCTTTAGTTGTCATTTTATTATATTTCATCACTGTAAGAAAAGGCTGTGGTGGTGGTCCCAGGGGGGCGTCTGTAGCTAGCAGCTAAATCGCTCAAGTGAAATTGAAAATGGCCCAGCCTGGCCTATTATTTTAAGCACTCTCCCTGGGCAGTATAATCAAAATTACAAATCCAAAAGGCTTAAACAGCAGCTCTATCCCTTTTTTTTAAACAGTGCTCTCCTGCATTTTTAAGGATCTCAGTGACTTCCTTGACACTCAGTGAAACAGAATGAAGCAGTCAGTGCTAAGAAAACAATGACATTTCTGTCAGACACTATAACCCACTATAATAACCACAACTCCTAACAGTCCAGGCAAACTAGAAACTGCCCACTCTCCCTGAGTCACATAAATATAGGATATTTTTCTGACAAATCCCCAGAGTTAAAAGAAAAAAGAAAGAAATCCTTCTGAGAACTAAGTATACCAATGTTAGGAGTCTGTTGCAATCTCCTTTTCTCACAATTCAAGTATAGCATTAAATGGTCTTTTCACTGTGGATGGGTGGACAGAAATAGCTGTGTTTCTTATATCCACAGCAAGATTAGAGCGCAACTTCGTCCTCCTAGCTCTCTCAAAATAAAAGATTTCTTTTAAAGTTTTTGCATGTCTTTTTGATGAAATTTCCATCTATATGCAAATGCTCTATAAAATGGACCTGGATCCTATTGATCTTAATTTAGAATTTGCTGTTTTGGTTGGTAAATAATAATAATAATTATTATTATTATTATTTTTTTTTTTTTTGGGGGGGGGGGGGGTTACACAGTTCTGTGGTCATGTTTTCTTTCATTCTGCATATAAATTATATTTAATACATGAGATTTAGATCAGTTGTATATATTTGATCTCAAAATGAAATTAAATGAGCACTGACATGAAGTTTGCAGCACTTTCAAAAAAAGGTAAGGAGAGCTATGATTAATCTTCAACACACTGACCACTGTCCTTCTTTATTTACATTCAAACAACTGTGTTACTATTACTCAAACTG
The DNA here is from genome assembly GCF_029633855.1 of Hoplias malabaricus. Lineage (NCBI taxonomy): Eukaryota > Metazoa > Chordata > Actinopteri > Characiformes > Erythrinidae > Hoplias > Hoplias malabaricus. Next base: position 21,273,795 of record NC_089802.1, on the reverse strand, counting down.
AAATGCAAATCACCACTATCTCAGATTTGGGACTACATGCGGGTGACATATTAGACAAAGCCCAGCGCGGTATCTTTCCCTGATACTCACCTGGTCAGTGGTTACATGCTCCTCTTCCTCATTTCCTGCTTGCAAATGCAGACCTATGGGCTCTGGCTGCCTTACAAACCTCATTCTGTTCAAACCTCATTTTTGCACATTTTCATTGGAAGAGAAACCTGCTTGAGCAAATCAGCTCAGCTCAACAACAACTGCATTCATATCACATTGGTGTCAGTTCCTATTGAAAATTCTTTTAATAGTTTGAATAACAACAGATAACTGTTATCTATTATTATACAAGACATTTTTTTATTTATGACTCTCATCTTCCAGAAGAACATTTACATTCATTTAGGCTCTTGTCTTTAGGTGTGGCAGTGGGCTTGTTCTTGCTAATACCCTACAAGGCTAGATTATTAATTTAATGCCAAATTAATATAATAAAAACTGCTTACTGAGTCAACCATTGTTCTCACATCAAACAACAATGAAAAATTTATTTAAAAAAAAAATCTTTTTAATACAATTTCTGCATCATTTAAAGAATAAACTCATATATCCTATATATCTGTTCATCGAAATTACATACCTGGTAGCAAGGAGACGGCAGACCACGGCTGGTCCACTGAGGGCAAAGTTGGAGTTTGCACAGTGTTTTCTAGACAGACAACAGTTATCAAACAGAATTTCAGACGAAATGCCACATTCTAGCACTTTTACATTCAAAGTACAATTTAATAATTTTTCCTTCATTAGCTTCTTTTATTATTATTTTTTAAATTACATTAGTAAATAATTTTAAACCATCACAGTGCCAATATTTTCAACATAATCCTTTTATATCAAGCATACTCATATCTTTCATAAGTGCTGGTAATATTTGTATTCGTTTGTTTTCCAGGATAAAAGTCTCTGTGAATTAAAAATCTGTCCGATGGTGGACCAGCAGTGGCCTACACTCAGTCAGTGGTGTGCCAGCCCTTTTACGCCAGTGGACCGATATATGCTCGCTGTTAGGATATTAAAATATCAAAATTTTGATTTGACCATTAGCAACATTACACACTTCTCAATTGGTTTTTCATGGTGAAACACGTTTCCTGTATTTGTGTTAGATATTTACCCGTGGTCTCAGCCATTATAAGGAGATAAAATACGTGCAACCAACCCTATTTAGCGTTTACATTTTAACTGGAATTAGGCCGACATTTCGACTGCTTTTTCAACAAGATGGCTGTCTTCCAAAATATATGAGAATGTAACACACATCTAATAAGCTCTAATGTTTCATTTTAAATAATGCTCTACCTATTTATGGGCCTGTAAAACCACCGCGATTGAGTTTCAAACCGAAACTGATCAGCGTGGCGGTGCTCCATCTTGTGGACAAATCAATGAAGTTCAATTGGCATATTTACATCCAACAAACATGAGATATTAAATATGTGTGATAAGCCATTTGATCAGACGTAGTACCTATATAATAATAATAATAATAATAATAAATATTATAAGACAATTAAATGTAAGTGTAAGGATTAAACAGTGCACGAATGAAATTGTTTACCGTTCACTCTGTGCTGGCCATGTTAAGGCTGTGCTCCAATACGCGCCGACATATTCTCACTAGTTAGTGCCAAATGTAGTTCCCGCGTTTAAACGCACCCCCTCGTGTTCCACAGCGAACGGTTACTAGGGTTAAAGGGGTGCCACCTAAGACCGATTCTCTGTGTCCTATCTGATTTTCTTCCACAGGGATCAATACTATACGTACTTGCTAAAGTATTCAAGGGCGCATATTGGAACACAGCCGTAGTGTTTTGAGGAAACGTGGAAGTAGTAGCTATTGGACATAAATGAATGTAGCCGGTTATCTGTGTGTTTATTAAACCAAAGAGTATGGGAAAGATGAACTCAGCAATGCTTCTTGTTCGAAAAAGATATTTTGTTATTGCGACTTTAAATATAATAATGCTTCGCGCTTCATACTGCAAGTTTCCAAAGCCAGTTTTACCAGCAATAGCGACATACTTTGGGACCAAGTGCAGATATGAGGAGGTGAACCCACATTTAATAGACGATGTTTTGTTTGTGAATAAGTCTCTCATGGCACCCCCAGCCCCTGATTGTCGTGCAGTTCATTTAGTGGCAGTAATTAGACACGGGACTCGGTATCCCACGGTTAAAAACATTAAAAGGATGGCACGACTCTATGAACTGGTCAAAACAGAGGCCTCGGGTACTGAGCAGTGGCTACATGACATTCAGAGTAAATGGAGAATGTGGTACACTGATGACATGGACGGTAAACTCGTGGAAAAAGGCAAAAACGACCACAGACACCTCGCTTTTAGGTTGGCCAAGTCTTTCCCAACCTTGATATCCGAGGAAAACTTCCGAAGAGAACGTATGGAGTTCATGACCAGCTCTAAACACAGATGTGTGGACAGTATCAAGGCTTTCCAAGAGGGACTCCATCAGCACTGGGATGTACGAGGTTCTGTATCGCTTCCTTATAAATGTCTTTCACACAGTGGTCCTACACTGTCTTCTCTGTAGAGTGGAGGCTTAAAGGGGTATTCCAGCAATTATTTTTAACAAACAGAGTCATTGAAACAGTCTGAGAGTGAATGTGAAATGCTTCTTTCTAGAAAACCTTAAAGTAAGAATTGTTCACAGGGATGGTGATAGGAAGCAGAAATCTGTAACATTTAAGGTGTCTAAAAGTGATCCCATAACAAAGTTATTTCACTGCCTAATGACTTTTTTACCATAGTTTTTAAATAATATATTTTTAAGTTTCTCAGAATTACTGAGCGCAATGCAGAGACGCACCCTAGACAGGGCACTGGTCCATCACAAGCAATCACACTTTCACACCAGTGGACAAATTAAATTTGATTCCTAGATGGAGTATTACAGTATCATATGCTAAAGTTAGTCATGGATATGCCATCAATTAGAGAACACCAGTGCCATCCTTGGGCACTTTATGCCACACACACACACTCATTCATTGTCTGTAACTGCTTATCCAGTTCAGGGTCGTGGTGGGTCTGGAGCTTACCCGAAATCATTGGGTGCAAGGCAGGAACACTGGAGGGGGCACCAATCATTCATAGGGGGACACACATTCTCACATTCACTACATACATATGAAGTATATATATATATATATACTTTTTTAACAAATAAAAAACTGAAAAGTGGGGCGCGCAATATTATTCGGCCCCTATGCGTTAATACTTTGTAGCGCCACCTTTTGCTTTTTGAACAACAGCTCTTTCCACAGATTCTCGATTGGATGCAGGTCTGGACTTTGACTTGGCCAACACCTGGATACGTTTATTTGCGAACCATTTCATTGTAGATTTGGCTTTATGTTTTGGGTCATTGTCTTGTTGGAAGATAAATCTCCATCCCAGTTTCAGGTCTCTTGCAGACTCCGACAGGCTTTCTTCCAGAATGGTCCTTTATTTGGCCCCATCCATCTTCCCTTAAATTTTGACCAAAAGCTGACGAAAAAGCAGGCCCAAACCATGATGCTGCCACCACCATGTTTGACAGTGGGGATGGTGTGTTCAGGGTGATGAGCTGTGTTGCTTTTACGCCAAACATATTTTGCATTGTGGCCAAACAGTTCGGTTTTGGTTTCATCTGACCAGAGCACCTTCCACATGTTTGGTGTGTCTCCCAGGTGGCTTGTGGCAAACTTTAAACGAGACTTTTTATGGATATCTTTGAGAAATGGCTTTCTTCTTGCCACTCTTCCATAAAGGCCAGATTTGTGCAGTGTACGACTGATTGTTGTCCTATGGACAGACTCTCCCACCTCAGCTGTAGATCTCTGCAGTTCATCCAGAGTGATCATGGGCCTCTTGGCTGCATCTCTGATCAGTCTTCTCCTTGTTCGAGATGAAAATTTAGAGGGACGGCCAGTCTTGGTAGATTTGCAGTGGTCTGATACTCCTTCCATTCCAATAGACCACACCTGGTCTTCAACCAACCAAAAAGAGCACATGTCACGCCCCTATTAGTTGAGCTGTATTGGCTACCCTTAGCTGCTCGCATCAAATTTAAATCACTAATGATGGCCTTCAGAGTATTCACTGGTTCTGCTCCTATCTACCTCAATAGACTCTTAAAACCATACGTTAGCACCCGCCCTCTCCGTTCCTCAAAGGAGCGCCAACTAACACGACCAACACCCCCGTACAGGTCAGTTGAGGCTATTCTCATCTCTGGTACCACGCTGGTGGAACGAGCTTCCAAGCACTATCAGAGCAACAGAAACCCTCTCTGCATTCAAGAAATCATTGAAAACCCAGCTCTTCTGAGAGTATCTTTTGCACTGAATGTCTTTCTTTAATGCACTTATTACTTCCTGGCATATTGCACTTAATGTAAGGTATTTTGTATAATTTGTGCTGTAGTTCGAATGTTAGATCCTCTTTTGTAAGTCGCTTTGGATAAAAGTGTCTGCCAAATGCATAAATGTAAATGTAAATGATTGCTTGCACAGTGCTCCTTGGGATATTTAAAGCTTGGGAAATCTTTTTTTTTGTATCAAAATCTGGCTTTAAACTTCTCCACAACAGTATCTTGGACCTGCTTGGAGTGTTCCTTGGTTTTCATGATGCTTTCTGCACTTTGAACAGAACCCTGAGACTATCACAGAGCAGATGCATTTATACGGAGACTTGATTACACACAGGTAGATTCTATTTATCATCATCAGTCATTTGGGACAACACTGGATCATTCAGAGATCCTCACTGAACTTCTGGAGTGTGTTTGCTTCACTGAAAGTAAAGGGGCCGAATAATATTGCACGCCCCACTTTTCAGTTTTTTATTTGTTAAAAAGTTCAATAAATTATATTCCATTTCACGATTGTGTCCCACTTGTCGTTGATTCTTCACAAAAATTTTATATCTTTATGTTTGAGGGCGGCACGGTGGCACAGCAGGTAGTGTTGCAGTCACACAGCTCCAGGGACCTGGAGGTTGTGGGTTCGATTCCCGCTCCGGGTGACTGTCTGTGAGGAGTTGGTGTGTTCTCCCTGTGTCTGCGTGGGTTTCCTCCAGGTGCTCCGGTTTTTCCTCCCACAGTCCATAAACACATGTTGATAGGTGGATTGGCGACTCAATTGTCTCAAAAATGGTATGTATGTGTGTGTCTGTGTTGCCCTGAGAAGGACTGGCGCCCCCTTCAGGGTGTATTCCTGCCTTGTGCCCAATAATTCCAGGTAGGCTCTGGACCCACTGCGACCCTGAATTGGATAAGCGGTTACAGATAATGAATGAATGAATCTTTATGTTTGAAGCCTGAAATGTGGCAAAAGGTTGAAAAGTTCAAGGAGCCAAATACTTTCGCAAGACAGTGTGTGTGTATGTATGTATATATATATATATATATATATATTGATTGTCTCTGTCAACATCAAACACGACGAAACTCCGAGACAGACTTTAATTGAGAAAATTGCAGTGCACAGTTCACAGCTCTGACAATAAAACACCTCCATATTCCAGCTTAAACAACTTTTGTAAGAGATAAATGTGTACCAAATTTGGTAAAATGATTAATTTTCATAAAAAACAACACTTTGAAAGTTTCGAGATTAATCACAAATGTTAACTTTTATTTAAATAATAAATAAATAAATATATATATATATATATATATATATATGTGTGTGTATGTATGTATGTATGTGTGTGCGTATAAAAAAAACATCAACTGTAGCTGTACTTTAACCTGTTAAGTTTTTGCCTTTATTATTGCTAAATTCTCTTGCATTCTCATCAGGTAGATTTTATTAAAGTTACTGCATTCTCAAAGGCCCTTATTTATGTTGTGTAAAAAAATCCAACATATTTGTCAGTAGTGAATGGTGTACAAATGATCTGGTCTGATTTATGAAGCTTTAATACAGGCAGAAATTTGTAGAGAAGAAGAGTTAATTTGATGGATCAGGTTCAATGTGTGAAATCAAGTGCCAGCCTACATTGCCTAATTTGCATATCATTTACATGCTGTGTTTTCTACAAGTGTGCTGTAATTCATGCACACATAACTGAAGTCAGCCAAAGTATAGATAGGATTCTCATGGTCATAAACCAATAGTTGCGTTCGTAAAGCAGAACTTGAGGTTGAGCAAGTGTACTTCTCCCTCTACAAACCATACATTATTGTGTTAAAATTACAGAACTAGGACTAGAAAACGTGAAGCCAATACTCTTAGATATATTAAAGGCATTAGTTTGATGTAATTGTATAGTGTGATTATTTTCCTAAAATATTATATTAACAGTGTATCACTGCAGTGTGTTTGATGGGTTCAGAGCAGAAATATATTCATTAGTACAAAATGAATGCACAGTGTAATATATCTTTAAACAGAACAGGGAGTAGGTGCAGCACTTTTATCTTTGTACGTATAGAAATACAAATATTCATTTTGTACAGGATTGCTATGTGGACAAATTATTAGTATTTTTATTTTATATTTTTGTACTTGTAATTGTAGTCAATGTAATGTAAGCAATTTGTTTTTCAAACAGTTAAAACATTAAACTCAAATGTATTCACTTGTACCAGATGTGAATTTGAGTGCACATTTACGACAAAGATGAAATTGATGAATATCCAAATGGTCAATGAAAGTGGCTTGTGCTCATTTTACAATCAGATATGGCTGTACACCATTTTGATAACTTGTTTATACTGTATATAAAATACTGGTTTACGTCTAAGTAAAAGTACTTTTAAAATGATCAAGCCCAGAAACTTTCACTGCCGGGAACTTCTTAAAACATCCAGCATCTGTCAGATTAAAGACTGTGTTTTTGGGCAAGGTTTTACTGTTCTGGGTCAACATCAAATGATAAGGCTTGGAAATAGGAGGTCAAAAGTGAGAAATAAAAACAAAAAAGTAAACAATGAATTGATGCATTAATTAGCTGGATCTGGAATTAAGTTAACTAAAATAAGTAAACATATCACTTGAAATATCAGAAGTAAATGTATTCTTTTTAATTATTATACTTAATTTTGTATACGTGGTCAACTAAGTATTCCTTATCTTTTTGCTTCATAGATGTGCGTTTCATACACTATGTAAATGATTCGCTGATGAGATACTTCGATCATTGCCAAAGATTTGTTGAAGAGGTTGAGAACAACAAGACGGCCTTGAAGGAGGTTGAAAATTTCAAGTCATCTGTGGAGATGGATGAGGTCCGGAGGAGGGTGGCCAATCGCTTGCAGATTCCACACAGCCAAATAACAACAGGTCTCTGTTAATTTATACTTGAAATGTCCAGGAGCTGGTTTTTAAAATTTATGAATAACATAAGAAATTTTAAGTATAACAGATGCAGACAGTTTGTATCATTTTCTATGTAGTTTCCAAATAATAAACCTTTGGATGTAATAGGCCTGAGTATTAAATGGGCTAGACCACTAAATGAAGCAATTAAATGCAGGTTGAGTGGGTAAAAGTTTGTTAGAATAAAAATAAAGGAAATTTGTTTTTGTGCAATATATACACAAGTATCTGTGTAATACACACAGGAATCATTATATTATGTCCATCAGCCAAATTTGGTCACAGCATTTGCAAATTTATGTACCCTTGAATGTCTGGACTCAGCTTCTGAACAGAACACTGGCCCCTCTCTTCACCAGCTTGTGTGCTTCCGAGAGTGCATCCTGGAAAAGTAACAGAACAATGGTCTTCCATTTCTCCAAAGCATTGATTCTCCAATGGTCCCTTTTGTATGCAATTTTGAATGAAGTCAGTATAGAAACTCTGACTGACACAGCTACACAGTCCCATATGCAGCAAGGTGCAGTGCATCACATAATTATCCATAACATTTTCTGTGCCTCGGGAACAGTCTTTGTTGCTCTTTTCACTGGTAGGGTTTTTTCCTCCTCTGTCTGTCATTGGAGGAAAACATCATTTGAGTGGTCTTATTGTTTTGGTTCATTGCTGCAAATATTGGTCAGCCATAACTATCTATCTATCTTTACACTTATATAGCGCCTTTCTAGATACCCAAGGACGCTTTACAATCCACACTGCTCAGAACGCTCAGAATACTCAATCCACACACACTGGCGAGAAGCTGCAGCCAAACGCACACAGCCTACTCTCGACCAGGAACGACCGTCCACCTGGAGGACTGCATCGGGCACTAGGATTTCTCCCAGGACAGAGTGCCAACCATATCTGGGTGCACACACATTCATTCACATACACACTCATTCACTCACACAGCAGGACAGTTATTATTAGACAGAAGCCAATTCATCTACCTTCCATGTATTTGGACTGTGGGAGGAAACCGGAGACCCCGGAGGAAACCCACGCAGACATGGGGAGAACATGGAAATTCCACCCAGATGGGACTTGAACCCAAGATCCCAGCGCTGGGAGGCGAATGTGCTAACCACTAAGCCACCATGCTTATTTACCAATATTTCTACACTAATTGTGCCCTTTCCAGTTCTACAGTTACAGATTGTAGTCCCATCTTTTGCTTTGCACATTCTGTTAGCCTCATTTCACCCTGTTCTTCAATGGTCTGTACCACCACAGAGCAGGTACAGTTTGGATGGTTGTTCATGCTCAGCAATGCAGTGACACGTATGTGGTGCTGGCATGTTTGTGTGTGTGGTTTGTGTGCAAAGTGTAGGCCGACATCATATTAAACTCTATGGATTAAGAACGGGATGTCACTCAAGTGTGCTAGAAGGCATGCAAGCGAAAACTCAATTCGCACCAGCACAACGCACACTAATACACAACCATGTCAGTGTCCCTGCAGAGTTCCACCACTCAAATCATACCTGCTCTAAGGTGGTCCTGGTCATTGAAGTGCAAGTAGGGTTAAAGGGGGCTAACAAAGTATGCAGAGCAACAGCTGGACTAAAGTTTGTAATTGTAGAACTATAAAGTGCACCTATGTCCTAAGTAGAATTAATAAAATGGATAATGGTTGTAGAAACAAGCAGGTGATTTAAATATTATATCTAGAACAGATCTGGTTAATGGTTGTATAATTTAATGGCTAGCTAAAATAATGTTTATACATCCAGTTCAGAAATTCTAACAATGCCCTTTATATTTGTCACAGATTTGGCTGAAGCAGCTTTTTTCCTGTGCTCCTATGAGTTTGCAATCAAGTCTGAGAATTCTCCATGGTGTAATCTACTGGATAAAATGGATGCTGAAGTATGCACTTTCTAGCTCTTATTCACATCCGCTCCTTTTATAGTAATATCCTGCTAGTGAGACTACTTCAGGAACAGGAACCATATGTCATGTAATGCATGTAATCAAGATGAGTCAGAACTATGACTTTTTATGAATGATACATGGTATCTTGCTGAGAGCTTTCACATAATTCTAGGTGTGGATGCTCGAAGGGAGAGGTAAAACATGATATATTCTTATTTTCCTTGCCTGCTCATACATAATAACATAATAAAAACTCAGAAGATAAGTCAGAAGTAGGCAAGATTCATTTTATTGTGATAAAGGAATGCAGGAATGGTATTTAAAATGGCATGCTAAATATGTATTCAGTTGGACCAGGTACAATTAATAAGGCTCAGAATGTGGCTCAGTCAGGTATGTTAGACATCCTTTTTCTCTCTGCTCACAGCAGAAAAACAGAAAAAAGAACCCTCCAAACATTGAAAATCATAAAAAGAGATAAGGATATTGCTTTATTACTGCTCCATACATGGGTTATATTGACTTATTTTTGTTTTTTCCAATTATTTAGGTAGAAATACACTTTATATTACGGAGACTGTGAACTGTATGAAAGTAAACACAGAATGAAAGTGCTACAAAACTAAAACACTTTCAAATGAGTTTCTGTGGTAATTCAAACAGTGAATACAATATTCAGCTATGTACACAAAAATGTTTCTCATCAAACATACCATTCCACCTTAAAAGATGTGGAGTTTCTGAACGTAAACAAACCAGAAAGAAGTTCCCCACAGTTGTAGGAGTTTTCTTTAAGATTTTAAAAATGGAAATCAATAGTATTCCTGATTATGGATGGGACATAATATTGTAATAAATGATATCAGCCTAATCTATTAATTCTAAAAAACAGGGTGGTCTGGTAGGTTTTCCTGGCAGTTTTTCTGGTCACACAACCCTTACATTATTGAGTCACATGCACAGCCTCTGAAAGAGGATCTGACATCTTTTATTGCTTACATGCGTAAATGTGGCGTTGCTAATGGTGCTGAATACAAGAGCTGCTGTGAACAAAGAAATATAAGAAAAGCAAATTCAGTCCGCAGCTGCTCATTCAAGCCAAAAACTTTTATTATCTTTTTAAAAAATGAACTTTTTTAGTTATAGTTATTATGTTTTTGCCACTATTGTCTGAAAAAAAATGTAGCTAGTCATTATTCTCAGACAATTTCTGAGACAAATTCTGTCGTCACTCTTTTTTTGTAAACACGATTCATAAAATAGATACCTGGCTGACTGGATGCTTTACTGAAACATGAGAACCAGTTGTACCAGATCATACATTATATTTCTTTATTTATGCTGAATAACTGCTTCTGACTGCTTCTATACTAAAATTCTAGTAAGAAATTACAGCTATAACCAGAAGAAATGGTAATTTTGCTTGAAAGTTTGGGTTCATGGAATATATATGTACATACATTTTTAAATATGGCTTGCTACAGTATTGTACATGCTCTTAGCTAAAATGTTCCGTCCTCGTGATTGCAAAAATCCTGACCATTTATCTATTCTTATAGCCAGTGTTTTATCTAGTCGCTGTCCAATGCAAAATGTAATCATACACAGGATACGATGTAAAATATCCTATTTCAATCCATTAGAGCTTCACATAGGGCCCATCCCATGCTCTTCCAACTTGCAACCACACAATTTCTGTTGTTTAAATACTACACCTTAAATAAACTTTTAAGGTTGCTGCAGTTGTTTATGATCTGATCAGCAACCATATGCATCTAGAAACATTTAAATATGTATCTCCAACATAGCAACTTTACAGGAGAAGGAAAAAACCTTCTTAACTTTCAATGGAAGTCAGTGTAAAAAAAACATATATTATTTTGTTTTTTAAAGTTTATTTTGTAGCACTTAGATTGGTCCATTCGTCATTAAATTTCCCAAAAAGTGAAGGACAGCCGCTGTGTTTAAATGACATGGAAATCTAAAAATTGGCAAAAATTAAGATGCATGTTTTTCATTGGATAACGTGAGTGTTTACTTCCATATCATTGCACATCAAGGAAAGCCTTGAGACAAAATTTTCCAGATTTTGATTTGCTATGTTTGCTGGATGTATTTGCTCATTAAGTATTGGCAATTAATTTACAAACCCCATTTCTAAAAGGTTGGAACACTGGGCCAAATGTATGCAAAACAATATACAATGATGTGCAAATCATTTAAAGTCTATATATAAAATTGAAAATAGTACAAATGTTTTTTACATATTTTTAAATGTTGAAACTGAGAAAAGGCAATTCTTTTGTTGTTTTTGCCTGTTCTGAATTTGATGGCCGAAAATTTGGGACAGGGTCATGTTTACCATTGTGTTACATCATCTCTCCTTTTAACATTTGCTGTAGTTTTGAAAGTGAAATGTTTTCCCATAAGTGGCCATGCTGCTTTAATCCATGCAGAATGTGGACTGGTCTTGTCCTACAGAAATATGTAAAAAGGATGTTGTCTGGATGGCAGCATGTTGCTCCAAACCTGCATTTATTGTTCAGCATAGAAGTGCTCTCCAAGAGGCGCTAGTCGAACATGCACCCCCTTACCATCTCAGACACTGGCTTTTGAAGTGTGTGCTTATAACAAGCTGGATGGTTCCTCTCCTCTTCAGCTTCCAAAAAGAATAAAAGATTTTGCTTAGTCCAAACACAGGACACATTGTCACTTTGCTACAGTCCATTTTAAACGAGCTTCATATATGGTTATATATATGTTTTTCTCTTTATATATAGGTTATATATATGCTTTTCTCTTTGTATGATAGAGTTTTAACATGCATTTGTGAATGCAGCAATGAACTGTGTTCACAGACCATAGTTTTCGGATGTGTTTCTCAGTCCATGAAGATTTCCACTACAGAATCATGTCTGCATTTAATGCAGTGCCACCTGGGGGCCCAAATCCAGATTTCACAGCCAGCCAATTTTGGTTTTGCCCTTGTACTTTGAGTTAAAAGGCTTACCCCAATTCTCTACATTTTTTAATTATATTATGTACTGTAGATGATTAAATCGACATTTTCTCCTCATATGCTTGAAGTGTTTCACCATTGGCCCATGCAGTCTTTCACAGAGCTATGAAGCCCTCTCCACCTTCTGAAAGACTCAGCTTCTCTGAGATGCTCTTTTAAACCCAAACACGACACTTACGTGTTGTCATTTAACCTAATCTATTTTCCTTGTAGCATTGCACAATTAAAGTATTTCTTTGGCCTGTCCCAAATATTTTGCAATGTTTGTATGACATGAAATTAAAAATGGGCTTATACTTTTTAAGAAACAATAAAACTACTCAGTTTCATCATTTAAATTATTGTTTTCACTGTTGTCAGTTACATATATGATTTAAATGGTTTGCTCATCATTGTATTCTATTTTTATGTACATTTTACCCAGTATCCTATCTTTTCTGTTCAATAATGCTTGTACACAAACCTGCATTTTCTTTCCTTGTCATTTAGGCAATGACAGCATGTATCTGCATTTAAATGGTTTAAAAACTAAATACAATTATCACAGTGATAAGAATAATAAGACTAAGTCTAGAGTAAAGATTCTCTTACATCTTCTAAAGACATTTCCTTCACCACATTTTGACTGAGCTCTCTCTGAATACTCCACTCTTACTGCTCCCTTTCATGATGCAGGTTTTAAAAGTAGTCTTAATTACAGATTCTCACCAGAGAGAATCTTAATCCACAAATCCCAAAAACCTAAGTACTGTTGCTTTTAAAGATGGATAATTAATAGATTATAAATGTTTGTTTTTGGCTTTTTAAGGTCCTTGAATATAAAAATGATCTTAAACAGTACTGGAAAAGGGGATATGGCCATGACATCAACTGCAAATCGAGTTGTTACCTGTTTCATGACCTATTCAAGCGACTTGACCAGGCATCGTATGACTACAGGTAAGACTATCAAAGCTTAATTTGTAGAGCTGTATGACTGGGATCATTTAGCTCAATGTGTTGTTCATTTGTTATTTATTTATTTATTTAGGTTATGTGTTGTTGTTTTTTTTTTATTTAAAACTGCATCTTTTAATTGTCTTGAAATAAGTGCATAAAAAACAGGTTTCATGATGCTCATAATATGCTCAAAAATGCACAGTGAATTATACAGTGGACAAAACTAAAAGCAACATGGAAAAGACAACAAATGTAATATGGCCCTCAAAGAACCTTTTTCACGAATAAAGGGTTATTTGCATTGTGAACGCCTTCTTCATATTCATGGCAAAATGTGCTAAAGGGATCTATACTGCACAAAAGGGTTCTTCTATAGTAATGATGTCAAGCTTGTTACAATAGAGGAACAGTTTTCTTTACTAAAGAACCCTTGAAGAACCATCATATTTAAGTGTGCAACAATGACTTAGGCTAGCTCAAAAACATGATTAAACTGTTTGCCAAATTACATACAAGTAAACATATTATCTAGCTGGAGTTGACAATGGTCAAATAGTACACACACTTGCTTTTCATCTAATCCCGCTTTATTTAACACAACCCTTGTCATACTCAGACTATTTCTTCTGTTATACTTGGCCCAAATTCCTGATCTCTAGTTGGATCCCAGATACGATTGACACTGTGTTGTTATATAAAACAAGACTTTGTACATTCTTGAAAGTTCATGGAAAGTTTAAAAAAGATAATTAGAATAAGATAACCTTTGCTTACATACTACAATGACACAGTGTCTTTGTATGGGAAGATATTTAACATGGCCTGAAGTTAATTATCTGGCGTTCATTTTATATATCGTCACTGCCCAAAGAAAACATGCAACTCCACAGAAAACGGAAGAAACCTTCTTAACTTTCTGTGGACGTCAGTGTAAAAAGACTTTATCTTTATGTAAGTAATTTATGAGCCTTTCTATTGGTTCATTCTACATGGACATTTCACACAATGTGAAGGACTACTGTAGTGTTCAAATGATGTAGTAAAATGGAGGTGTATTTTTGTCTTGGAACAGTGTTCATATATATTATTTTTGCTTTGCCAGGACTCTCTCCATGGTAACCTTTATGTCTCCTTTACAACTTGTTAGGCCAGTTTTCAGAGCCTGCGGAACATTACACTTGCAGCTTGACACGGATCAACAACACTGATCAGTCTTGTACATGTTTATTCGTTTGAACGATAAGTAACGATAAAGGAATAAGGCTTATATTCTATTTCAGGGCTACATTTATAAGGCTGCAAACCTAGGCATGCATTGAATGATAGCTAATATAAAAAACAGATGTCTTATTAATATTTATTTTATTTTATGTTTTTTTTTTTTGCACTATTTGATGGTTCACAGTCATAAATGCATGTGATCTGTGAACGAATCTCTCCCTGAATACCCATGCATGCCCACAATGCATTTATTCTGCTCTGTCCCAAATGAGCTTTATGATCAGTGAGAATGAAAACCAAAATCCAAATGAACAGCCCTAGGTGAGCAAGCCAAAAGCAACAGTGCCAAGGAAAAAGTCTCTCGAAGCTATTGAAGAAACATTGGAAGGAACCAAAACTAACAATGGGACCCATGCTTCTCTAGTCAAACAAATTGAATCTAATTGAAAACTGCAGGTAGAAGCAGCCTTGGATTCTGTATAGATTGCAGAGGTTTTTAGTAAAGCTCTATGCTGAATCAGTCCCATCAAATATCCAGGAGCTGGGGTTGTGGATAGATATGTAGTGTAGCAGATACTGGGAATGGAGGGCAGATAACTGGTCTCAAGGCAGGTGAGTACAGGAGAGCAGTCTTTAACTGGACGGGAGTAGAGATGTGGCATTAGTTCAGTTTGTATTTATGGATTATAGAGAATATGGAAAATGTCAGAGTGGGGCGAGTGACTTCGGCAGATCTAACCGCAACAGCCAAAGTAAAAGGAGAGAACCAGCAGATAACACAGATATGAGGGCACTCTCAAACACTGGCATCAGCTCTAGCATCACAGTTTACCATCATTTCCTATGTCAGTTAACCCCAGCTCTACAGCCTTTATCCAAGGGGAAAGGTTAATTACTAAAAGCTACATTAAACAAGTAAGTTTTCACCCGTTTCAACATTAACTGTAAGATTATTCCAGAGTTGAGGGCATTATATGCAAAAGCTGTTCCATCCACTGAAGTCTTCTGAATTCTTGGAACTTGTTGAAAGCCAGCATCCTGTGATTGTTTGTAACAAGAAAAGAAATTATTGCAGGTATTCATGGGCAAGATAATAAAGGGATTTGTATGTCAATACAATTATTATATAATCTATATGAAATTTAATTGGAAGGCAGTGCAACGCTGATAGATCTGTGCTGATATTATCAAATTTTCTGGTTTCAACACACAGTGAATTATTTTGGGACAGAAGCCCTGCGTCATCTAATTTTAAATGTTTCTTTGCATCATGAGTGTTCTTCACATTGATTGAAAATGTGCTATAGATGGTTTTATATATTACCTTTTAGAATAGGTTTCTATAGGGCACCAAAAAGTGTTCTTCTATTGTTACGATGTCAAGCTTGTTACAATAGAAAAACCGTTTTGGTGATATAGAGAACGCTTTTCTAAAATAAAAAGTGCTATCTGTAGCACATTCTTCATCAATCTGAAGAACTCGTTTATGATGCAAAATCATGCAAACGCTTCAAGTGCTCAGAGTTCTACATAGAATAATTTCTTTACTAAAGAACTCTTATATAATCATAATTTTTAAGTGTGTATATTGTCAGTTGTCATGAAAAGTGTATATTAATATAATATATTCTTAAGAAAATGGTTGCTGAAATAATTCACGGAATTGTCATAGCAGTTCAAGTTGATATTTTTCAGGGCTCTCAGTTGATGCAACTTTCCAAGTCCTCAGTCAATGCATCGTCACAATTTTGATTCCTAGCAAGAGTCTCAGTTTATGCTTATGTGACACAATAACCCATTTTGACATCTTATTTTAGTAGTGTATAAACATGATCTCTTAATTTGTCCTTGTTAATTTCCCAGGTTTGGAGAAATGACCAAGGTGGTTAGCATCCAGGTTGGCCATGCTGAGACTTTGCTTCCGCTTCTCTCCTTGATGGGTTTCTTTAAGGATGAAAAGCCTCTGAAAGCAGAGAACTTCTCGCAGCAGCAGAGCCGCAAATTCTGCTCCAGCCAGATTGTGCCTTATGCTGCAAACCTGCTGTTTGTACTGTATGAGTGCAGTGAAGGCCTCAGACTCCAGTTCTTTCTCAATGAAAAGCCGATGACTTTTCCTGGCATTAATGACCTAGCTCCTTTGTATGAAACAGTCAGAAACTACTATTCTGGTCTGCTTGATGGCTGTGATTTTAAGAAGGAATGTGAACTGCCTAAAGTTACCCTGAAGAAAACTGAACTATGAAGTAGATACAGAATGTGGGTGTGGCTCTGAGGGTCATCTGTGCTTGTGCTGTAAGAGGACAAGAATCTAACCATCTCCCTCACTGGTTTTTAAATGCTTGCCATTTTCCATGCTGTTAAATGAAAGTCTATTTTTTTTTTTTAATACCTCAAGTGAGATGATGTAACCAAATGAAGTGGGTGGTTAATTTGTTTAATTTATTTTCTTCAGGTGGAAGTGTCACTATGGGATTCACATCTTTTATTGATTTGCCAAATTTATTAAGAATTCTGATTTGAAGAAACCAAATGTTTTTTTGTGAAATGACTGTAGAATTATTTTGTGATTGCATAAATGATTTTCCATGATAGTTTGTTTATGTAAATTAAAAAAACTCTTGCTGTAACCAGGATGTTTGCTATTTTAATTATGATATGTAATCCTGTTTTGACTTTGCTTTGTGGTTTATTTGCCTATTATAATCATTTGGTCAAATGACTGTGTGTTTATTCACATCCTTTTAAACTTAAATTTAGGTATTTGACAAATACAAATAAAAGTGATCCCTCTTGAGGTTTTCAAGATACATTATCCAAATACAACTGACGTGTCTAACTAATATATCCTAAATGTACTGAAATGATTTTCAAAGTTCACTTCAAAGAAGTGCTTTCATTTCATCCAGTTGCTCAGTTGACACTTGTTATTCCTGAATGCTTTGTAAAAAAACTGAGTGAAGTATTTGTTTTCAGCTTTTTGAAAACCCTTTTTTGAGAATTCTTCAAAGCCTGTCTTCACTAAACTTGGACTAGTCTTATGAAACATAATATAGCCTTATGAAACAAAACATCAGTCTGCCATATTTTCAATGTCAAATGCCAGACAACATTCAAGCTGTGATTAAAAATTAATGTTAAAGGATTTTTCTCCCAGGGCTCCGCCTATTGTAATACAGTTTTTTTCCATTCATGTCATTGTCCTCATGTATTGATGGGCGAGGCAATGCAAAAAGGGTCCTACCATGCCATTCATGTCTTTCTGGTAAGGGCTAACATTGTGTTATTGTTGGTTATTGTAGTAGTGTGTTGCTCTGGTTTGTATATGGTTGTGTTTTATTATTTGTTATTTGGTGTGTGTGTTCTGTGTTCTCTGGGTAAGGGTTGTGCTGAGGGATTTCTCAAGCCTTTGTAAAAACTGTTAAAGAGACATTACAATTGTAATCAAAAAACACTATAAAATTCAGGAGAAATTTCCTCATCATTTTATAGCTCTACAATCTGTTTGCACGCTGGAAGCCAGTTTACAAAGCCCTGGTGTCTGTAAATGATTAAAAAAAAACAAGTGGATTGGTCTGACATGCAAACTAAACAACTCAAGTTACAAGTTTTTGTGGCAATTCAAACAGTGAATAAAAACTTACAGACAAGCTAAACTTCAGCTATGTACGGACAACAGTTGTTTTTCTCTCCAACATGCCGTTGCATCTTAAAAGAAGCTGAGCTTCTGATCATAAACAAACCAGAGAGTTTTTTTTACTTGTTTACCGACACCAGGTTTTCATAAGCCTGTCTGTGTGCTGGAGACATCTGAAATTGATGAAAAGTGTTTTTTGATTACATTAGAACATCACCTTTAAAGGCAGATGGTGACTGTTCATCTCCCATGATATCACAGCACCTGGGAGCGTACCAAGTCCAGCTTTGGGTCTCATTGCTGTGGGTTACATGTCTTATCAAGGCCGCCCATTTCACTGGACTGCTGGATTTCAGCTCAACTCTATCACTGTTATGGCCAGGAATGCTGCCTTAAACACCTGGAGGTAGGCAGAGTGGACCTTGTCAACACTGACACACTCTGGAATTTTTGTAGGACTGTGGTGGACTAACGTTGGCGAGAGGCTGTGTGGTCTACACCATGGTCCCCAGGGGTCGCTGGGAAGTTGAGGGGGCAGATCCATGCAAAGTGGCTTCCATCATGGCCTGCAAACTCCTCTGGTATAGAGAGGTTTTTATTCTAGTTGTTGATTATTTTAATAATGTTTACCTGTCATTCATTTATTGTTGTGTTTTATTATTTATATGCACATGGTTTATGGTTTTTGGATTTTTATGTCTACAATTTACATGTATACGTTGTGTACTATGTTCTGCTTTGTGGTAAGATTCAGGCTGGGCTTGGGACATGCCTGTTTAATAAGGAAGATTCTGCTTATATGTACTATGTTGTCCTCACATTTATTGACAACAATATAAAAATATTATATAATAACATGAGACCTGAAAAAATATTTATTTGTCTGACAACTCCCTGCATGTACTTTAAAATATATTATTATATATCATAGCACAAAACCTTATCCCAAAACTACAGTACAACAATTTATTATGCATTGGTAAGTAGGCAGTATACACACTAGGGACGTACAGTTCCTATGACCAACACTGTGAACGGTAATGACATTCTAATGACTTTCTCAGCATTTCTCATCAAACCATCCTGTGTGACATGATTCGCATTTTAATCAGGAAATTATGCAGAAAATATGTATAATCCGTGTACTTCCTCTTTAAAGCAAGCGTGGGAGGAATCGTTGATTTGTGTCATTATCAGAAAGAACAGCATAGTTCATAGTGTGTGTTCCTACTTTTTCAGTCGTATTGCTTTAGCTGGCTTTTGTCTACACCACAAACACGGCAGCTGAAGAAACAAACAAAAATAGTTTTGAACGGAGTTGTAAGACTTTTTCGGGGAGATTGTTTCAGGCGGAATGGTGGAAAATTGTGTTTTAATTATTGAATAAATCATTGAGTCCTGAGCTGTGGTTTATGTTTAGCCTTGAGCAACAGATAGTGGCAGGTTCTTGGATTGCGTGAGAGATTGTGTGTTTAGTGAACGGCTCCAGTGGGAGGTCTTCACTCTGACGTGTGAGGAGGCCTTTCTAAGGACTGCAGGAAGAAAAGTTCAGTGCTACGTGTCCAAGCCTCTCGCATACACTACTTTCCTCCGTCTCCTCCATTCACTGCCTTTCTCCTCAGCCTCCGGCAGCCTCAAGGTTGTTGAGCCTCGACATTAAACAGCGGCGAAGCCACGGAGAACATGTCCGGGATCAAGAAGCAGAAAACGGTAGGAACACGGTCAGAAACGAGGGGTATTTTATGTTTTTCTGTTGTGTGTGTGTTCTTTTTAAGCTTCTTTAATGTATGAACTGCCGGCAAAAAGACAGTTTGATTATGTCGAGGAAAAATCTCTGGAAGTTTCAGCTTTTAAAAACACACTTCTACACAACTGTTACTCTATGCAAAGTGCAAAACCGTGGGGGTTTCAGCAGTAATCAAAACGATTAAATATGTTACTCCTAATCGCCCGTGTCTTCCTCTGGTTTGTTTTTCAGAGTTTTCTGATGTCGAACAGATAAGAAATATTAACACGGACTGTAATTTTGCCTCAAACTGTTACTTATTCTATATATTATTATCTTATTCTAAATATTACTGTTAATATTTCCTCCCCCACCAGACAACTCAGATATGCTACTTCATATGTTTATCATATCGAACGTAAACGCTTTTGTAAAGTGTCAACTTGCCCGGCAAAATTGATGGAATCACGTCATTTTGAGGAATGTGCACAAATCAAATAACATATGACACACAAGTATATATATTTATTAGCTAAGTTGTCTGGCTTAATGAAACTAACTTTAGAAATACTATTTACAACTAACGGCATGTTTTTTCTTGGAGTGGAGAAATCACTCAAAGTTCAGGGGAAAAAAATACGGATTCACCTGTAACCTGCATTCCTAAAATAATACCAGCACGTCTAAAAATTAATGCAAATTATTCTCATTATTCTGCAGTTATAAAGAGCACTTGAGGACTTTAAGAAACTTTTAGGACACGATTAACTGAAAGAAAATATAGCTCCAACAAAGAGTTTAAAAATTGAAATGTTTATAAAGTTCCTTCAAGAGGGAAATCCAACACAGGGTGTGGCAAAGAATCTCAAATGGATGGACAAAGGGGTCAGTGTTTGTGACGGAACTGTAAGAACCTGGCTGAATGAAATTGCGTTTACATATTTAAAAGCCACACAACAACCAGCACTAATATGTGATCAGAAGATAACAGGGTTATAGTGGGCTAAAAGAAGCAATCAGGGAGTACAGATGACTGTATGAAAGCAATATTCAGTACAGAATCATGTATATGATTTGGCAAAAGTGGCCAAATCAGACACATTAAGAACCCCTGAAAAATCATTTTATAGAGGGTGGAGACCAGCATACACAGGGTTGTGAGCAGTTTCATGTGATACTGGTGCTAGAAATGTGGGCTATGGATGCTACCTATTACTTTGCTCATTTATCACTGACTCACTTAAGTACCTCTTTGTTTATGCTTCTTCACAGAATCAGTTAGTTCAGTCTTTTATGTCATGTATGTCATAAGATGTTTCTCATTAAATTTTGGAAGAAATCATATAATCACTGTAGCTGTAATCGTCTCTCTCTCTGTACATTTTCATATTACCATTACCACTCCATGCTCTGTGTAGGTTTCTGCAATTGGATCTACCAAGTTCTGATACTTTAACACAATGTTTCACTTCATAACCATCTATGTAGGGATATGTAGGGAAAGTATGCCCCTTATAAAGCAAGTATTTTACTGAGGGCAAAGAAGCAGGACACTGTGTACGAATCAAAAGAGCCCCTGACAGACGTTCAACCTGCAAGGGAAAGACATGGAGGGAGGGTGAAAGACTCTGAGAAATATGGCTGTGCTCCAGAAAGCAGCTCCAGCCTGGCCACCTCTCTGCTGGTCAGCATGAATAGTGCTATTTGTTTCGCCCATCCACCCACAGGCCCCTCCTTCTTGTCTCATACTTTTTTTTTTTTTTTTTAAACCTTGTTAGCTGTGCTGACTGGACTTCATTCACTGGTGGTTTTTGAGACATCAGCGGTGGTAAAGTGTGAATGGTTTCAAATTCAGAGCAGACCACACCTTCAGTATGTAGACTGCAGTTTTGAGGAGTGAATGCAAAAGAGGGAAAAATAACTAATCTCAGGCAGAAGTTTCTAGACTTCTGTGAAAACTAGAATGCTGGATTCCCTGCTGAGGAACTAAAAGTAGACTATAGAGGAAAAAAAGGAGAAGACAAACAGAAAATGCGATGTGAAAAATCATCCAAATAACAGAGAAGAAATGGGAACGTAAAACAAATGGAGAAGGGAGCTTCAGTTTTTCCATAATTTATTTTGCCAAAAGGTTTGCATTTATAGTATCGCAGGTGCTCTTATACAAAGACACTTTAAATCCTCTTTAAATTCTCAAAAAAGTCCTCAAAAATTTTTAGGGACACATACATATAACATACACTCTCTGAAATAAAGGTACGAGAGAGGCACATTATTGGTCACTAAATGGAAAAAGAGTATAAATGTTCCCCTAAAGGTACATTACATTCTCCTCTCAAAAACGAGAGGTGAATATTTGTAGTTGTTCGCCATAGCGCTATGTAAAATAAAAGAACATAAGTCCTGTAGATTAAATGGAGCATACGAAACCAACACAATTTTAAAGTGTACAATCATAAAACAATAAGATACAATTATGTTCCCTAACTAAAGGTACATTTGTGTACCATCACAGTGACAGTTTTTCTGACAGTGTAAAGTATGGATCACATCTCAAAATGCACAACTATTCATTTAAGCCACAGTATAGAATTGTCAATGTGTCGAGCTCTAATCCTTCTTCAGGGTAAAGACTCTACAATAATAGCAAACAACTAGATAAGTGGTTACAGAAATGAATGAGTGATAGGTGAATCGTTTAGTCTGCATGTGTTTGTATGATAAACAGAGCGACAACAACAGTCAGAATCAAAAACTGAAGGAATGAATGATAACTCTGTTGCTTAGCAGACAGTGGCTGAATACTAATTTGCTAATAACATTCTACTTCAAAAGCTGATACCAGCTAAATAAGCTGAGTGGATCAATATTATCAATAACACTGTCAACGCTACTCAAACATTGTAGTTGGAAGTATCTACCATTTAAAGGCAATGCTTACAATTTTAATCAAAAAACAAGTTTGTAAAATCCTCAGAATGTTTTTAATAATTTGCTAGCTCTCCAGTCTGTTTGTGTGTTGCTAACCAGTCTAATGTGTTTTCAAAGCCCTAGTCTTTACCACAGATGCTCTGCTCACAATTTGATGATGAGTTTGGTACCTTTTGTGCACCCATGTATGCTTACTTCCTTGTATCTCTTTGTGCGGGCTCTGGTACTTGTCTGACATGAAACACTGCCTCCACAGGTCATGCCAAAATTGCAGACTTGTCAGTCAAATTTATTTTCTGCAGTAGTAGGCAGTTCTTGGCCAAGTCAAGTGGTGAAAGGTATCAGACTCTTCTGGCAATGGAAGACTGACTAAGCATTCCTAGTGTCAGTAAACAGGTTTTTAAAAAAAATGTCTCAGCAGAGCAACATTATCTGGATATATTTAGACATTGAAGAGACCTCTAAATATTGAAAAGCATGAAGTGAGATGAGGTTATTGCTCTATTCCTGCTGTTTCAGATTACATAATGTGCACCTGATTCTAAATTTGGTAGAGCACTAACTGCATGAATGTAAACAGACAGAAATTACTAAAAAACTAAACAAGTCAATTTATAAATGAGTTTCTGTGGTAATTAAAACACTGAATAAATACTTACATCAAAGTTTAACTTCAACCATGTACAGACAACTACCTTTGTTTTTCAACTTCCAACATATTTTTCCAACTTAAAAGACTCTTAAAAGCTAAAAGTGGTTCTGAACATAAACAAACCAGAAAGACCAGAAGTTCCCAAGATTTGTGGACATTGCCTTTAAGCTTTTAAGCCCTCATGTACTGAATGTTCCCCCGGCATATCAACAATACATATTATTACATAATTCCTTTTGTAAAAGGGTTAGCCATATTGTTTGCTGTTCTTTATGCTCATAGGTCAGATATATGTGGTATACATAGTTTCTTCATACTGTCAGGTACACAAGATTTTTTTGTGCCAAAATTGAAAGGTATTGTTTTAAAAGCGTAGTTCACGATTGTAATAAAAAAAAAACAACACTTTTTATAAAATTCAGATGTTTTCTCACCACTTGCTAGCGCTCCAGTCTTTTTTCATGTTGGAAACTGAAATAACCAAAATAAGGATAATTTGACTGTTCCGTAGGTGGGTAATAATGACTTACTTTTGCTGTTTTTGATCACTTGAGGTGGAAATGTCTTCAAATTCGGGAAGCAGCTAGCTATATTACTGAAGATGACATAAAATTAATCAACTCGAGTTACAAATGAGTTTCTGTGGTAATTCAAACAGTGAATAAAAACTTAAACTTCATTCACGTCCAGACAACCAGACAGAACTACGATTAGCTACAATCATAGACGTTCCCTTTAAGTGTATTATCTGTATAAAACAGGAATTATGCAAGACCATGACTTGGCTTAAACATGTTTGCACTGTTCCAGCACTGGAATTTCCTCTTGCAGAAGTGGTCAAAACCTTTGAGACAGTTGGCTCAGACAATTTAGCAGGGGCTGAAAAAAATGATCTGAATTTTGTTCAACAACACTGTTTTTGCAGTATGATAAAAATGTACAAACAATTTTAGCTTATTTGTTTATATAATTCTGAAACCTGTATTAAGAATGAAATAGGGGGAAACTTGAGGGGTCATGAATAATTTCCTAAAAGATGTGAATCAAATCAAGACCATGCAAGTGAAGTCATTACTGTAGTGTATTAATTACTGTATATATCTGCAATGTTAATAGTACCGACTGATTTTACATTGTTTAAAAATGTAGTTGCACAGTAAAGATTCTTCTCCCTCAGTTCCTACACCAAATATCCAGCTGATTTCTGTAATTTTTTGCTTTGTTAAGGACCTCCAGAGAGCAACCAACATTGTGTACCAAGCCCACCATGTGAGTAGAAGCAAACGAGGCCAAGTTGTTGGAACAAGAGGAGGCTTCAGAGGCTGCACTGTCTGGCTGACAGGTCTGATGTACTTCTGATGACGCAGAATGAAACCTTTATTCACTCACATAAAACAAGCAACCATTAGAGACGGGTATTGATACTCATACTGAAATCTAGCTGATCTGTCTGATATTGTTTTTTTCTTAAAAACGGTGTTAACTAGAAATGCATAAACAGCATTATATACATCTAACCACAGTTTTGTAAATATTAAGTTTAACTTGTATCCATAAAGTTTTTCCATAAGTCATTTTCAGTGCCAATATATAAATAAAAAGTTCTGTTATTATTCATGGGCAGTATAGTGCAGTCAGTCTTAAATTTTGGCTTCCCCCCCCTCTAAAACACTTCTCTGGGATCTTAATGAAATATCTGTGACATACATTGGCCACAAAACACAAGGTCACACAGCACTAATGTCACACTGTCTAAACAGCCCTGCTCAGATCATTCTATTTCAGAGCCACTTCCTTTAAATGGGAATCATGGGAGTCACACACAGCTAAATTCAGTGCAAGTGCACAGCAGTAATAAATAGCGAGAATTAAAAGCTAGATTTTAGCTGATTTTTACTTTGTTGTGTTTCTTCTCCATTGACCAATGTTAATGTTAACAGTGCACACTCATTATGTTTCTTTCGCTCTAATTTTCACGTAACACAGCTATTAGTTTATCATTTTAGCCCCCTCTGGAAACCCATATAATTGTACTGGCACTGTTGTCTCATACAGGGGCAAAGAAAGATATATATATTTTTGACCTCTGCTCTTAGCCATATTTAGTGTTTCAGAGAACAAATCCTTCAGAGAAGAAACCTTGAAATAAGAGCCAGCATTTCTTCTATACTGCAGTGCATTTTTGCCTGTTTGGATGTCATGGTGTGAATGGGGTGTGATCATACGAATCAGTTACATTACTAAGGACACGTGTTAAATGTTGTATTAAAAACATCTCCCTGTTACACCAATCAAATCTGAATAGGGCTATAGTCATATTTGTTATGATGATATGTTTATGCAGGGCTGTCAGGAGCAGGGAAGACAACTGTGGGTTTTGCACTGGAGGAGTACCTGGTTTCTCATGCAATTCCATGCTACTCTCTTGATGGGGACAATATTCGGCATGGCTTAAATAAAAACCTGGGTTTCACTGCGGCCGATAGGGAAGAGAATATTCGTCGTATTGCAGAAGTGGCCAAGCTCTTTGCTGATGCTGGCTTAGTGTGCATCACCAGCTTCATCTCTCCCTTCTCCAAGGTGAGGTGAAGTTTGTTGGAATCGTTATGTCCCTGAAAAACTTAAATGCTTTATGTGTTTTTTAATTTAATTTAATTTTATTTAAAGGATCGAAATAACGCAAGGAAGATCCATGAGAGTTCAGGTCTGCCATTCTTTGAGGTATTTGTGAATGCTCCGCTGGAAGTGTGTGAAAGCAGGGATGTCAAGGGGCTTTATAAAAAAGCCCGTGCTGGAGAGATCAAAGGTAAGTGCTAAGTAGATACATAATATTTAATGTACTGGGTGGGCCATTTATATGGATGCACCTTAATAAAATGGGAATGGTTGGTGATATTAACTTGCTGTTTGTGGCGCATTAGTATATGGGAGGGCGAAAACGTTTCAAGATCGATGGTGGCCATTTTGAATCCAACTTTTGTTTTTTCAGTGGGAAAAGTGTCATGTGACACATCAAACAAGAAAAACAATGGTGTGCTTGGTTTTAATGTAACCACCCATCACCAACTATTCCCATTTTATTAAGGTGTATCCATATAAATGGCCCACCCTGTATATTTAATAACTTATATCTGCATTACATCTGTCAAAAGGAAAGAAACACAATTGCGATATCAGTGGAGAAAATGCAACCGCTGTTAGTCACCCTGTAAATCCTGAAACATTGTAACGTAGCCAGAAGAAACACAATGAGACTGAGCCATTACTATGTTTTTTTTTTTACCTTTATTTAAGTGCCCAAAGCAGAAAGGAGCAAGTGAACAAAGAGCATTTTTGTTTAGTTTATGGCAGAACTGATGGAGACCCTTATCCACCCTCCACCTCAAACTCTGGGGGTTGAATAATGCTTAGCCACTGGAAAGTGCTACACATCAAGTTCAACACACACAACAGCATAGATACAACATGGAACTCCTCAAACAACCGACTAACAAAAAGTGCAACCATAGAGCATGCTGGGAGCTCCCCCATGAGGGTTCTTCATGTTAAATTCCACTATACAAGTGTGCCAACTAATGCTAATCTCAATCTTCAAACACTTTGAACATGCTTTTGTTGCCCAGATTAATACACTCTGAGGTGCACAGCACAACTTATGTTCCAAAAATATTCCTCTACAACTGTCAGGGGTTTTCAAATCCCAAGTGTTACACAGTGCTGCTATAATGAGTTGCATATTTGTAAATGTAAATATCACTAATTTGAACAGTTGTATTGGTTGTCTTAATTCATAGGCTTTACAGGGATTGACTCTGAGTATGAAAAGCCAGAGTCCCCAGAGCTTGTGCTGAAGACGGGTGAGCTCACGGCGAATGAGTGCATTCAGCAAGTGGTGGAGCTCCTGAAGGACCAGGTTGGTGTACTACAGTTTAAGGAGCTGTTAAGAGCTGATCATAATGTTTAGGATTTAGCTGATAATGAGAATGGGCTTAATTACTTTCAGGGAATTGTTCCCAGTGGTGTAACTGAGGAAGTCAATGAGCTGTTTGTCCCTGAAAACAAGCTGGACCTGGCACTGAGTGATGCCAACACCCTGCCTACTGTAACCATCACTAAGGTAATACAACACTGAACAGTTCACAATGTGTTTGTGCTGGGATTCAGTTGAACTGTTGAAACTAACTGACATTGCTATTGCAACATTAGCATGTTAGGCTTCACCCCACAGAATGTCATCATATCCTGTGGTGCATAGTATATACGGTGGAATGTACCAACCAGTATGATCAAGATTTTCTTGAAAGTATATAGAAATTGAATGTTCAAAAAATGTGCAAAAAACTGAAATGGTATTAAACTACAAAGCAATAAAACTGTTTTTTTTTCTTTAGCTGGACTTGCAGTGGGTTCAAGTGTTGGCTGAAGGATGGGCCACTCCTCTGAAAGGGTTTATGAGGGAGAGGGAGTTCCTGCAGGTCCTGCACTTTGACACCTTACTTGATGGTAATGATATTTTATAATCACAGCCAGAACAAAAACGTTTCTAACGCCAACCACAAACATGGTGACAGTGAAGGGCCTGGTGATAATATGACATCACTCACTACAAAAAAAGGGAAAGAGGCTGCTCAAAACATTCCAAAAAGCTGCAAAATAAATCAGTCAGTATACCATTTATACCTTGTATCTACACTCATTGTCCATTTGATCAGCTCCACTGACCATACTGGAGTAATTTGTAGTTCTACAATTACAGACTGTAGTCCTTCTCTCAGCATACGTTCTTATTCCAATTTCATCTTGCTCTTCAATGGTCAGGACCCCCACAGTGCAACTATGGTTTGAGTGGTGGATCATTCTCAGTGGTGCAGTGACACTGGTGTGGTGGTGGTGTGTTAATGTGTGTGTTGTGCTGATAGGAGTGTATCAGACACAGCAGTGCTGCTGGAATGTTTAAACACTGTGTGGCTCATCAGTTGCTGCAGAGTTTGTGTTGGTCGTCCTCAAGTCCTTCATCAGTGGATGCAGGACGTCACCCACAGGATGCTGTTGGCTGGATATTTTTGGTTGGTGGGTTATTCTCAGTCCAGCAGTGACACTGAGGGCTTTAAAAACTCTGCTGTGCCTGATACACGCTTACCAGGACAACACATTTTAATACATCCCCACTATGTCAGAGTCACTGCAGCTCAAATCATACCTGCTCTGTGGGTGTCCTGACCATTGAAGAGTGGGGTGAAATGGGGATACAAAATATGCAAAGTAACAAGTGGGCTTCACTTTGTAATTGCAGAACTATAAAGTAATCCTGTATGGTCAGTGGAGTTGGTAAAATGATCAATGAATGTGGATACAAGGTAAGTGTTCAGTGTATAGAGGTAGTTTTTGATCATTATAACTCTAGTTTTCTCTCACTTTGCCTTTCTTAGCACTGGCATAATTTAAGGTGCCATTTGTGCGATTTTATTTTTTTATGATACACTGAATTAATTGAAGTCAACAATTTGCTATAGTGCATTGCATGCTGTTGGAATAACCAATAAGTGGAATGACCTTTCTCCAGATTTAGTGTTGTCAGTGACTGACTGATTTTGTTGATACAGCCCTAATAATGTATCACTTCTAGGTGGAACCATCAACATGTCTGTGCCCATTGTGCTGCCTTTATCCAAAGAGGACAAAGAGAGGCTAGATGGTTGTGCGGCTTTTGCTTTGGAGTATAAGGGTCGGAGGGTGGCAATTTTGCGGAACCCAGAGTTCTACCAGCACCGTAAAGAGGAGCGCTGTGCCCGGCAGTGGGGCACCACCTGTCCTCAGCATCCTTACATCAAGGTGAGAGAATATCTAACACTCTTAGTCTTCCGAGGGAAACCAATCTGTGGCAAATGGAACAATACTAATTTTATGTATTTTTTTTTTCGTAGTTTGCATTCATATAGTTCCCATTTTTGGTAACTTGTATTTTGATTGTCAGTTTTATAAGTTGATTATGACGGTTTCCATCTCAGATGGTTCTGGAAGGCGGTGATTGGTTGGCTGGAGGAGACTTGGAGGTGCTAGAGCGTATCAGATGGGACGACGGCTTGGATCAGTACCGTTTAACGCCAAGAGAGCTCAGGCAAAAGTTCAAGCAAATGAAAGCAGGTAAATTTAATCCAAAAGTTACAGTTGCATAGTAAAAAATATATTAAGTAAAAGTGGCCCAAATCTGATTTTGTGATCACATCTAATTTTTTTTTTTGGTTAATGTTCACACATTATTTAATGTGACAGACTTATATCTGACATCAGTCTGAACTGATCACGCTCCTAAACTGACACGTATGCACAAAACGGCACGCTTCAGGCTCTGACCTGAAGGAAAGATCCATCGGTTTAAAAAAAACAAAAAAAAAAAAAAACAAAAAAAAAAAAAAAAAAACTGTAACACTTCTTTTTTGAATTAAAGGAACCAGACCATTGCTTTACTGTGCAGTGCTACATCACAAAATGACCCTTTTCTTTATTCCAAATGAGGTCTATGTTAAAGACTTTTAAGAAATATGAAAAAACAAATGTTTCTTTCATTCTAAGAGCAAATTTGCTGGGACTCTTGCCAATACATCAAATCAAATCAAATCAAAATTTATTTGTATAGCGCTTTTTACAACTGACGTTGTCACAAAGCAGCTTCACAGTTTCAGGACAGAACATTTAAATCAAAGCCCAATGCAAGCAAGCCGAAGGCGACAGTGGCAAGGAAAAACTCCCTCGAGGCTGGAGGAAGAAACCTTGGGAGGAACCAAGACTCACAAAGGGGACCCATCCTCCTCTGATCAAACTATAGATTGAATTTTAAATGATCACCAATGAAGTGTCATTATGCTACATAATAATAATAATAATAAGGTGAGCAGCTGGTCTGGTCTGGTCTGCAGGAGAATCCAGCAAACAATCTTCCATCAGTGGGCCACCATTCTCTCAGAAAACAGTAAAACAGTAAAAGGGAAGCAGTTAGTTGAGTTGAGTGCAGCAGAGAATAAGAGCATGTGAATATTTTCTGTAGTGTAGTGACGGATCTGACTGTAACAGACTGGGAGGAGGGAAACCAGAAGGAGCTCAGGCAAAGACATCCTTTTGTTCCAAGCAAGAGAAATTGTGAGCACATCATCCAGGTTTACCCTGATTCTCCATGTCCATGGGTTCCTGAAATGACAACCTTAAACTAGACAGAGGTTAGTTGCCAAAGGCTAAACTGAACAAGTGTGTTTTGAGCCTAGACTTAAACATAGTGACTGTGTCTGCGTCCCGAACACTAGCTGGAAGATTGTTCCAGAGCTGAGGGGCTTTGTAGGAGAAGGCTTTCCCCCCCGCTGACGTCTTATGAATTCTGGATACATATTTTCCAAAGAGAAGGAAAGGAGAGCAGACACCACTTTATTATTTCTATGATCCACATTTATTCAGTTTTATACTGACACAAACAATATAAAATGGATAAATTCTAAAAACATAAAATATAAATTTTCATGAGGTTTATTTTCTTATAAATGAGAGAGAGGAACCTGGATGAAGAAGTTTCACAGGTTTTTTGTTTTTGAATATTTTTTTACAAAACATTAATGCTTTGACCAGGCCATTTCCATGTCTTAAATTCTTAAATTAAAATAAATAAGCTTTGAACCTTTTGTCTGGATATGATTCTCAGTGGCTGGAGTGACATAAGTCACATGAATTCAGATCTGGACGTTCACACAGAGTTGCGTTGCTACAGATCCGATATGGATTGAATCACAATGACACATAAGAAAGCGGCCCAAATTTGAATTTAAAAAGCCAGATTCAATGTAATTTGTGCTGTTCACACAGCCACACAAACAACACATCTGTGTCATATATGAAGAAACAGGATTTTGGCCACTTTTACTTGCTCTGTGAATATAGCCTTAAAGTAACACACTTTTTAGTTATATTTCCATCCAAATCAAACATGTCTTTGCTTTCTTCTGACATCCTTATAAAAAATGACAGGCTTATTTACCTACTGTTTTTCACTGAACTCTGGATGCAAAGCTTTGCATTTTAACAGATATTCAAGTTAAAGTCAGACTTCAGTTTAGCCTGACTGCACTAACATGGAAACATGCCACTATATTACATAAAATACAAGCTAGCTTAAGTAAATGAACTAACATTTCTTGATCCATATCTCTTTGCCCTAGATGCAGTCTTTGCCTTCCAGCTGCGTAACCCAGTGCACAATGGCCACGCTCTCCTGATGCAGGACACCAAAAGGCGCCTGTTGAAGCGCGGCTACAAAAAACCTGTGCTCCTGCTGCACCCGCTGGGAGGCTGGACGAAGGAGGACGATGTGCCTCTGGACTGGCGCATGAAGCAGCACGCTGCTGTGCTGGAAGAGGGAGTGCTCGATCCTGCCACCACCATCGTGGCCATCTTCCCCTCACCCATGATGTATGCTGGTCCTACAGAGGTATAAGATAACTGGCCACCTAGTAAAAGCTCTAAATCTGTAAACGCTGCTTTCTGACAGTAGTAGTAAAAAGCAGTTTTATTTGCTCTAGAAATGAAATGTAATTCAGCTGAAATATGTACTTGTTGAGTATAACAGTAAACACTGTTACACAAGGGAGTTTTTCCTTGCCAGTGCCACCTTTTGGGGTTATTCATTTAAGTTTGAATTCTCAATTTCTGTTAAGCTGCTTTGTGACAGTACCAGGTTGTAGAAAGCCCTATTAAAAATAAATTTGACTTGACTTGTAAGTTTCAGCCTGATCTTGATTGTTGATGCTGTAATGATTAAAAAAAAAAAAGTTGTGAGCAATGCCTTTTTGCCACGTATCGTATATAGGACAGAAGCATCCACCAAAACCAACTGACCAAGCTATGCTTGATAGATTTTAGTATCCTCAACTTCATTTGTAAACAAACTACATACAGCATGCTTATTAAATGTGAATTAATGCTTATATTAAACTCTAGTTATGAGCTGATTTTGTGAGGACTGTTTGAATGAGTAAATAAAATATCTCCACAGGTGCAGTGGCACTGCAGGGCTAGAATGGTCGCTGGGGCCAATTTTTACATTGTGGGTCGTGACCCCGCAGGCATGCCACACCCAGAGACCAAACAAGACCTATATGAACCCACACATGGTGGCAAAGTGCTGACCATGGCCCCAGGCCTCACTTCTGTGGAGATCATTCCTTTCCGAGTTGCTGCTTACAATAAAGAAAAGAGAGGAATGGACTTTTACGAGGAGGAGCGGTAAGCCACGAGATTTCTTGTTTGTTCACTATGAAATGTAATTGTTTTGCTCTGCATAAAATGGACTATGTATTTATTACATCTTTATTAATTTAACTAAGTAAGTGGTGAATTCAGGTACTTGAAGGTGCATAGTTTGCACCAAAAAAAAAAGTTTGTTTAAAGTCTGTGAGAACTATTGCTCCCTAAAAAGAGCAGGGAATGTTACACGAGCAAAGGTACAAAAAATGCATTTATAAGTACAGATGATCCTAAGAGTTAAGGACTTAAAGATTAAGTGACCATGTACATTTTTTCCCTCTCTCCCCCCCAGACACGAGGAGTTTGAGTTCATTTCTGGAACCAAAATGCGAAAACTGGCCCGCAGTGGGGAAAACCCTCCAGATGGCTTCATGGCGCCAAAAGCTTGGAAGGTTCTCACTGAGTACTACAGCTCCCTGCAGAAAGATTAATGTATGGGCCTTTATACATTTAGTCAGCTTACATCAAGTGTAGGCCAGTATAACTAACTTGAAGTCGGCTTACACGGTGGAGCAAAAATTCCAATGTAACCTCCTTGGTTTTATTTTTATTATTTTATCAAATTTTAATTTATAGGAGTTTAGTACTATATATTTATAAATGCTTTTAACACAGTAGCCCAGGTTTGATCATCTGGGTCTGATTTTTAAATGTTACTTAACTAGGTTTTGTTATTGGGGAACTATAGTAAGATTTTTAAGGAGAATAATGAAACTATGATAAAATAATGATTTTATTACAAAGCTAGTTGCCATTTTATGATCTGTAACCTACAAGAATATTGTTGAGGCCTTTTCTTTCTTTTTTTTTTTAATTAAGCAGGTTGTGTAGTAAAATTACACGGGCTAAAATTTAAATATTAATAAGGGTAAAGGTTTTTTTTTTTTTTTTTTTTTTTATTACACAAACTCTGATTTTTGAAACATGCATATTAACAGAATATAAAGGTGCCTGACGGTGATGTAGGGTTTAATATTCTCTGCATTTTACAAAGGGAAAAAAAACCCTACATTTTATATAGACATAAACGATTTCAAGTATTTATATGTTTGTTTTCACATAATTTGGGCTTCCAGCTCATAAAACCCATGAAAACAGGATTTCAAAAAATTAGAATACTGTGGAGAAATGAGCCCAAACTACTTCTCAGTTTTTGCAGAAAAAAAATAAAGATCACATCAAATCAATCAAAATATGGTACTTTCAAAACAATATGTCAATCTTCAATAGTTGGTTGGGAATCTTTTTGCTTTAATCACTGCCTCGATGCGAAGTGGCATTGAGGCAATCAGCCTGTGGCATTGCCTGGGAGTTAATGGAAGCCCAGATTTCCTTGATGCTTGCTGTCAGCTCTTCTTTGTTGTTGGGTCTGGTGGGCCCTCATTTTCCTCTTGAGAATACCCCATAGATTCTCAATGGAGTTTAGGTCCGGTGAGTTGGCTGGCCAGTCAAGCACTGTAATGGCATGGGCATCAAACCAGGCTTTGGTGCTTCTGGCGGCATTGGCAGGGGCCAGGTCCTGCTGGAAGATTTAATCTGCATCTCCATACAGATCCTCAACAGAAGGAATCATGAAGTCCTCTAAAACATTCTGGTAGACTGTTGTGGTGACCTTGGAATTAAGAAAGCAGAGTTTACCAACATCTGCACCAGACATTGCACCCCAAATCATGAATGGCTGTGGATATTTCACACTGGACCTCAAGCCGTTTGGATTATGTTCCTCACCCATTTTCCTCCAAACCCTTGGACCTTGGTTCCTGAATGAAAAGCACAGTTTACTTACATCCGAAAAGAGGCCCTTGGCCCTTTTTCTCCTTGGCCCAGTTGTGACGCTTTCTACGATGGCTCAGGTTTAGAAGTGGCTTGACCCGAGGAACCCAACAGTTGTAGCCCATCTCCCAGATGCGTTTGAATATGGTGGTTTTTGAAGCTGTGACTTCTGCCTCATTCCACTCTTTCTGGATCTCTGCCAGATTCTTGAATGTTCTCTGCTGAAGCCCACATTCATCCCTTTTGCTGGTGCATTTTCTCCTGCCACATTTTGTCCTTCCACTAGACTTTCCATTGATATGCTTGGACACAGCACTCTGTGAACAGCCAGCCTCCTCAGCTATGAACTTCTGTGGCCTATCCATCCCATGGTGGTTATCAATGATGGTCTTCTGGCCAGTTGTTATGTATGCAGTCTTCCTTTGAGTTTAGTAGATGATTAGTGTGTCACACTCAGTTTAAATCATTCATGCCCTGCAAAATGTGGGCTGATTTCTCCACAGTATTCTAATTTTTTGAAATCCTGTTGTCATGGGTTTTATGAGCTGGAAGCCCAAATTATGTGAAAATAAACAAATAAATACTTGAAATTGTTTAAATTGTGGGAGACCTGAAATTTATAATCTATGAAAGTTTAACTTTTTGAATTGAAATAATGGAAATTAATCAAATATATATATATATATATATATATATATATATATAATTTTTCCTTTGTAAAATGCAGAAATGTTGTGGAATGTGTACATCAGTAAGAAAGAATCAAACTGTAAGCATTATCAAAGACATTCCTGAGATTGTGTAATAGTTAAATGTCTACAACCCTTTGATTTCTGGATTTGATAGTAATTATTTTTATTGTTAAAATACTTTTTAGCACATGTTGATCAGTTTCTGTTTGTTTTGATAAGTCTCTGGTGTCTGGAAGTAATTGGTATTCAGGAAGAACACGGAAATGTCTTAATGTAAATGGAATCTATGCAACTAAATGTGAAGTGAGTGTATGAGGGTGTTTTCTATGGTTTGTGTACAGTGCATAACATTTAAGTGCTTTAAGATCCATGTGTGCAGGAGCAAAAATATATTTATTGGTTTTAAGACAACTTAAATGTATTTATTACCTTAAAATAAATGTAGTTTTTAATATTACCTTTTATACATACTTGTGATATTCCTTATTTTGATGAGTTTCATTATTAACAGCAAAAAATTATACCTTGGGCAGGTGCTGATATTTTATATTAAATCCAGTAGTGCAAAAAATCTTAATGTTTTTTGTGTGTGAATGTGTACCCAAACTTTTAAAATTATTCTTGCTCCTGGCCAGCAAAAGGAAAATAAGAATACAGATGTTTCACTGAAAGTCTTAGGCCCTTAAACAACGTCAAAGTGGCCATATACAACACTGATATTTTTATTTTCCTTAAGGTCTACATATGATTTATTTGGATTTACTTACCAAAAGTGTTATTTCCAACCTTGAGGTATTTCCTACAATGCGTTTTAAGACTGCTATATATAAATTACCTCTTCTGGTTGGCTGTGAGTCATTCAAGTCAGTCTGGGCCTGCTTCAACATGAAAGGGCAGAGATTAATGCAGCTATTCCTATATGACAGTCCTCAACTTTGGGCTGTTTGGCTAACTGTGAAGTGTTGTATAACACATCCCCAAAATATTTTTTCTTTTAAGCTGTAGCCTATATATGGACTGTCATGGAGGGAAACAGGTTTTAGTACTTTACTGTTTCTGTACTACATCAGACTGATATTTAAAGAGAGGGCAACTGGTAGTTTTTGCCAAAAAAATGCAATACAACATTAAAATGATAAAAAAACAAAAAAAAACATTCACATTGTGTAGTTAGAAGACTGCAGGGATTGTTCCACAGTTCATAATTTATTTATTTTTTTAAAGTAAGGACATAAACGTGGCTGACTTGGTGTTGTTCACAATTGGTTCCACTAATACCACTGACAGTGGTATATTTGGTAGTGAGGAAATTTCATGACTTGTTGCACAGTAAAATGCTGGAGTTCACTGAGCTCCTGAGAGTTACCCATTCTTTCAAAAATGTTTGTAAAACAGTCTGCAGGCCTAGGTGCTTTTTTTTTTTATACACCTGTGGCCATATAAGTGATTGGAACACCTGAATTCAATGACTTGGATGAGTGTATACTTTTGGCAATATAGTGTACTTGGTCAAGCCCCCAAATCCATGAATAAGACTATTTTAAATGTTTTGCATATTTATTTTTACATTAAAGGGAAAAAAAAGATACGGCATATTTTCCATCCTCTCTCACACACACCAGGAGAAAAGGGAAGACATACAAGCACAAAGTATTTTACAGTAAAGTTGTAGCTCATGTGGACATGGTCCCACATTCAAAACATAGCAGAAAAGAAAAGAAAACAAACAAACAAAAAAAAACACTAATAATGTTAATTAATAATTTGTACACCTTATTTATTGCTGTTGCAAATAAATATACAGATAACAGCACATTATACAGCACAATATCTCTTGTCTGGACAACACTCAAAATTCAAACGTGCTTATTAGTTCAGTCTAAAAAGGCCTTGAATGTAAACGTACATCAACATGTTCAGAATCTAGCTTCAACGTTCAGCAGCTTAAAACAAACCAGGGATACATTTCTGCTGAGATATTGCAACTGAACTCCTTTATGTCTTAACCTGCTTCATTTGCTACTTCAAAGAAATCATGGTTTGAGGATTCGGTAGGTGCTATATACATGAGATCTGGCACACTTTCTGATGCTTTCAAAACATGCTCTCTCACACTGTTTTAAATACAATAGATGTCCAAATGTTTGTAGAAAACCCTTAAAATACATTGGGACACCCAATGTAGACACTGATAAGCAAGTGCACATACAGCTTGTATAATCTCCACAGAGAAGAATGAAATGGGTACACTGGTCACTGTACTCAATATCTAGCCCTGGCTTTAGGTGTCAGCACGATTGTGGAACAACGACCTGTGTTATGACCGTTTACCGTTCTGTATGAATTGGAGTGAGGATTTTAATCCAGGAATAAAGATCCAACAACAGTACCTGACCTTAGAATTGCTCTTCTGCTTTAGAGTACCGCAGTGTTCCAACATTTAGTCTAAAGCCTTCCCAGAATTGTGGCGGTTTGTACTGTACAAAGTGATTCATAAAATATGCTGGATAAATAGGCCATCTACAAACGTTGTGTATATTATGGACAAAGCACTTTCACCATAGACCGCTGGTCCATGCCTAAAACACATTTCATTTTCAGCTGAGAGAACGCCCCTCACACAGACAATCTCCTGCTGTGTGCTGCATGTGTGAAAGGACATTTCTCTAAAGATTCTCTGGAGTTCATGTGTGAAACTGGCATTTGTTGTTAACAATACTGATACCAACACATAAACCCTTTGAAAATCAATTATTTTACTACTTTCTGTGAGCATCTTAACGAATCAAATTCAGATTATTGTTAATCCCATAAAAGTAAATTATTCTGATCAAAATGAGGCAGGTCAGTATTTCAAGCGACACTCTGGGCAAAAGAGGAAAACCACATTTTGATAATGCATTATGAAGGTGAGAGAAGCTTTTGAAAAAGTACAACACTGTTGTGTGGGATTTTTAGGGGTGCAGTAATGTTAGCTATCTGGCTGTCTGCAGTCATCTAGCATGTATCTGTTTAACAGCAATGAATGGTGTTTTAAAATACAGTAACAGTACAACTGAATTACTAGTATTCTGACAACAGTGTGCAGCCCTACTAAGCGTCCAGGACAAACAAACACAAACAAACCTCAGAATGGCAACCAGTAGAATGGGGATATAATAGACAAACAGTGTAAAGAGAGGTCTGATGCAGTACTTAAACATTCCATTTCTATGTAGACAATCAGAATGCCTCCTTATGCAAACCATATTGTGCAACATGTTATTTAAAAACAAAAACAAACAAAAAAAAAAAAAAAAAAAAGAGAAAAGGAAAAAAGGCAGTAATTTCTAGGGGAAACAATTAAACTCCTCCAGTATTATCATCAGATTCAATCCAGAGCAGCATGCATCAGCATATTAGGCACTCCTGCCGATTTCGACCTCTTCATCTTTTCAATGGCATTTTGGAGGTCTGTCTGACGGATGGGCCGGATAAAGTCTTCCTCTGGACTATTAATGCAAAGAAAAGAATCAGTTTCACTTCACAGAACAGAGCACAGTTGAAATGAAAGAACACAAACTCGTAAGACCAGTTTTTAGAAGACTTCAAATTAAACTATACATTGGATGCCTGCATTTAGGTACATATCCTGAGGGCTATATCACAAAGTAAGCTCAGTAGTGTTTTCAAAAAAGCAGAATTCATTAATCAAACATTGGTTTGATTAATATTGTGATGAGTAATCAATAAGTTTAGCCCTAGATGCTTATTTCAGTGCTCAATTACCAAGTGTGCATTCTTCAGCTAGAAGCAAAGGGAAAAAAATTCTCCAGCTGACAAAGTGTCACTTGTAATCATTTCACTACAAATGTGATTTTGTTCAATAAGAAGTTTCAGTTTTGTACAAATTCCAAACTCTGGAAGCAAAAGACATGTGCTGCAGTAAATGTTTGGGAACCACTGCTTTAAAGGTCACTATTAAAACATAGGGTTTAATAAACCGGCGACATAAATTGTGAAGTCCGGGCCATAAACTACATTTAGATTTTGCAATGAAGACATCCTGCCATGACAGCTTTAGTAATGATAGACACTAATAATGGCTTAGTTCTGGATCACACAAACTCACTCCCATTTGTATTGAACAGGTCTCAGTTAGTGCAGAAAAGAGTTTCACTATTTCTCAGTCCAATGCTGGGGGCCTTTATAACGCTCTAGCATAATTTTGGTATTGGGCATGTTGGCATTTGGCTCAAGTACAGCTGTTCCAGAGTTTATACAGTGACAGATGATAAAGCAGTACACAATAAGAAGAAACTGACAAAGGGTAAGATAGGGCTAAGCAAAAGAAAGATGACATTTTGTTACTGGGCTAGATTTTTCGTCATCAGCTTAGATAAATCACAACAATCTGCCCTGAAGCAGGTCAAATGTTCAGATCAAGGTTAGTGACTGCACTCTTTAGATATTGTGCTTTTATATGATTAAATCCTGCTAACCCACAAGTCCTTCATGGGATTTCTTTGGTCTGTCGCCACTAAAACAGATATTTAAAAATACTTACATGCCACTGGTATTAGAATTGTGCACAAAGTCCCGTACGCAGAGTAGGGCAGCGTCTCGACACATTTCTCGAAGGTCACTTCCTGAGAAGCCCTCTGTCTCTTTTGCTATTTCACACAAGTCCACTGCAGCTGCCACCTGTAGATCAGAATATATTACTATGCATACTGTACCATGCCACACAGACTCATGACAAATTAGCAGATTAAAACACCTACATTTTCATTATGCAAGATAAGCTTTAATATTGCTTCCCTTTGCTTGATATTCTGTAGAAGACAAAACAAAAATTAAACGTTAAAAGTTAAAATAACCACCAGAATCTCTATGTGAATTCCTATCAGTTTCAACTGAATTAACTAACTAAGCTATTTAACTAATTAAAATAATGACTGAGTAATAAACACTCAATATAAATTCTCAAAAATAATGGCGAATGAAATGATATATCTGGAGTGACACTTACAGGCTGATTGACGTGGAACCGTGTGGGCATTCTGCGGAGTATAGCAGAATCTAGGTCCTGAGGACGGTTGGTGGCCCCCATAATTATGACCTGTATTAAGAGAAATAACCATATTTTCTCACTGCCATATTGTCACCCGAGAATGACAGCTAATGAGCTCTGTTAATTTGACCCTGATTTGCAGAATCTGTTCACAACAACAGGAACCACACATCGCAGGTAGAAGCTCGGCATACCTGGCAGTTGAAATCTGTATCAAGGCCATCCCATAAACTCATGAACTGAGCCTTCATCATAGCAGTGGCCTCATGGTCTGAACTGGAGCGGCTTCTTAAAAAGGAATCTACAGAAGAAACAGAAGTAATATTATCTTCAGTATAATTCATTTAATGAACGTCGTTAATCGACACTGTTTTTGGAATCATTCCCCTGAGATAGTCCTAGCAGTGGGAGTTATATCACTACAAATGTCACGTACATTATTTTGACAGTTATTGCTTCTGGATATTTCTTTATAAGAGTTGTCACATTTTATTATCAGATGAAGACAAAATGTTTTTCAATTATAAAGAGTCATGTTTTTGAGAGTAAACATGTATGATTTAAACAACGAAACAGAAAAGCACTAGATTCTAAATTTCATACATATTTTATATAAAATTTAGAATCTAATGGTTTTGTTTCTTTGTTTAAATCATGAAAATTTACTTACATTTTTATTATAAATTATTTCTATACTGTCACTGTCCAATGAAAAAAAAAAAAAAAGTAATTCATTGTCTGTAACTGCTTATCCTATTCAGGATCGTGGTGGGTCCGGAGCCCAGAATCAGGTGCAAGACGGGAACAAATCCTGGAGTGCCAGTCCGTCACAGGGCGACACACACTCACACCTGAGTAGCCAAACTGTGGGAGGAAACTGTAGCACCAGGAGGAAACCAGTACGGACATGATGAGAACACACCACACTCCTCAGTCAGTCACCTGGAGCGGGACTTGAACCCACAACCCCAGGACACAGGAGCTGTGATACAGCGACACTACCTGTTGCACCACCATGCTGCCCCAATGAAAAACAAGTATCTCCAAAATAGTAACTTTACAGGAGAAGGAGAAAAACCTTCTTAACTTACAGTGGAAGTCAATTAAAAGGATTTTATTTCAAGTAATTTTGGAGTATATCTTAATGTGAAGGACAGCTGTTGTGTTCAATAGCATTTATTTTTATACTACTTTTCCCATACAGAATGTGATATTGACTTAAGACTTGACTCTAGCCTAAGGACTCGTAACTTCTTGGTAAGTTTCTAATCAGTAAGGGTGTGGTTTACCTATTTTGCAGTGTGATTAGAGGTATTGCCTTGCATAAAAATGACTGCTCAACTGAAAGACGTTCACAAGAAAGGAATCATGTCACTGAGGTTGAAAAACATTAACATTTACCTGCCATGTAGTTGCATAAACTGCCAAACTCCTGCTGAAAAAAAGCATCCTTTCAACCCCACAATTACATTTCATCACTGTCTTGATCAAACAATGTAGGTGCAGTCTGTTCTCAATTTAATATCAGATATAATGTTTCCCATTTCACCAAACTAAACTAAACATGCTCTCATCGCTAAAGTTCTACTTTGTCCATAATATGACAATATTGTGACTCTTTTTCAAATTTCATTCAAGCTTTTTCAAATTGTGATTAAGAGTCTTTACATTACCTTCTACTCATGTCAGGATCAATTTAAACCGGAATGGGCTATGACTCTAAAACTCAGGAAAAGTTAAGCTGTTTGGATATCTACTGAACATTTACCTATGTGCAGTAGTGAGTGGCCTTGTGAATGACTGTCATATCGGAGCATAGCTAAAAGGTGAAAATACAAAACATTATTTTAACTCTTTTTTTTATATATAGCTTGTTGAGGTATCATCATTTTCCTTTAAGCTTGCGCAATTCAAAGACTCAAAAAATTGGTAACAGCCTATTCTGCTCAAAAGTAATCACAAACTTGAGAATGAACTTTACAGCAGCCATGTGTCAATTTTTGTCTCGATTTCTGCTTGGAGTAAACAGTAACAGGATCAATAATGACCTATGATGTGATATCTTCTATTAGTTAAAATATGCATTTTCAAAACTAGTTTGGACATGTTTTTGTCTCTGTCAATGTGTAAAATTCAGACCTGTTTGAAAATAAAGCTTTACCTCCCTCCTCTGGTACAAAGAGAAATTGCACACGTTCTGAAGTTTCATATATTGAAAATAACAATATATTGACCCGTATTATCTTCAAAATTGCTTACCATCCTAGTCTTTCATAAAAGTGAATATTAGTATGCCATTGCCCTTTGATATATAGTGCCTAGCCTAGCATATTCCATATAGTGACAGCTCATATGTTGTTGCTGTGAGTAGCTAGAGAAGGCAACTTCAATGTGCATGATTTTATAAGGTTAAGTATAAAATATTTTTCACTTACATTTAATGCATTTTCTATTAATATGCTTTCACTGGGTAGACCATGTTAGTATTACACTGGATATAATTATTATATCCAGTGTCCAAACTATAACATTATGACAACCTCCTTGTACTTACACTCACTGTCCATTCTTTCTGCTCTACTGTCCACAGGAGCATTTGGTAGTTCTATAACTACAGATTGGAGTCCATCTGTTACTCTATATACACTGTTTACCACAAAAAAAACATCACCACTGTGTCAGTATCACTGCGGTGCTGAGAATGAGCCACCAGCCAAATTATACCTGCCCTGTGGTAATCCTGACCTTTGAAGAACACAGTGAAAGGGGGAAATGAAAGTATACAGAGCAACAAATGGACTATAGTCCATCCATCCATTATCTTTAACCGCTTATCCAATTTAGGGTCGCGGGGGGTCCAGAGCCTACCTGGAATCATTGGGCGCAAGGCGGGAATACACCCTGGAGGGGGCGCCAGTCCTTCACATGGCAACACAGACACACACACATTCACACCTACGGACACTTTCGAGTCGCCAATCCACCTGCAACGTGTGTTTTTGGACTGTGGGAGGAAACTGGAGCACCCGGAGGAAACCCACGCGGACACGGGGAGAACACCAAATGGACTATAGTACTGATACTAAATATGTGAAGCTGCTTGGTGACAACATCAGTTGTAAAAGACGTTATATAAATAAATATGATTTGATATTGTCTGTAGTTATAAAACTACAAAGTGCTCGTGTATGGTCAGTAGAAGAATGGAGAGTGAGTGTAGAGACAAGGATGCGGTCATAATGTTATGGTTGAGTTAAAAGCGCTCACCAATCTCATCGATGAAGATGATGGAGGGCTGGAGCTTGATGGCCAAAGAGAAGACAGCAGCTGCCAGCTTCTGCGACTCGCCATACCATTTATCGGTCAAAGTAGAGGGCTGCAGGTTGATAAAGCGGAAGCCAGCCTCTTTGGCTGTGGCTTTAGCAATCAAAGTTTTCCCACAGCCAGGAGGACCATAGAGAAGCACTCCTGAGCAAAGAGAAGAACACAAACAAATGAGTCACCTACACAACACTGTTTTCAGCACATCACCTCTGAACATGGTACAGTAAACGCACGGCGGGTGAAATAAGTATTGAACACGTCACCAATAAAGAAATTCTTCTGTAACCAATGTCATCAGTATGATTTGCAACAATAAGTCTTGAGGGACCTCACTGGTTTTACCCATCATGAGATGTTTCTTGTGTGGCACCTTGGAAATGAGACACATTCTTGTAGGCCATCAGTTGAACCAGCTGATATTAATTTGCACTATGTGGCAGGATTGCTTTCTAATTACTGCAAGATTTCAGCTGGTGTCATGACTTTCCATGGCTTTTTGCACCTCTCTTACTTCATGTGCTCAATACTGTTCTCATTATTACACATAACTTAATCTGTGGTTTGATTTCTTTGCGTGTGTGTTGTTAATGCTAATGGATTGTTACCGACATCTGGTGAGAATTTCATGTCAATAGC
This sequence comes from Hoplias malabaricus, assembly GCF_029633855.1. NCBI lineage: Eukaryota > Metazoa > Chordata > Actinopteri > Characiformes > Erythrinidae > Hoplias > Hoplias malabaricus. The sequence goes on along the minus strand of NC_089802.1, from coordinate 21,229,618 downwards.
ACCTTTAGAAATATATTTACCTTACGTAAATTGGTGACATGTTAAATACTTACTTCACCCACTGTACATCGCATCACAACAAGCAGATTTATCTAGGTCCTCACCTTTAGGCGGCTGGAGCAGTCTTGACCCTTCAAACAGATGCCTTTTTTGGATGGGAAGTATAACTGTATCTTTCAGTTCAGTTATGACATCATCTAGACCAGCAATATCTCTCCATGTAATCTGAAAGTACATGTCAGACTCTTACAAATCAGTCTCTTTTAATAAATGAACATATTTCCACTTTTAAAAAAAGAACACTAGGTAAGATCACCGATTCAAAATCATCACAATTATTTCATCATCACAATTATATTATAGGGCGGCACGGTGGTGCAGCAGGTAGTGTCGCAGTCACACAGCTCCAGGGGCCTGGAGGTTGTGGGTTCGATTCCCGCTCCGGGGGTGACTGTCTGTGAGGAGTTGGTGTGTTCTCCCCGTGTCCATGTGGGTTTCCTCCAGGTGCTCCGGTTTCCTCCCACAGTCCAAAAACACACGTTGGTAGGTGAATTGGTGACTCAAAAGTGTCCGTAGGTGTGAGTGTGTGAGTGAATGTGTGTGTGTGTCTGTGTTGCCCTGTGAAGTACTGGCGCCCCCTCCAGGGTGTATTCCTGCCTTGCGCCCAGTGGTTCCAGGTGGGCTCTGGACCCACCGCGACCCTGAATTGGATAAGCGGTTGCAGATAATGAATGAATGAATGAATTATATTATAGCTAATTTTAAGGTAAAAATATTACAGTGTTCCTTTAAATACAGCACTCTGGTATTTCTAGAGCTGGACAATATATTGCAAAAATACATCACCATTGTATGGCTATATTTCTCTTACTTTCACCAAGCTCATATTACTATTGTACTTCAGCTTCCTGCTGAGCCTAGGATTAAATACAAAATTATTCTTTTAACTTTTAAGGCTCTACATATATTTCCGATCTTTTTTCTTTATACTATTCCTCTTGTTGTCTACAAAAGTCTGTAGATTTACCTCTCTTTGTTTTTGAAAATATCCCTGTGGAGACGAATATGAAAACAGCTGCATTATCATGCCTGTCCAGTAGGAGGCCATAGTACCACTTAAAGAGAGGCCTCAAAAACACCATGATGCACGAAAGAAACATGCAGGCGTTAATCTTGAATCACTCCATACTCCTTATTTAGTGCAATACGCATGTCATAAAATTACCGAATCTAGATCTTAATATTGCATTATATTTCTAATACAGAATCATTTATATTTATTCATATGTGGGAATCTGAAAAGTAGCTGCATGTATATTGTAGTTTAATAACTTATGCACTTCATTATATAGGGAGCGAAGAGGAATTTGCATTTTAGCCAGAGACAGACATGCTGTGTGACATTGGTGTTTCAGAAAATATCCATTTTGTTTCTACCACACGAGAACAGTGGCAAAGGTATTTTCAAATATTTCCACCTTGGAGAGTGTTTTCAGTGACCTAAAACTAAATTTTCATGTGAACGGGAGGCCAAAACACCGGCAAAAACTATAATATCTTCTAACGCTGGACTTCTTCTTTTCCCTTTTTTAAATCTTTCTACTATCCGTGGTAGATCTTTCAGTGGTGCTGATCCCAAATGTTCTAACTTTCTTCTTCCTGTTCTACATATGTTTGAGGTAAATCTCTGAGGTAAATCACTGGTACAAACTGAGGCAAGCTAAGTGGCTAATTGAGTGACAGCTCTGCATAAACATGGCTCATGAGCACAAATTGTTAGATGTGATGGTGTATTCTGACTCTGAAGATTGTCTTGAATGCGCTGCCTAATGAGGTTCCTTGTCAGATAAAATGCTGCCTAATGAGAGCTGCCTTTAAAAGCATCAGAATGAAACGCACCTATATACTTACTAACACATATTGACATGAGGCACATATTCTACTACACTATATTTCCTTCATGCAAAAAACAAACAGACAAAAAAACAATAAATAAATCCAAAACACCTGTATTAAAAACAGATTTTGAAAATCTAGAACAGACACCTCTCAAGATAAGAAAGAAGATAAACAGCATCCTCACTTGCATAGTTAATGGATCCACCAGATGGGCTGCAATACTCATCTCGTATTCAGAGAGCTTAACATTCTGCACTCCGATCTGCCGCATCAGCTTCTCAGCCTAGAAAGAGATAGATATATTAAATCTATACAACCCTAAACTCTTATCATTTAATTTTGTTTAAAGTCATTCAGTGTATATAAATCAAGGTTTGAGATTTCCCATTTCCCTGGCCACATATCAATTTACATTTTGACCACCAAAATCATAAAGGATGTGGCCTTGTGGCTATTTGCCTGAGAAATTTAACAAAGCCTTTGATGATCATCACACCAGCTTAATTTCTATGCATTCAAAAATAAACACCAGTAATAACAAATTAAAGACTCTGAAAATGAGTCTAAGCGAGATCCATTATGCCAGTGGTTCCCAAACTTTTTCTACAGCACCCCAATGTGTTTCTAAACTCCACTGGATATTAATTTAAACATTGAAATTTATACAAAAATTTTACTTCTGATGGAACAAACAAAAATATTGGAAATATTACAAGTGGTATAAATTTTGTATCTCATTCATTTGCCTTGATGCATACACCGTGAAATAGCTGTGTCTGTAAATATGATTGCCCCAGTTTTGTAACCAATGCATTACGAATTTACGTAAAACAGAATTGACAAATTATTTTCCCCCAAATCCCCCACCCCAAGTAATTCTTCATTAGCTAGCGTGACTATTAGTTTGATATAACAGCCTATGGCTTATTGGTTATTAAAAATACAATATCAACAACCCTGATTATGATTATAACTAGTAAAGGAAAAAAAACTGAAGGTTCAGGGTTGGGTAGAAAGAAAAATCTCTGTGGTTTCAGTACAGGCAACACAGTGTCAATGACTGCCTTCGTGACACCTGTCAAGTCATAAGTCTTTCCCATGATTTTAAAGGCTTAAGAAATCTTTGCAGGTGTTGTGTTGATTATTCTAATTTTCTGAGATAATAGATTTTGGGTTTTCACTGGGTGTAAGCCATAATCATCAACGTTATAAGAAATAAACACTTGAAGTAGATCACGCTGTTTGTAATAAATAAACATAATATATGCACACATTCCAATTTTATTTTTAAACGAGACTCATTGGCTTGGTGGCCAATGCAATGTTCAATTTGTTTCTCACCAATATCAGTCTCACACCTACTCAATCCATCTAAATGTTGAAATGAAGAAAAACAACATTTGTCCAAGAACTTGATCATATTAACTAGTTACATAAAAAGAAAAGGCAGGCCTTGTAAAGAAAGAGCAGCAGACAAAAAAAAATACAGATGGGATTCCATACCTGCTTCTGTGCTTCAACTTTCTGCTTTCGTGTGGGGTCAATAGCATCCACCATCCACTTTATGGTGAAATAGGTGACTGCCCCAAATATCGTGAGGCGGAAAATTAAGCCAATGACCTCATTACGACCCAAGGGGCGGGCATCTGCTGGAATCTCCTTCAGCACCATCATCACACATGTGCCTGTTGAGTTAAAAAAAACAACGTTAACCTGCTCAAAAGAATACAACTATAACTTCAATCTATACCATGTAATAACAACTACCTTAATTGAATATCATTTGATCTAGGTGGTACATGGTGACCAAATTATGCAACATTTTAGATATTAAAGCACAAACTAAGAACTAATTTCAACCCTTAATTCCACCTGTAAGCATTTGATTATTATTCATTCATTCACTGTCTGTAACTGTCTATCAAGTCTAAGGTAACAGTGCGTCTGGAGCCTGTCCGCACTTAACTCTTAATAACACCTTATTATCTTTAAGCCATTTTGACATTTGTAGCAATTTCAAAATTATTTTGCGTTCTATACATTTGATAATAGTTGAAAAACATGATTCTTACTTCTACCCAAGAGTTAGTGTCGTTTCTGCAGTGCCGAGCCCAGAGTTTGCAATTTCTGAAGCTGTACTTTTAAGGTTCAAATATTACATATCGTTGCTTTAACGGTGAACCTTACTTTTTCGGCTGTTTTTGAGATTAGAAAATTTCTCTCACACAAAAAAACAACAATAATAATAATAATAATTAAAAAATGCTCGACATTTCATTTGCCATTAGAAATATCTATATTAGTCTCTAAAGTTCCAAACCATCAAGCAGTTTTGAATTTATTTTGCTGTGGATGCTTTGTCCGAGTGAGGATAGATGTAAAATGGTTCAGTCAGCAGTAAAACTAAAAGCATCGTGTTTAAACGCTGACCTTCTTATCGGCTCCGTACTGACATACATAGCTAGTGTTGACCGGTTACCTATTGAACTCGGACAAATCCTTAGAAACGCCGGGAGAAATGTACAGGTACTGCTCTTATACAAATATAAGCCTTGTTTAGAGTATTACAGATATGTTAACATTGGCTATAATGGGCTAAACTATTTAACAGACTCACCTCCACAGCTACTCGCTCCTCTCTCTCCGGGAAAGAAGATGCATAGCGAAAACGAGCCGTTAGTGCCGCCCATCGGCGTGGAGGGGTGATCTCACCGGTACAGAAAAAGAAAGCGTCCATACTCCCACACAAACGTGTCGCCTGTTCACCCAACATTTCTTTTGTAGATGAAGGATGCTAATAGGGACTTATTTATTTATTATATGCTTCGGTAGCAGCCTGTGTTCTTGTGTTCTTCTGTAAAGTCTTTAGACATTACTTTTGGAATATTACTGTGAGGATGTGATTGCATACAGACACATGAAGATAGATAAAAGATGTCACAATTCTGTTGGAAATACATTTCAGTGGATATTATACATCCTGGGGTTAAGTATTACTATTGTATAATGTATTTTTAGTCATTTAAAATGTTGTGTTGGCCAGATCTTAAAGGAATTCTACTTAAGCTTTTGTAGACCTGTAATATTATATAATTTTTACTATTATTTTACTTGTAAAAAATTTAAAATGATAATTAAAATACAAATAAAAAACATACACTTGTGCACACACAGCAGGAAAAAATGTGTGAAAGTTTTGGAAATAAAAGGAGCTGAGCAGATTTTTTTTTTAAATCAGAAATATTACTTTTATATTACCAAAATCATAAATTACCACTTTGTAGTTATACAATTACAGAGTTTAGTCCATCAGTTTCCCTGTGGACTTTATAGCCCCCTTTAACCCAGTTCTTCAATGGTTAAGATGCCCAAAAACCACTAAGAGCATGTATTGTTTGTGATGGATCATTCTTAGAAATAAAGTGATGCTGACCTGTTGGTGGTGTGTTTTGTTGGGGTCGTCACCCCTGGATATATAATCAACCAACCAGAATAATCCACCAATCAAAATATCCAGCCAGCAGTGTCTTGTGGCCAGCGTTCTGTGACCATTGAAGAAGGAGTTTAAGTTTATTAACACAAATATTGCAGCAACTGATGAACACCCCTGACTTTGCATTTACAAGCTGCACCAAAAACAATCAATGTCTAATACTGTGGTCAGTGACTAGGCAGTGTTTAAAAACTCCAGCAGCACTGCTGTGTCTGATCCAATTATACCAGCATAATACATGCTACGACCATGCAAGTGACTACAGTGCTGGGAAGGATCATGAAGAATGAAAAACAGGGTGAACTGGGGTTACATTTGTCTGGGCAACATATTGACTAGTCTGTAATTACAGAACTACAAAGTGAATCTATATGGTAAATGGAACTGATCAACTGTACAAGGCGTAAAGAATGCGTATGCCACTTTGTTGGCTAGAAAATATAGCTAAACGACTTAAAATGAAGCAATTCGGATAAGCAATACTTGCAGTTGTTATGTGAGACAAATTCCAGGACTAATCTCCATTCTTGAAAGAGTTGCGTATTATTCTGACAGATGGCGCTAAAGAATAAAGTTTATCATTTTAAAAGGGCTGGAACACAACTTTGTCCCGCCCCGTGGACCAAAACGAACACAACCCCCAAAGAAAACTGACTGAGTGCGGATACATTCATAACTCCCACCTCTCTCTCACAGTTAATTACGAAAAGGACTCTCATTCAGATTATCACAGTGGAGTCTTCTGCTCTTTTGGAGAACCCCCTCATAGACAGCTTACTTTTCTGCTTGCGTAAGCATTTCTGTAATGTCCTGCCCTCTGTTGCAGGACTGTTGAAAGGGTTTACTCCAGATTTTATTTGAGATTTTGAAAATACATTTCCCTCAGATAAAGTTCCGGACATGTTCAGCTCAGCCTTTATACTGTAAAAGTGCTGAGACTGCATCGTGCAACGCAATGTAAGGACCTTAACCTACATAAACCACACAAAACCCCTCAATGCTTTTCGAAAAGGAATGATGTAAAATATTGGACGCTTCCCTCATTTCAGGAGACACGTGACTGGGGAACAAAAATGAGTTCGCATGTATGGTGCTTGCACGCGTGTGTATTAGTCCGCCGCCGTTCGGGAAAATATACACAGTTAAACATATACAATGCAGCTATATACTGGTTTAACTTTTTTAAGGTACGAGGGTTAATCTGTACTGAATGTGTATTTAATTAGGCTCGAAATATGTTTATAAATGCCCGTCAGCACGGAACTACTTTGTGCTGCGGAGTGCTAGTTCTGTCTGAACGTTAGTTTTTCTCACTGGAAGCCATGATGGAGAGAGTGGAGCAGGAGAGTTTATCGGTGGAGAGTTAAAGGAGAGGAACGGACCGGAGCGCCGCATTTAATTCAACGAACGGGCGTTTCTTTTCTGTGATTTTAATGTTTTGGTGGAGGCTGTCAGGTTTTCCCTCGCGCTTTGGAATACCGACCACTTGGATATTTTAATTGTTTGAATGTCGCAGCCGTTAAATTTGCTCTACGTTTTCTGTTAGAAAGATGTTCCTGCGCGCTGGCTCGCTAGCTCATCGGCTAGCAGTTCGTTAGAGCTTCGCCGTGTGTGAGAGGTAGAGTGAATGTGTGAGTGAGAAAGTGTGTGAGTGTGTCCGTCAGTGCTAGTAACGTTATATTCTGGGTTTTGGAGACGTCGGAGAGGACCCTCTCCGCCTTTTTCGGCTCCAATCACGGCGACTGCGGCGGACCCAGAGACTTGGCGAGCTTCAGAGAGAGAGAGACGCCGGGGAGGAGCGTCTTTTTGCCTGTTCGGCCGATTTGTGGCCTCTCGCTGGGCTTTGGGCAGCCGGAGCCGGGCCTGCTGTGGCCTTCTCCTTTACAAGCGAGCGGCAGACGGCTCACGGCCGCTTGCTAGCAGGTAAAAGAACTGGCCAGGCTCGTCCAGAGTGCTGCGATAAAGCCAAGGAGAGAAGATAACGCTCCTGACGACGAAGAGGCGACGGCGGCTTTGCGCCCCGAAGCAACGATACTCTCGCTTACCCTGAAAACCATAAAGACTCCTTTCACAGCGATGGCTACGATCATACAGAAGATGGTCAGCCGAAACAAAAGGAGATACCAAGAAGATGGGTTCGACTTGGACTTGACCTGTATCCTCTTTCTGTCTTTTATGGGCTCTTTCCTGGTTTGAATTATGAGGTAGAGGTGTGGAACATGGCGATATTTTATTGTTATCCTGATAAAGTGTATGCTTCTCTGAGCATATCATGGTTATGATTATACTTACAGAACCCCTAACAACTGCATGTTTAATTAAAACACGGCATACTATTGGCATGTCTAGTTACATTTAGAGCATGGTGAATAAAATAAGTAATTGTACTCAGACTTAAGTTTTTGAAATGCGCTGCTACTAGGGACTTGCGTCCCTGTGAAAATAGCTTGCACCTTTCAAATCATGTTTTATTCACTGTTCAGAACAGAATCTAAGAAATCATGAGCTTAATTTGGAAAAAATGATAAACAGTCTTTATTTGCTGGTTAGAAAAATCATTAATTAATGTAGCTAAAAGGGTGAAGGAAATACGATTACAACATGTGGCATCCACACTGATAGCATAAGTAAATAATGAGGTAATATCGCATTAGAAATGTATTTTTAAAATCCGAGCTTTACTACCAGTTTATTAATTAAGTATTGTGCTTTCAGAGTGACTAGCTACATCAGTCATTACTGCAGTCTTTGAATGCAGGGACAACTGAAGACAAAGAAACAAACTTATTTTTGCGCTCTTGAGCCTTAAGGGAATTTGCATAATTCTGATTCCTGTTCACTGTGTGGCTTTTAGATGTTCCTGGTATGTTGTAGAGGTGTCTATATTCAGGTTACAGGGGTAAGTGAGTGATAGAGAAATGAAACGTATCGTAGTGCAAAATGCATTGCTCATGAAACAAGCATTTTTTTCAAGCATAATATTTTAATTATTATATTTAAAGGTAAAATCTAGCTGTCATAGGCAAGCAACCTACTAATTTCAAAGTGCTGATAGGTTTTTATAAGTATCTAAAACATGCAAACAGATTGTTGTAGAGGACACTTAACTGCAGTTCGAATGTTGTAAACCTTTAACGTTCGTACATATTTGTAACTGTAAATATATTTGAACATCCCCAGTTGTGGAATCATCTGGGATGAGATGATGTGTCCAGCTTGCTTCTTGTTCTCCATCCAGAATGACCAGTTAGCCCAGTCACATGACAGTCTTACAGGAATCTTTGCAATTAACCCATTTGTGCATGTCTTCAGTACTGGTGCTGACATTGTCATCCTGTCAGATAAAGCTAAGATTTAGTACATGGTTTCTTGCCATTAAGTATAGACGTATTGCTTACTGCAAATTAAAGCCTGTCGTAGTCTGGTTGGCAAACTTGTAGGAAAAATAAAATTGCACATGTAGGTCCTTTTTCTTTCTTTCATTTAATTCACACTAAGCAAATTATTTAATGCTAGCTTGCAAGCCCACGTTGGCTACATCAGTTCTGGTTTTAGCAGGAGTCTGTCAGGCATCTTTCTGCTGCTTTGCAGGGTAGCTGCTAGATATCCTGTCATTGTTTGCCCTCTCAGTTTGCTGTTATGTGGTCATCAGCATAAGCTGTTTTGGTGTCAAAAGTTGTATAGAATAATTTTAATGCCAGCTGTGCTTGTATTTGGTTTGAAATAAAAGATTCATATTCTGTGAAGCTCAGAGTATCCAGTAGCCTACATAAATGCAAGATTAAATTCACAATCAGTGCTACACAAAGGAGCATTGCATCAGCTGCTTACAGAACATGGCTGATGTTAAGAGCCGATTTATATGATCAAGAATGTGTAGCCCTGCAGTGCATACATTCTGAAGGCCCTTCTGTTCTGAACCAATCTGCATCTCTGTGTATGCAATAGATTAACATTTCTCTTCTTTAGGGTCCTTTACATATGTAAGAATAAATTGTTGAATATACTTTGCATTGCTGTTTTCTGGGGTGACAAATTTGGGCATCTTGTGGTTGTTTCTTGCTTCTAGTTATGTTTTGTTGGCTGTGGATATTTCAGGGAAAAACAGGCATTGCTCCATTATTTATGTGGCTGATGTCTTATTTTGTATAATGAAAAAATACGTATTTACACGAAACATCACAAATACCACCATTCTTTTATTATACAGTACTCCAGGAACCATTCACTGGATGAGAGGATTTCCTGGCACTGCACAATTAAATAGAATACATGTTTTTGGAACAAGTAAAAATCACCAGTGTTAAAATGCTTTCTCCTTTTTTTTGTGGAAATGTATTGATTGGGATGGATTATTTTAGGTGTTTCTGTCATGCAGGTGACTGGATTTATTGGTGAAGTTGTTCAGACTAGTTTCCATTTTTAAATGAGCAGTAGCCAGTGAATTAATGAACCCTATTGGCATGTGTTTGTCCCTAGCCACCAGCCGGCTGAATGGATCCACTGTATCTCTGTATCCTGCATAAGCTCTCAGCTCATCACACAATCACTTCCTTTTAATTTCAGTGTAAGATGTTCACTCATAGTATATCACATGTAATTTGATCACAAATTATTTGTCTTATAAAATTTGCTTACGTTGCATATTTTATCACACAGACATAGACCAGATGATGTTTTTGAAGCTGTGGCCTTTATCAGACCACAGGGTATTGCTGAAGTCATAGCCTGTAGTATTACTGTTTAGGAATAATCCATTTTTATTTTGAAGTGCTTGTGTGCATTGACCTGTCGGGTTTTTTTTTTTCTCATTTGCATTAATTTGCTCTGCGCTTCATGCTGCTGTTTCATGAAACCATTTCCTTGTTTGAGGTCCTGTATATACTGGCTGGCACACAGTTAACTTCCCTGCTGATTCCAGTCGCATGTGAATTTTACATCCTGTGATTTAAGGTCCGCACCGCCCCCCGCCCCCTTCCTTTTTTTTCTTTTTTTCCTTTTCTTTTGCTTTTTTTGTAGTAGAGTGCTGTTATATATCTGTCTAAAGACTAAAGTTTTTGTGACTGATTTTGATGAGAAAGATACAGTATAGCCTTAAAGATATTTCTTGAGAAATGGTTTCTGTTAGCATTCTTTTATAATGAACATACTTGTCTTTTTAATCCTTTAATTGACCAAAAATACAGTACAGACACAGCACTGTCTAAAAAGGGAGTACCTGTGATTTGTCAATGTTCTGTTGGATTGAGGGTTTTCAGTGCAGATGAATAGTGCTGCTAGCAGTTATATTTGATCTGAATGCATGACTGAAGTAATCAGGATAATATTGCAAATGCTGTAATTACAGTTCTTAAATTATAGCTGATGCTATTTCCATTTGGTTTCTGAATATTCAAACACTTAAAAGAATTCGTGGAAAGAGTGTGAAGTTTTAAGCTAATTTCTTTTGTTCAGTTTTGAAGGTCGAAAGTTTCATTGTTCAGAGTCTGTTTGAAGTGCATCTACTCAGCTAGCAAATACTAGCACTAGCAAAAAGACTAGGGATGCACCAGTATGAAAATCCTGGGCCAAAGCTGATATCCGATATTGTACATGTACAAATCTGCAGATTCCGATATACACATTTATGAAACCCAGAAAGATGAGAGACCCTGGATTATTGTTATTGATGAATGTAACAGTTATTTGCACAAAATTTTAACTTTCAACCAACTACATGCAAACAAGAAAATGAAACGTGTCTCACATTTATTTAATTATAGTTCTCAAACTAAGAAAAATATTTATAAATAACTTAGTTAACATAAAGTAAAAGATTAAACACAAATACCAGCAGACCTATAGTAATGTAACTATTCTACAATACAGTAATACAAATAAGAGCATCAGCACTGCATTTGTGCTTCTCCACACTGTCAGAGGGGGAAGAATCTGAGCCAGTTTGTTGGTCATCCAGTCTTTTTCTTGCATAAAATAAATGTCAGCAATTTTTGGTTTCAATTTCGGCAAAATCAAAGCATTGGGCAGATGGCGATAATCTTTAAAAAGCAATTATTACACATTTTTCTTTCTCAACGGTAATCTTCAAAATTGTCAACAATAGCAAATGCATGAGGTTGAAAAAAGCTGAGAAAATATTCTTTCCGAACTGTGGCTTTTAACCCTTCAGTCAATATCAGATTTGTATTTGTATGTTGTCCTGTCCAATGTCCTATGGTTTTATTGTCAAGGCAGGTGTGTTCCTGCCTTGTGCCCAGTGATTCTGGGTAGACGTTACAGAAATAGAATGAATGAATGTTAATATTTTATGAATTGACGTTGATGTGAAGTTATTGTATTGCCTTGTGCAGACAAGTCTTTTGACTGCAATGTTTTTGCCTTTTTTCACATCTGAGAAGTAGTAATTAAATAACTAAGTGTTAACATGATTTGGAAGGTGAGGCCTAATTTGCAGGTAGCAGTAAAGACAATTCTTACTGTTCTTGTCTATTATATGTCTGTTGTTGTCTTTTATTTCTGACAGTAACTGAAATATGTCATTTTGGCCAATAGCAATTTTAAGCACAAGCCTGTTCTGTTAAAAATGAGTCAGAGGGACATCTCTTTCCTTTTTAAAAGCCAGAACAGTCCACTGCCAGCTGTCATGCTTCTAAAATCAAAACTGTTCCCATATTTATTCATAAGGAAATTTCATCTTTCCTGAATGAGGTCTTGGGCAGTTTATTAATTGCTTTAAAATATAGGCTAAAGAAAAGAGTCCACATAGACTCCACATAGACTCATAACAATGTAAAACTGATAACACAGTTAAACATTATGCCATTGCTTTGCAGACTAACAGACTCCTTTGCAGTCAGAATAGTAATGTATACTAATGTATACTAAGAGTATATGGCACTGCTGTATAATTGGCAAAACAGATACACATTTTTCATACTATCATACAAATATATAATATTATCGCTGTATACGGTATTCCCGTGGGGAAGTGGTGCTCTGTCAGGATGCGCTGAGCCTTATCTGTTGAGTGAATTTAATATAAATTGTGGAAAAATAAATATTTCCACAATACAGTAACAAGTACAAATAGGAAGACATAGTCTAGCCTGACTGAACAGGTTGACCTGAACTGTCATGAGGATATTTGCCACGTCTGTGAAATGCACTTTCTAAGGACTGCTGCTGACCTGTGTTAGCGTGCTTTTGTGGTTGTGCTTGGATGAAGTCAGTGTTCTTTGGTATGCCTTAAGCTGGGGTTACACTACGCAACTTTTAGCCCGATTTTTCATGGCTCTGAAACTTTAAAAGTTTTAATGTGCAGTTAATATAGAAGTAAATGTCCATTCAAGTTTAATGTATCATATTAGCGATACAGAATACTGCTTTCACAAATTAAATCTGTAAGTATAATATAAATATTTGGATTTACAGGCACCTATCTAGTACTTAAGAGACAGAGTTGGTATTGGTACTCTGTATTGGCAGATACTTGAACACGAAGCATCGTGTTGGAAGGGAAATAGTGGTATTGGTGCATCCCTAATAATGAGAATAGAATAACAATAAATCAGTATTGTACAAATGTAATTATAGCTAATAGAAAGGAGACGTCTCCACAGTTTCATAGAGATTAGCATCATGGCTTTTGCCAGATAATTGCTTTAATATGGTCATTGAACAGCTGATTTGGCCGGTCCAGTAAGTCCTCTACATACAAACCTTCCAATAATGTGAAGGTCTGTGTCCAATGTGAAATTATTTTTAAATATATGCTTTTGAGTAAACATTCATAGTAGTGGTGCATATGGCATACCTTTTGGGCCAAGTCAAAAGTTTCTGACAATGACAAACCTGGCGACAGTGGAGGTGGTGCTGATAATGTAATGTTACATATTACAGAAAAAAAACCAGAGAGGCAGCAGTGTAAATGGCGGTGGTCTGTGAAACCATTGAATACTTTGGAACATGTGGATGGAGAATACTTTCACTTATTTTACAAAAGATCTTGTTTCACTTCAATTATAGGCTATATTGCCCCTACGGTTTCCAGCGATGAAATGAACGCAGAGCACAGAGAGAAGACTCTGTGCATATCCATATTTGTATTTATTGAGCATAAATGAGCCATTGAAATTGTTGGCCTGACATATAAAAACAATAAATAAGAGTTGAATACACTTTATATCTTTGTTTCCAGGCAAAAGGTTCTAAAATGTTTTGGGCCAACTTATATGCCATACATGCAGGCTTTTCCAACAAGATCTAGTGTAGCTATCTGTTATTCAAGTATTGGAGGCCCGAGGCCATGCAAACTTTAGTTCTTTTCCGGCACTAAACACCCATTTTAACCCACTTTAATGTGTTGTTAATTAGCTGATTAGTTGGATCAGGTGTGTAGGAAGCAGGAAAACAAAGTGCAAGGCAGTGGTCATCTAGGACCAGGGTTAAGCCCTGGTCACAGAGATTTTGCATCTCTCGTTACCGTCTTCCATTTTGGTTCAGCAGTTTCACATTTGAAAAGTGCTAGTATTGTAGCAACAGCGATTGAACAGTAGGAGTTCTCAAAAGTATTGTTATTTGTTTACCTCTATTGTATTTAATTTTGTAATGCGCATGAAAGAGTTGTATGTTATCATCTTTCAACAGTCAGTGCTTCCTTCATGTTGGCTCAGAGAGGGCAGAGTGCATCATAGGTCACACAGCTAGAGCAGCAACGCTATTGCACAGGGATATTGTATTCCCAATTGTACACAAAATTTGCCTGTCACCACTACTCGCATCAAAACGTATGGAATTTTGCATGCAAAAATTAACGGACAAAAACCTAGTGTAACTAGGTCTTTAGGATAAGTTGTATGCCTAGGGGGATTTTGTTGAAATTCTTATTGGAACGGAACTTTCTCATATATAGCAGACTAACTATATATCACAATGATATTTTATGAGTTATTTAATGTACTCTGAAAGAACGAGGTTTGAGCATTTAGGGGCCACTTTGCTGAAACCTCTATGCTTTGTAAGTTTTACTGAATTTATAACCTTAAAGAAATTGTATTGTTTTCCATTATCTCAATTTCTAAATATATATTTACCAGCATTTTCAGATAAAACACATGGAAAAATTCAGTATATAATAATTGGTCCGATATTCATACGTAGGTGCATTACTCAGTACAATTCAAAAGCATATAAATGTTCAAATTAAGCTTTGTCAAGCATTTTGTTATGAAAGAAAATTCTGTTGAGTACAAAAAGCTTTTTTAATAGTTCCTAAGGAAGGCCTATCAGATGATAACGTGCAGTGCAAACAAAATGGAAAATGGACAATTTATACAAACATTACACAGCTATAGTTTATATTTGCATCAGAAATTAATTGAACATAAGATTTTTTTGAGGAAGGATATCCCTATTTCTGCAGATTTCATGAAAAGTTTCCATACATCATTTAACAATATACGCGAGTCTGGCTTCCACTTGTTAAGTTGTGCAAGGCAGATTGAAGATGGTGTACTCCGATGGTGGAGTAAATTTGTATTCTGGATTTCACAATGAATCTGTTAAAATCTGTAAAAAAAAAATTGTGTTCTTATGATTGCACAAATAAATGAAGTAAATGGCTTGAGTACATTAGTGTGGCTGCACCATGTGCACAAAATACTAGAGATGTACAAATAGAGTGCAGACCCCTCCCGCCATGTACATCTGCTGATACGATATTGACACAATCTACCTGGATTAACATCATAGAGGAATGTATATAGATTATGTACATTTTGCGTAATAAAAGACAATTTTATTTCTGTAGAGATACAAGGGCACTAAAAGGTAGAAATTTTAGCACAATAAATGCTGTGATGCCAATGTTTATATTGGCTGTGCATACATATAGATATTTTTTTTAAACAATTACTTGCCAACAGTGTTTTGATTCAGATGTCCTCTTGCATCTGTATCAAATATCATCAGGTTAGACCAAATATATCTGAAAGACGAATATTGAGAAATGAAATATGCATTTGTTTTTTGGTTTTCATGTTGGATTGAGGTGCTTCTCTGATAAAATATGCTTGAGCCGTGTGTGTGTGTGTGTGTGAGAATGTGAATGTCAGACGAGGGACGACTGATGAGCTCTCATGGCACTTGTTATGGAAAGGTGAGGAAGGAAAGCAATTCCAGGCCGGGCTGAGGCACAGTGTGATTTATTTAGTGCCCCTGTGTGGCCTTCTGGGTTAGAGGTCCATGCATTGGTCGCTTACTGCGAGGCCCATCTGTTCTATATTACCCAGGAGCCTGATGTCCGGCCTCTCGCTGCATGGCCAAAGTAGACTGTCACATTAGATGAGAAACTGAGCTTCTAGCTTGAAATATCTTGACTTTTGTGTGATTCACATATGCCTAAATATTTGTATTTGGTTCTGTAATGTAACCCTTGGATTTTAGTTTTCTTAATTTTATAAAATTAGTGTAAAAAATGTGTTATATGTATGTTCTTGATTTGTCTCAATCTTTGGGTTGTTTTTATTAGGAATTAATTTTGCAACATTTTTAACCATTTACTAGTACATTTATCTTAAACAGCTATTCAAGATGCTTCCTGTTTCTTTTTCTGTGTTTTATAAATTTTATATATTGCCAAAAGGCCATATCTGGCCTTTTTCCAGAAGTTACACATTTCTCTGGAGTATTAATAAATGAAATGTTTATGCCATGCTTTGTTCAAAATCAAGCACCTTTCTTTTTGTGGGAAGAGGCTTGGTTCCCTTATTCGTCCTGATCTTGTTGTGTCTGTTGAATGTGGTTTAACCCTACCTTTGCCCTCTCCCATAAGTATTTCAGCACTATGATTGAAGATAGGGGAGGTATGATTGTAATGTTGCCACTTCTGGCATGAAAAGGGGAACCTAATCTGAGCAGCTTGTTGAATTCTGTGTTGACTGACTTAAGTCCACAAAAAGAACTGACTAGTCAAGTCAAAATAATTTGTTTAGTGCTTTTTACAAACTGATGGTGTTGATTACTGGTGGTTACAAAGCAGTTTTACAGACATTGAAAATTAAACTTGAACAGAATTAACTAGGTTTTCTTATTTCAAGGTTTTTGGATAGTTATGCACTCAGAATATCCAAATGTATGTTTTTATGCACTAAAAATGTTGTTATTATTAGGGTTTTTAAAAAGTGTGTGCAGCATTTTATTTTTTGGGGCAACATTATGCTGTTGTGATATGTCCAAAAACGACATTGCTTGTTTTCCTTTATTCTACAGCACAGATATTTATCCCAATATAATTGCTATGGGTTTTCCTGCTGAAAGACTAGAGGGGGTCTACAGAAACAACATAGATGATGTTGTTCGGTGAGTTTTTTTTTTTTTTAAATAACAAACTCTTCTTGAAAAAAAGGTCGCTGCATGCAGAGTTGAAATTTCAGTTGTCTTTTATATCACTCTTGTAAAAATAAGTAAATAAATGCTTAGTTTTTGGGATTTAAAGAGATATTACAATATTAGCTGCTTTAAACTTTTTGGTGCATTATATTCACCTAAACTCCATTAAAAGATATAATGTGAACAGTTCATTAGTATCTCAACAAGAATTGGTAAGATAGGCAGAAGAACTTAATACCTGCTAGAACTGCTCTGTTATGACAAAAATTACAATCATGATTGTGTTGGTAAATCTTGAGATCATGATTCTAGCATTAATGCTCATTGAATTTGGAAACATCATACATTTTTGTATGTATTATATAGTATACATATTGAATAGTATTTTTAACAGTGGATGCCACGATACACCATCACAGGGACGTTGGGTCATGCGAATGCACATTCAGTCCGGTGCAGTTCTTTGGTGCAGTTGGTTACGTACTGTTTACATATTAAACGTCAGTCAAATGGGCAGACTCTCTGGACACTGATAATATAAGTCAGTACTCTAAAATGTATGACTACTGAATTAAAACAAAAAGAATTAGTTATTCCATACATGAGATCTCTTCCTCAAAAAAAAAAAAAAACAATAATCTGGCTCCACCATGCCAGAGGAACCCACAAGCAATTGTGGATCAAGTCTGTAGACCAATCGGGGATGATGCTCAACCAAGGGGGCAGGAAAGCAACCAATGCTTTGCAATGCACCTAACAGACGCACACTGCAAGAGACTACACAAACAGTTTTATATGGCAACAGCAATCAAAATAAACAACAATCAGGAAAATTAAGTTCTCAAAGCTTAGATCCCTTTCACTGTTTGTCCTTTTCTTACTAAGTCCATTTAAACACAGGAGTGGGAGTGAGGGAGGTGATCTCACTCTACAGCCAATCGGGAGAACGCGCCCTCCTTCCAAAATGTCTGGCCTTAAAAGGGAAGTGTACTGAATTAGAAACAAGACTAAATATCAGAATAAATCTAGGTGAGTCAGGACTTTATTTTTCCTATTTTGTGAGGGTAAAAAGCTATTTGGAGAGGGGCATGAGATTGTCAAGGAAGGAAAAATATTGCCATTAAGCTTAGATAATACATTTTTTTTCTGTAGTAAAATTAATCATTTTACTTATGGAGAGGTTGGGGTCTTTGAATATTCTAAAAGAAGATTTCAAAAAGGATTCCAAGTTAAAGTGCCCAAAAATGTTTTGTTGTTTTGATCATATTTTGACAATTAAAGACTCATTACAATATCTTTAAAATAGCTCTGTCGGGCTGCACTGATCTTTGTTTGTGAGCACAGTGTCAAGTGAATTTAGTTAAACACTGCACACATATGCATGTTGCTGATAAAAACCAGTTTCTGAGGGAGCTAATTTCATGGACTGGTGCTGGAGGTACAGAAAAGTTAAAAAAATGAGCAAAATAAAACGGGCTCTACACTGTTTAGAAGCACAGCTGGCCAGCTAACAAGAACACCAAAGCAGATTTTTCAGTGAACTGAGGCTCAAATCACACGCACTTAGATATTTTCTTAGTATTTTGCCTGTTTACAGCTTTCTTCCTCTTTTAACTGAAACTCAGCACTCAACTCTCAACTGTTTTCTCCACCCTGTTTTCAGACAATGACATCAGAAGTCATTGAGCTCCCACAGTGCCCCCTCCCTGTGGCTCTCTTAAATACACATGAATGTTTTTTAGCTGCATTTTTAAAGAGACAGCTGAAATTTGACACACCATAAATACTGCCTTCTTTTCAAGTTACTGTCCCCATTTTTAAATAGTACAGTGTTATTTTTATACCACTCAACCCCATACCTGTATAAAGCTACTACCTTTTTCTGGCTGCCATTTTAATGAGCATTGGCTAGAAAACAACAAATACAAACAACGGATTAGATGAGGACAAAACCCATGAGTAGACTCCTGCAAAGTCTTCAAAAAGCACCTGCATCTTTTCACAATGAGAGAGTCTGTACTCTCAAGTCACATGAAAGGTACATTGTAGTGGTGAATTTTCAAAAGCATGCTTATTTAAAATTTGTTTATGTACACTGCTAGCTGGTGAATTTGCAGGTTTAATGATGTGTTCTATTTGTGATACAACTTGGTAATGCTAGTTTTTATGGCATAATTTTCATGCCAATAATAGAGGGCACAAAATCACAAGGCGAAAATATAAATCTGCAATTTTTAAACATTTTGCACACAAAAGCACAGGGAGAAAAATATAAATGGTAGACTCAGCCAGGTTAAGTAGCATGGAAATTCTACTTATAAATAGGTGACAAATTTAAAACTTCAATTTCTTTTTAATTCTTCTGCTGTTACCAAATACAGTTCTGGTTGTTTATCACCCTTTCTATAAAAACATATAAAAATCATTTTGAGCATGTATCTGAATAAATATACAATTTACTAAAGCTCCAAGGTGCTGGAAAAGTTTGAAAATGGATCTGAATTTGACCTTGGAAAAACTGTATGAACTCTGTTAAGAGTGTTTTAGTCATTGATACAGGTTCAAAAGTAAGGTTTGTGTCTTTTAGTTGTGAATGGTTTTGAGGGGAAGCCTGTCTAGGATAATTCATTGTTCTATAAATTCCTGGTACCGGTTGATTCAATCAAAACTGCTTGATATACTCTACTATTCTAGGGTCAAATTGCACAAGATCTTTGATTCTGAATCTGCATTTTGTTATACATGTAGACTACAAGAGGTTTCTCTGGCCCACTTGTTTTTCTGTTTTGCAAGGCTTCAATATTTTTGATTGGCTTTCTGAAGCTCTTAAACTTCAGCTGGACCTAGACCCTATAATTGTAATTTGAGGATTCTCTATATCCTTTTCTGTGCTTCCATTTCCTCTACAACTATTGATGATGGCTTGTATGGCTGTGGCAAAAAAAATATTAGTTTCAACTGGAAATTGACCTCTGTCCTATTGTTTAAACCCTGGCTGTCAATTTTGCCTCTCTGGAGTGTTTGCACACGTTTAGACTGACTCAGTAATGTACTTACTCAGTAAAATGGAAAAACAGCTTCTAAAGAAACACGAATAGATGTGTGTAGATCTCCCCAGTGCAAAGCAATGTTGGGGCATGCTGAGCTCTGCTTGTTCTTTCTGCAGCTTTCTCTTCCTTTACCAACTCTGCGAGAGTCATCACCAAAATTCTGCACTAACCCAAAGTGCAGGCTGTGCGTTTTTATACTCAACAGCTGTCGTATCACCTCTATTGTCCAGTGCATTGAAGGCCAGTTTCCTTTTTTTCAGGGATTGCTGTTTGAGGAAAAATCCAATTTCAGTTAGAAAGCACATATTGTTTATCAAAAGCCTGTAGAATGGCTTTGATCACTGGCTTCCCAGCACTATGAAATGCCACCATTTCTTCAACCAAATAGCAGGTCATGCTGTCAGCTCACCACTGACTGCCGTTTTGTTCATATTTTAAAGTCTTCAGAGATGCCCACTTGTTAAGATTTATGTTTATGTATTGTGTGCCTATATATTCAACTGAATATTGTGTAAGTACTGAAGTCCAGAAATAATTGTTAATAAATAGAGACGCAGCAGAAAAAAACGGATATGATTCAGAGACTGTTCCTCTCCCTCACACATGTAGTTGGAGTGAGAAGCAACTGAACATTTTTTCTTCACAACTCTTGGATATGGGTAGGAAGGCAGTCAGTAATAACTAAACAATGCTTGTTTTTATGATTTCACACATTAATCATATGCACTTCTGAAATTTAACAGAGAAAAAAAGGGAAAAAAAATATTATGGTGATGGCCATAATGACATCAACAGTGCAGTATGCATCACATGACAGCGATATTACTATAATGCAGTTGTCACAGCCCTAGGCTGAATAATTTTTATCTTGGTTGTCTTGTTTTTATAATTCGTGGAACACTAAAGTGTAATTGAAAATAAAACTTGATTGCCTAGCCCTACTACTCTCTGAAAACAGATATTCTTACACACTTGCTCTTGCCTTAGTGACATTTTTATGGAATTCTGTCAGTTGCATCTTTTGGGCTACAAGTTGGACTACTTTTATCTGAAATTGGAAACACTATTTATACTCTGGCTGGGGAAGAAATTGTTAGAAGGTGAACCAAGGAACTTAGCACTGTGTGATCTTGCCTAATTTTAAATATAACATTTTTTTCCTAGCAAAAGCAAAATTGCTACTTTTGTCATGTAGAGAATAAATAATAATATACTGCATATTATTTCCACACATCATTGCAAGTTCAGTGTATGAATGATGTTGCATTTGACCACAATACCCTAAAATATTACTTTCTTTGTAAAAGTACTGTGTGTGTGTGTGTTGTAAAGGTCCACTGAGTGCTGATGGCTACACTGATGTGAGACAGTGATGTGAGACAGTGGTTTTGAGCACATTTATTGGGGCATGGAGACAGATACAAAGTAACCAAAATCAACAATGTATGTTTCTGCTATAGTAATGTGTTTTTTTTTTTTTTTTTTTTTTTCTTTTTTCTTTGTAGGTTTCTGGATTCAAAGCATAAAAATCATTACAAGATATATAATTTGTAAGTAACCTATTACATACCTTTTTTATTTATTTATTTTTTATGGAGATTTAACTGATGTGCCATTTTAGTACCTAGTTGGTGCATGCAGTACATTGTCTAAATAACTAAACATAAAACTATAGTAACATTTATTGATATTTGCATTGTTCTATCTGCTTTGTAAAGGCTTCTTCCCCTTCTATTCTAATACAGTGTTTTTTTTTTCTTTTCTCTCTTCTCTCCCGCATTTACAGATGTGCAGAGAGACATTATGATGCTGCCAAATTTAATTGCAGAGGTAAGACTCGGATGAAGAATTACAGTTTGTTCATGAAATAACATTAACACAGAGCTTGTGGTTAACATTCATTTGTGTCCTGCAGTTGCACAATACCCGTTTGAAGATCATAATCCTCCTCAGCTGGAGCTTATCAAACCTTTCTGTGAAGACTTGGATAAATGGCTCAGTGAAAATGACAATCATGTGGCTGCAATTCATTGTAAAGCTGGAAAAGGCCGGACAGGTGTCATGATCTGTGCGTACTTGTTACACCGAGGGAAGTTTAGAAAAGCACAAGAGGCTCTAGACTTCTATGGAGAAGTCAGGACCAGAGACAAGAAGGTAATTTCCAAGTCATAATATTTGTGTTTTTCCAAGATAAAATTAGGTGTTGGTTTGCATTTTCCCAGTATAAGATCTTTAATTTGCTTTGAGTTTTGAGATATTTAATGAATTGAAGTACAGTTTAATATGAGTGTATATATAATATCAGCATGGCATAGTGAGTTCTCAATTATCATACCATTTTAAAAATATTAACTTAAATAAAAGCACAAAAAAAAACCTACGCAAAGCATAGTTGTACTGACACAGTCATTTTGTGTATCCTGATGGGAAGTAAATAACCTAGTGGCATATTATTCATTTTGCATTACACTATGTGGACAAAGGTATTGGGACACACCTCCTAATCATTGAATTCAGGTGAGTCATGCGGAAACGGGTTCTGTGGAGTGATTAATCTTGTTTTTCTGGAAATCTGACGAAGACTTACCAACGACAAGCAGAATAGCGACAATAAGCCAACGATAAGCATTTTGGACAATTGTACATTTCCAACATTGTGAGAACATTTTGCCCTTATGTTTTTCCAACCTAAATGTGCCCCAGTACACAAAGCAAGGTCCATAAAGGAATGGTTGGGACTGTTTGGTGTGGAAGGACATGGTCCACACAGAGCCCTGGCCATAACCCCATCTTGACATTTTTGGGATGAACTAGAACAAAATAATATAGATAATCCAGCATCAGTGTCTGACCTCAAGTTGGGTCAATGAGTGAAAATTGCTACAGACAAACTCCATATTAATGTCTATGGATATAACATGGGATGTCATAAAATAAGTGTTCCAATAGTTTGTCCATGTAGTGTATTTTTGCTTTGGTTATTTATATACTTTTTGGGTGATCAGCTTATATATTATATTTTCATAGCTCCTAGTGTGAAATCATCCTGTTTTCAAATAGTGGTGAAATTGAAATGCTTAAAGTATTGAATGGTGTGGTCAGGTATATAAACCCCTCTAATAACCACCCCCAGGGAGTGACTATTCCAAGTCAAAGGCGATACGTCTTCTACTACAGCTTCCTTCTCAAGAACCAGCTAGAGTACAGACCAGTGGCGCTGCTATTTCACAAGATGGTTTTTGAGACGGTGCCAATGTTCAGTGGAGGAACCTGCAGTAAGTGCTTCTAACTTCAGCTCTCTTTGACTTAAAGGAAACTTCTTGACTGATCATTTAAATAATGACAGTAGGGAATTTAGTTATCATTTGTAATGGGTTATGTCACAGTGAATTTTCCTATGCACGTTTTGTGGACAATACACATTTAGACCGGTTGTAAGATTAAAAGCTAATACTGCTCCACTGCTAAATTAAAACCAGATTGGGGTTACAGGCAATGAAAGAATGAATGAGTGAATGTACCTAGGAACAGCTTGGATGTTGACCCATAATACCATTATTTTTTTGTAACAACTAATTTTCCATTGTTCCTATATTACATTAGCTAAAACTAAAGTTCATTAATGTCAGTTTTCATAATCTTATTTTCCTTGTTTTTTCCCTGGAACATTCTTTTCCACCTGGTTAGCAAACTGCATGAAAACACTAGAGCACATAATGTGGGCAGTTTGACTAAATGTAGGGTTATTGAGATAAATTGTCATTTCACAACGTATCATTGATTAATTAAATGTAGTACAAGGCAAAAAAGTTGTGACACTGCAAAATGGAAATTCAAAATGCAAAGATGTGCAAGGTATTTAAACCCTGTAATTCAATGATTATCAGTCCCAATCCTAGAGAAGTTCTGACCTGCATGTTGTAGTTTTCTTCTTGCTCCATCACACCCGTTTCAGGTTGGGAAGGAGTTGTTAATGAATTCGTTAGTTGCATCAGGTGTGTTGAGAGCAGATGAGTCTCTAAGATGTTTAGGACAGTGGTACTCTAGGACCAGACTTGAGAACCACTGCTTTTTTTCAGTTAAGTATAGCAGTTGTTCTGAATCCTTGTCCTACTGTACCACTGTCCTAAACATTTTAGAAAACAAACTTTCTCAGTTTTCACTTTTAAAATGATGTTTTTGTAAATGTTGAAACTGAGGTTCGGGTTTTTTGACAAATATTTATCTATTTTGAATTTATTACCAGCAAGTATTAAAAAAAGAACATGTTCCAAAAATGTTTACCATTGTTAACCTTTGGGAACTGAAGAGACCAGTTGCTGTAGTGTGGAAAGTGGAAGGTTTTTCCATTCTTGCTTGATGGGGAACAGCTTGGAGTCTCAGTTATAGTGTTTTTTAACTTCACAATGCTCTATTGTTTTCAATGGGTGACAGACCTTGAGTAGTTGGACTTGTTGCTGTTACAATCCATGTTAGTTATTTCTTTTAATTCAGTGTCACCTCACCCAGCCAGTATTGGTTTTGGGCCTTGTATCTTGCATATTAGAGATTACTCTGATGCCTCTGAATCTTTTAATGTTTTCAATATTTGCCCATGCAATTTTCAGTGTTGAACTTTCCCGCAAATTTATTTTTGAAGGACTCTCATGTCACTGACCTTTTGCCAGTGAACCTAATTAGTTTTTTTTTATTATTATTTATTTTATTTTTTTTCTTTTCCCTTTTTGTAGTACTAAGATATTGTACCGTTTGTGTTGCCCCCTCATGCATTAATTAATTGTGTTCCTGGAATAAATATTTCAAAAGACACAAACATTTCTAAAGTTTTATTATTTAAAATAATGTATATGTACTAAATTAATTACAGGGTAATGTTATTTGCATAGCATAACATTCCGTTTTTATTTAGATTTAGAGAAGCATTCCAACTTTTAATGCAAATTGGCTTTGTATGCATGTTATATAGTTATAATATGGATATGAAGTATTGAGAACTGTGTTTAGCCAGCACTATTCAGGGAATCTTTTATTCTCTATCAATGTATTTATCCATCCCTCCCCTATCAATATCACAATTTGTTTAATGCAAAAATTACATCAACCAAGTTTTCCTTTTGGTAAACAGTGTTTGGGTGTATATGTCCCACTTCAAAGAAGATTTCACTAAACACGTCTTAAAAGGATGTTTACTCACATCTGTTACTTTGTAGCAAATAAATAATTATACAAAACATATTTTGTTTTGTTGTTTAAGCAAATTCAATTATTTGAATTAATGGCGTATATTTCCTAGTTGCCGCAGAGGTTCATTG
The DNA here is from genome assembly GCF_029633855.1 of Hoplias malabaricus. Taxonomy (NCBI): domain Eukaryota; kingdom Metazoa; phylum Chordata; class Actinopteri; order Characiformes; family Erythrinidae; genus Hoplias; species Hoplias malabaricus. Next base: position 21,204,476 of record NC_089802.1, on the reverse strand, counting down.
ATGAAATTACTCAGTGTTGATGTAAAATATGAAGGGATTATCAATAGAAATTTAGTTATTTGTTGCTCCTCATTGGAAATGGATTTTTGAAAATACATTCAAAATCAAGTTGGTTACAAATTTTCTTGTGGGTAACATCAGTTTGGCAGGATGGAGCCATTTCAAGACCAATTTTTAAAATGACCATATATTCAGTCGAATTGTAATCTGAGCGGTTGGCAGGCCATGTCATTGTGCTGATTTACCTTGTCCAAAAATAAGCTTTAACAATATATTTTTTGCAGGATAATATTGTGAATCATAACCTGACATCTTTCTGTCCATGCAAAAATAATCATATCATGCTCAATGCATAATTATGATTCTTGGTTGAATATTACTTTCATCCAAACATTAAACTCTGTATGTTCATAGCAGCTAATTTCAAAATGTCCAATGAAAATCTGAAAAATCTGTTTCTCCATTGGCTGCTAGACCTGTCCATCAAAACCATGCCTTGTTTTGAAATTATCACACTTAAGTTGCATTTGAAAATATTGGTAACACCACTACTGTTGGACACTCCCTAAATCAGTGATTTATTTCCAATATATTCAGATTTAGAAATTTTTTATTTCTCATGATCCCGGTAAATCCAGTTATAAGTAAACAAGTTGTCAACTTGCATTACTGGTTATTATTATTAATTCAGCAGTAAAAAAAAATTGTGGTGGTCTTGTATAAATCTCCTTTACTCACTACTTGAAAATTTTCACATCCTTAAATGCCCATAACATTGATTTGTCTTCCCACATTGGAAGTATGGACAGAGATCTGTGATTATTTATTTAATTTGATGGTGACACACACACACTCAGGTTAACAAACCACTAACCTCTAATGGTGTTATATCACCATGCCAGAAAATTAGGTGTGTGTGTAGAAAGGAGATATCTTCAGTAAATCAATCTTAGATGGATGGACTCCACTACTGTAATGTGGAACGTAACGAAAGAAAATAAAATGTAGCAGTGGCTCCACTCAACCGCAACTTCATAAACAGATCACGTCAAGATAAAAGTCACTACTACAAACCAAGCAGTAACAAAATATTGTAGTGTTGGCTATGGATTTTGGGTGGCCTTGGGACCAAGTGGGTCTTGAAACAGCTGATGTGTTTGCATGGCTCAGCAATATTTTTTTGTTTGGGACTGTTCACTGTCGTGTTGGAGAATGCGTTTTAGCCTAAGTGAGCACCTTATTTGGCTCAACTTGTCACTAGTGTGTGTGTTTGGGAGTGAGGTTCCTTTTTTTTTTTTTTTTTTTTAGCATAGGGCTATACCCGTTCTCATCTTTTCTTGTATGCTTGCTACAATACTTTCAAACTGCAAACTAAAATGACTGTTTTACAGATGTCTCCCTTTTTACTTTTTGAGTAATCTGAGAAAATTATCCAATCCATGACTCAAAACATTTTTGCATCATTGTTGTTGGTTATCACAATATTGTACTAATGTGAATTATTTCTATGGAAAGTCTGCGGTTATGTAGTTTTAAAATTTATTAATTTAAATGACAAATGTTTGATCATTTTATTGCTTGGGGTGAGGTGCTCCTGCTATAAAAGTAACTAACTATTTGAAAACACTGATTTCCAGATCCTCAGTTTGTGGTGTACCAGCTGAAGGTGAAAATTCACACGTCTAGTCCCACGCACACGCGACGTGAGGAAAAGTACATGTTGTTTGAGTTTCCCCAGCCACTGCCTGTGTGTGGCGATATCAAAGTTGAGTTCTTCCATAAGCAGAACAAGATGATGAAGAAGGTATGTATCATTTAAGTCAGTCAGTGCCTCTGTTGGTAGGAATTGCTTGGGTGCGCTACATGTACTTATAATTATCTAATGTTTAAAAACCTCAAATTTGACCTTAAATGTTATGAATAAAAACGTTTTATATTCTTATATTTTCACCTCTCAGCAACTATAACTAAAATATTACAGTAAAATTAAAAGCACATGTAATATGTCTGTCTCACTTTGTCTTTTCATCTAGGACAAAATGTTCCACTTTTGGGTAAATACGTTCTTCATCCCTGGACCAGAAGAGAACTCAGAGAAGGTAGAAAATGGAAGTTTACTGAAGGACATGGATGGAATCCAGAGCACAGAGAGGGGGGAGAATGATAAGGATTACCTAATCCTGACTTTAACCAAGAAGGACTTGGATAAGGCCAACAAAGATAAAGCCAACAGATTATTTTCCCCAAACTTCAAGGTGAGTTCATCATGGATGCTGTTGAAGCTTTGTGCATTATAGATGCTTAATTCTTTCTTGGTGCTGTTTAAAAATCATGTCTACTAGCTAGTCTGGTCTTATCAGATTATTTTGGGTAAGCTCATGCCTGCAGTTATATTGTTATGCATCTGAACGAGCAGCATTTGTATTCTGCACAATAGGAAGGGAATAATTGTATATGATATCATTTAAGTAAACAAGGTTCCTTTGAACAGTTTGCTATAGAGCAGGACCCCTTGCACGCTTCTTATGAGTGCCTCTTGCCAGTTTTTCTTCTCTTAGGGGGAAGGGGATTTTGTGGCCAGTTTTTATTTTTAATTCATTTCTTTTTTAAATATTCCATTTATTTGTTAATTTGTCTGCCATACCTGCTGCAACTTAATGAATAACTCTGCAAAGGCAGATTTCAGTTAATTTAGAATTAAATCTTGTTAGTAATAACTGAATTGCAGTTTTGAGGACTGAATTTGCAATATTTATAGTGTTACGTTCTGGTTCGAATGGCACTTTTTTGCATGCAGTGCTCTGTTTTTGCCTACAATAATGTAAGCTTTTAATTAATGTGAAACATTGTTTTGTTTATTTATGTTGCATATTCAGCTACACTTTCTGGTGAGGAAGCAAATCTGCTCATCAGACATTAAAACTTTAACTGCAGCAGAATGAAGAAAGATTGAGACTATTTAAAGCTAAACTAAGAAAAGACACATTGATATGCTCTTGTAGAGTTAATCCTGCTAGTTTACAAATTCTGAATCAAGTTTGCTCTTTCTCCACAGGTGAAGCTGTACTTCACAAAAACAGTGGAGGAGACTTCAAACTCAGAGGCCAGCACTTCCACGTCTGTAACACCGGACGTTAGTGACAATGAACCGGACCATTATCGATATTCTGACACAACAGACTCAGACCCAGAAAATGAACAGCTTGATGATGATCAACACACACAGATAACGAAAGTTTAAATTTCTTTCCTTTGTGGGAAGAAAACATGTAAACCAGAGTTGTAAAAAGGAGAAAACTTGAATATGAACTGAAAGCAAGTACTTTTCCCTTCCCCACCTTGGTTTTCCTCTTACAGAAAGGAACAATAGTACAGAAATGAGACACTCATTTGTGATGCCTCCATTTTAGGGAATTTTTTTTTAATAACTACACATTATTTTGGCCCCTTTTATTTACAAAGCCTTGACACGTTTATTTTTCCCTGTGTGTGTGTGTGAGAGAGAGAGAGAGAGACTGAAGGGGGTGGAAGAGGAAGGTGACTGTCCTCAATTCGGTATAAAATCCTTTTGCGTTATTATACAGAAAAGGAAGTTCAGTTAGGGTATGTAAGGTCAGATATAAAAGACGTTTGGGCTTAAGGGAGAATTTGCTGCTCCAGGTTATAATTAGGCCAGTGCTCAAGTCAGGTGTCCATCCCCTGTCTGTCTGCCTGTCTGTCCTATCCTAGTGTGCCATGCCTCCTGTCTTACCTATTGTGAAAAGCTTCTTGGGCTTTCGCAAGCTAGCCCTATTTCCCAACCCTCCATAAAAATATTGCATAAACCAAATATTCATTTAATCATTGTTTCATTATTATTGACATAAAAGTAATGATTTCTCTCCGTATTAGACTACGCAACGTTAATTGTCTGTACTTTATCCATGGCCGTTGACTGGAAGTGCAGGAAAGGTTTTGTGTAATGAAAATTGACACCGGAACAGGGACTCCAGCATTACAATAATGTTAACACTGTTGTTAGCAAAAGGTTTACATGCTATTGGAATAAGTATCAGTGTTAATGATACAGACTTAGCTCTTTTTTTCATTTTCTTTTCATTGCACTTAAGAGTTTAAAGGGTTAATTTAAAGATTTTATCTAGCAGGTAATTTTCCAAATGCCACCCTGTTATTTTTCTTTCTCTGGGTTGTGGTATTGATGGTACTGCAAGAGGGTCCATCATTAGCATTATGTTTGAAATGTTAGATCCCCCATAAACTTGGCAATGTGTTTAAGTCACCAGCTGCCAACTACGAGGCTTGTGGTGGTTCACAATGTAAGCTTATGACGTTACTCAATTGTGCACAGAGGGAAGGTCTATTTTAAATTAACTAAGATGAATTTGTTGTATTTCTGTTGAGGTTTTTTTTTTTTTTTTTTTTAAATACATAAATGCTGCGTAGTTCAGTCAGATCATATGCTGGATAATATGCTAACTCAACTTGGATATTTACAATGTCTTGGGTGTGTGTATGTGTGTAGTGATGTTCTTTTTGTTTTGTGTGTGAGAGAGAGGGAAAGAAAGGGTGAAAGACACGTTGATGCCATATTATGCAGTATATCCATGTATTCCTGTTGCCCACTTGTTTTTTGACCTTAATTTTTGTCAGACCTCAGATCTTTGGCTCCTCAGTTTGTAGCCTTATTATTTTGGTCTAATGAAACCATGACCATTTGTTTATTCAACAGAGGTGCTGAAAAACTGCCAAACTACAAACTCGCAACAAAAAAAAAAAAACGGAGCAGAGAATCTAGCGTTGTTGTATGCAGCGTTTGTATATGCATCTGTGTCGCCACTATTTATGTATAATGTGCGATCTGGCCGTCTCATGTACTTTAGTGTCCCTGACTGGCAGGGATTTGTCACTTTTATTTTATTTTTATATATATATATATATATATATATATATATATAAACCCCTCTCTCATTCCCCTGTGACCAGGTTTCATTCCTTTTGGAATGAGGATAGTGCAGCTACAGATTTTACAGAACGTCTTGTGCTTGCTTCAGACATATTAAAGCCCTATATATGAGAATATTTAAATATATATAATTTTCTTTTTCAGCATGCCTTTTTTTTTTTTTTTTCTTTTTAAATACACACCTGGTTTGCGGTGAATCATAGGCCAAACCAAAAAAGGAAAAATCCTTACTCAGTCTCTTGGGCAAGAGTCTTCAGAGGGTAGAGAGTAAGCTGCCTTCTGCTGTTGACATTGCAGCTTTACTCTTCTCACCGAGTCATTGCATGTGATCTGCATCTCGCCTTCCTCTAGAAAGAATACAAACTTTCCTGTGTTTTGAAGAGGACATGATGCCTTCTGTAAAGCGATCATACACTAGCTGACCCAGCAAAGGAAACAGCAACCTTCAGAATCAAGGATTTTTTTTTTGTTTACATAACTGAAAGCCTGCCAAAATTAAGCTCAATGTTTGTTTTTATTTTTCCCTCAGAGGAGGCAGGGCCCTACAGGAGGTATTCTTTGCCTTACTTGAAGTTGACAATGCTTACCCTGCTCTTGCTTTGAATTCTACCATTCTGCCCAAGCACTGACTTTTAATAGTACTTATTTAAAGCTACTATAATAGAGCAACATGTTGTACTAGACTTTTGCACTGTTACAGGTTTTTGCAGGGTTTCAGTCATCAGTCCACTTTTGTTTTTTGTTTTTTTTCTCTCTCTCTTCTTAATTCACTCCTTCCTTCCCGTTGTTAGTAGTTCCCCTCAGTAAAAGCCATGCAAGCAATGAAATGAGTAGGAGCATAGAGGAGGAATGAAGTGTCTTGGTATACTTCTATTCTGGTATGTGTGCACCTCCCCATCCCATAGAACCATTTAGGATGTGACTGAAAGTGATTGATTTTTTTTTTTTTTTTTTTTTTTTTTAAAAACAAAACAAAATAGAAAAAATGAATAAAGTGATTATTTATGACAGTATTCATGCACATTCTGATTCAAATCCCTCTGCAGGTATTTTATTCTCCTGTTCCCTTCTCAGTATGCTGTACTGTATCTGGATGTTCCACTTTCAATGTATGAATCCATTCAAAGGCATCACTTTAATAATCAGGTCACAGACCCTAATACATCTGTAGCCTCCCCTTAGTCAGTCTCTATAGAGAATTTAGCCACAGTACCTTAACGCACACAACACAGACATGAAGGTGGTTAACACCTCTTAACCATTATGTGGCACGGGTTAAAAACTTGTGTGGAGCTCACAGGCAGCATCAAAAATAAATAAATACAATTAAAAAAAGAAAAAAAGTCAGCTTTAAAGATATAATAAGAATCTAAAGGTGCCAGTGTGTAAGTTTCATGTCACTAGTTTTTAGCTGATTTGTGCAATATGCTATGATGCCTGTGGTTGCCACAAAGTGCCTCTTGTTTACTGTAAAAAAAGAAAAAAGTGCTTGTTTTAAAAACTATTTTAGAACATTTGTCATGCATGTGGATGGAAGGGGTGGACCTGTGCACTAAAAATTATTTTGGGCTTTACCCACTGCAGAGGGCCCACGGGGCTTTGTCCCTCCCCCACTTTCACCTTCTCCCCTGGATTCAGTTTGAGTTTAGAAATCAAGAAAATTCAATATAGTTTCAGTCATTTGGAAGGAAAAAAATAGCCTTATTCCATTTTCGCCTGTTCAAATAATTTTGTGATGTGCAACAGTTGCTCTGTGTGTAATGCTATGCACTGAGAATACACAACCAACAATGTATGAAATATTGTACAGGTTATGATGCTCATACAAATCACATGTTTGTTTGTAATTGTATGTGTAAACTGCCCTTTATCTTAGTGTTATAAACTCCACATAAATCCAATAAAGTCTCATTCTTGTCATTTGGGGTGACTTTATTGGCAAAGCAGTCAATATTATACATTGATTTCCTGTTTAATGAAATCGTTTGCCAATGAGCATTAAACATTAACTAGTTTATAGACACTTACTCATCAAACATTTCCTTTAAATCTGGGTCATTAATATGGCTTTTACACCTTTGCTGCAGGATGAGATTCTGCTCTTCTGGGAAGGGTCTCTCTCAGATTTTGGAGAGCACATTTCTTGTGGTCCACAGGCCAATGCTGGAGGGTGTTAAAGCTCTCTAGCTGCCATTTGGCACTGGGTACGGACCTCGTGCAGCTGTGCCAGTGCCAGCTGTGCTTTCAGCAAAAAATTCACCTTGAAGTGGCTGAATTAAAATCAATACATTTTATTTGAATTGATTATAGAATCCGAAATGATTGGGAATTTAAATTGTTGACCCGTATGTTGTTAGAGGTTTTGCAAAATGGCTTTGTGATGCATGCATTCCATGCCAAAATTTAAAAGTAACCTGGTCTTCTTTCTTTGTTGACATATCTTAAAAAAAAAAAAAAAACACTTGTGCACAGTTTACATTGTGGAGACACAACTGAGAAATATTTACATTAATTTGTAAACAAGCTGCTCTCTGGCTTTGACTTTTCCCTTAAAAAAATACACTTGTGAATGACGTTGTAAATCTATAATAATCCAGGGTCTGAAGAATCCATTTTAGCAGATCCTCCGTGTGCTCGTGGAGACACCCGGCAGATGGGTTAATGTTAATGACCTCTGATTTACCATTCTGCCCTGCTGCCTGTAAATAATTTTCTCCACTGGACCTTGTGGAGCCACAGAAGCAGGGTTTACATGCATTTGTCTCTGTACAGGCCTAAGAAAACCATTTAGTGCTGTTCACTAACCTTGTGCATGTGGAAGACAGTAAAGATGACATAGTGTGTGTGTGTGTGTGTATAGAGTAGCCTCAATCCATCCTAAAAAAAAAAACAAAATCATTGCTACGTTCACCAAAATAACTTCACTGCATTCAGCTGGGAGAGCATTGGTGAGGCCAGTATTCATGTTGGATCATTCCAATGTCCTAAAATTATTAGATGATATGCTCCATTACTGTGCTCCACAGCCCAATGCTGGGGGCTTTATACCCATCTAACCATCACTTGTTATTGGGTATTGTGGAGCTGCTCAAAAGTTTCACCATTTGTCAGAGCTTTGGCATAGAAACCAATTTATTTTTCTCTTTTATTGTCTTAATTTACCTAAAAACAACAAATTGTCGCTGTTGAAAAAGAACATGTATATACATTTTTGTTGATTTTTAGTTTACTCCATTTTTTTTAATTTATATTATTTTTTCTGTATTTTATTTTTGTTGTAAAGCTCTTTGGAATTTGTTCCAGAAAGAACAGCAGCTGTTCTTCGCATTGTGTGAAAATAATGAGTGGACTAATAGAAATGCTCTTAAAATAAAGACCTTTATTTCCCCAGACATAGATTAAGCCTACTCCTGGAGTACACAGCATTTGGAATTGTGATTTTTTTTTTTCCACTGAAAAGATAATATAGTCCAGGCCTAGGCCTAATCCTGTCTGGGCAACTTGGGAAAGTTAAGAAGGTTCCCCAGTAAAGCTACTCTATTGAATATTGAATAGTGCTCGTGGGCTTGTGTTCATCCTAAAGAGATGATTCGCATGTCACAGACCCTAGAGCAGCTCTCCACACCCACAATCCACACCCACACAAGCTCCTGTGTAGCCTACTCAGTAATAAATAATAATGAGTTCAGATAAAACCCACATAAGAACTCCAAACATCGGTAAGGATCACTGAGATATTTCTCAGAGTAAAAATATCAAAACAGTGGAATCGATCACTATTTCAGTCAGATTAGAAACTACACAAAGAAACCCAACAAATAGCTTTAAAAAATGTAACTAGGCTGCATTAGAGCAGGAGTGTGTTGGATATTTAAAGTGAGCTTCAGTCATTGAGTGCCCACCACTGCCTCATTCCTCGCCCTCCACGCTGAGTATAATTCAGACTCGTCACATATTCTGTCACATTTGTCGGTCAAACTGCTTCACAGGGAAGAACTGAATGGAGTTTTGGAGGGTAATTTCAAATACATTTTTTTTCCATTTTGTTGAAGTCATTTGTGGCATGGTTGTGTTTTTCATGTGGGACGTCTTTTAACGAAGCAGAAAGAAAAAGGAGGTGCACAGGTGATATGTAAAGCACCTTCTGGGTAGGCCCTGGACCCACCGCGACCCTGAACTGGATAAGTGGTGCAGACAATGAATGAATAATGCAGTGTGCAAAATGTGAAGAGGATGCAATTTGGGTCGCATCATTGGTGCACCAAAGCAGTAGGAGCTCCCTATAGTTCCTGTTGTGTATTGCAATCTGTCAGAATGGCCACACCGTAAGAATATTCCATAATTAGTGAAGAAAACTCTTGCAAAATAATAACAGCCCTAATCTATGCAAAGCATCTTTGTTTATGGGATGTACAGCACAAATTTGTCATTTTGAGGAAAAGAAGTAAAAGGCCTAAAGGGCCTGCTCTAGGTATCAGTAGATCATCTCACTAGATGACATCCCTCCCTCCTTTTTTTCCTTTTCACACCTTTTTTTTTTTTTTTAAAAAAAGCCACAATGGCAGGAAGTGTCTGCTTGTACTGTTGGTACTAACCACAATCTGTGTTTTTGCTGCAAGAGTGAGATGAACACTGTTAAACACACATTAGACCGAAGCCCTTGGTACATGTAGGTCACACGATGGTCAAAAACAAAATGCCCCTCCTCTGGGTGATGACTGTAGGAATCTTTGATTCGTCCTTTGCTTTCCATTTTCCTTTGTTGTCATCTTCAAATTCAATCGCACCTTATTTATAGCTGCATATACACCCATAATGTCTACACCTACCTCATTGTTCCACCTTGTAGATGTAAAGTCAGAGACAGTAGCTCATCTGTTGCTGCACTGTTTGTGTTGGTTGTCCTCTTGTCCTTCATCAGTGGACACGGGACGCTGTTGGCTGGATGTTTTTGGTTGGTGGACTATTCTCAATATCCAGCAGTGACACTGAGGGGTTTAAAAACTCTAGCAGCGCTGCTGTGTCTGATCCACTCGTATCAGTGCAACACACACTAACACTGCTCTGTGGTGGACAACAGAAGAACAGGCAAATAATGTATACAGAGCAACAAATGGATTCTAGTCTGTAATTGTAGAACTACAAAGTACTCCATTTTGGTGAATGGTGTTCAGAGAATGCAGTGTGTGTAGGAACAAAGACGTGGTCATAATGTTATGGTTGATAATGTTATTGGGATTATGGAGCAGTGCATTCTCTTGAGCAATGGAGCGTAGCCAGTACATTTGGGATGTCTAAAGCATGTCCTGAAGTGTTAGGAATACTACAAGAGTACAAAGAGGCAATTTTGGATGAGCATGTGTTCGTAAACTTTTGGACATATCGTATGTATTTCTGAAAAATTCTTGGTCTGGACAGACTGTACAGAAAATTCCTTCACCATTCAGCCATCATTTGGATGTTTCTTCTGGGAACCATAAGTGTCTTCAAAGAATGTCTTCAAAGAATGCCTTGTAGAAACTTTATTTTTAAGAGTGTTGTGTGTCCCTGTGAAGAAGAGTGAGACAGAGAGAGAGAGAGAAAGAGAAGGAGAGAGAGCATTCGGGCCATGTGCACTGGGGGTTTTATGGCTGTGGGAAAGGCCAGCAGGTCACCAAATTTCGTCAGACATTTTTCTCTTTTTTTTTTTCTTTTTTAGTAATGGCGATTTCAGCATCATCTTTTTTTTCCCCCCTTCCTCCACATGCCTTGTTTACTTTTACCCACTTCCCACTGCGTGGCTCCACTAGAGTCTGGGGAATATGCAATCTTCATTTTTACTCCTGTCCACTGCCGTTGCCTTTGGCATGAATGTAGCAGGGCCCTGAGCAGCCTCCCAGCACGGAATCACACCAGCAGCTCCGCCCAATCGTCTCTCAGTGTGAGAAAAGAGCCAGAGAAGGGACTGGATTTCTCAGTTTAAAAAAAAATAAATAAAAATGAAAACATCACAAAATATCAATATTTTCAATACAGTAAAGTGAATCATTTTTTGAGCTGTTATCATAAAATAGAATTACACTGAATGATGTCTGGATTAGGAACACCTACTTTGTATCTACACCCACTGTCCTTATCAGCTCCACTGACCATACAGGAGAACTTTATAGTTCTACAGACTGTTGTCCACATGTTTCTCTGCATGAATTCTTATTCCCATTCCACCCTGCTCTTCAGTGATCACGACCCCAACAGGACCACTAAAGAACAGGAATGATTTGAGTGGTGGATCATTCTCAGAGCTGCAGTGACACTAAATTGGTGGTGGTGTGTTATAGTGCTTTTCCGCTGCATGGGATCAGCTCTTCTGTGGTTGCTTTTACTCTAGCTCAGCTCACCCACAAAATGGAGCCAGTGACGTTGCAAAGCCCTGTCTCTAACGGGAACCTCAGGCTTTAAAAAGAACAATGTCGGCCATACCATTATGGGCTGTTTACTCGTTTTATATTAGCGTGTTGTTTTTGTTTTTGTTTTTGTTTTGGACTTGTTGCATGTCCCTCTTTCACTGGAGTGTTTCACTGGCCACTGATCCAAGGAGCTTTTGAACCTCGTCAAAACATGACAAGGTAATGTTATGAGCTGCCATTGTGAGTTGGATAAAACCAAATGTGACTGAGGCTGTAACTTGAGAGATTTTACTAGTCGTGAGAGAGTTCTAGCTTGTGTTAGAGGTCTGTATTTCACGGAGACTAGCAGGTCTCTCTGGCCAATCAGTGCTCTGCAAGGTACACCAGGTTATCAAGTAGGTTCCATTCAGTGGAAAAGCGCCAATAATGTCTGTTCGGCTGGTACAAGTGAATCAGACACAGCAGTGCTGCTCAAGTTTTTATACGCCTTGTTCATTCACTGTCCATTCTGTTAGACACATACATGTAATGTCAGAGACAATAACTCATCAAGTGCTGTATAGTTTGTGTTGGCTAAATGCCACTTTCAAGTGTATATCGGGTGGTGGTTTCCTCCGAGGTCCAACTTGTTCCCCCGACTTGGTCGCATTCATGTGGTTTTTGTGGCGAGTTAAAAAAAACATGGATGCTCTTAAGATGTCACATTGATTTTAGCCTTTCTACAGGTGTTTTTGAACATAAATACAGAAAAAAAACATATGTATTCATTGTAGGTGTTTAAAAACAATATTACTATTAGAGTTAAGTACAAATTGTACATTATTATTTGATATTTCACCGTTGATATGCCTCCTGGTGGGAAACCTGTTTTTTCTGATAAAACCAACACCACATGAATGCAGCAAAACTCTTTTCCTTCAGCAGTGGACACAGGATGCTGTCCATAGGATGCTATTGGCTGGATATATTTGGTAGGGGGATTATTCTCCAGTTGGCACTGAGGGCTTTAAAATGTCGAGCAGCAACTGCTGTGTCTGATCTACTCATACAAGCACATCATACATTACCACACCAACACCACAGTAGTGTCACTGCATGGCTGAGAATGACAGTCTATAATGGTAGGACTACAAAGTGCTCCTGTATGGTCAGTGGAGCTGATAAACTGGACAATGAGTGTAGATGCATGATAGGTGTGTTCCTACTCCAGTGATCGTTCAGTGTGTAGTGTAATATTAGCGCTGTGAAATTGTATTTACAGCTGAGTGCCTCAATTGCTCAAATTACTGAAATGCTATGTCAGTTGAGGACAAGATTTAGTGTAGGTAGCTTAGTTTCTTTTCTCTGGCTGAATGAGTAATATATCTGGCATTTATTGTGTTCTGAAGAAAGACGGATTTGAGGTAAGAGTTACACTAATGCTAGCTTGAATTTTTAAGCCTATAGATTAGTGGCTCGCCTTGCAGTGAGGATTGGTGGGCACCATGAACTTTCCCATTGGTCATATCATGGATTTGCATAATGTATGCTGGGTATAGTAGTGAAAATACAGTATAAAATGTTGTAGGCTTTAAGGCACCAAACTTACCCCTAGTTGCTAGAAGAGGCCCATGCAGAGTCTTGCAGCACTGGTGTGGTCCCTGTAGGAAGATGAGGGGCTACGGAGACGGTAAGGGGCTACACGTTGCCTTTTTTGAAAAAGGTGGGATGAAGTGGTACGTCTTAGGTTTCGTAAGACAGGACAAGGAAAACACTGCTTGGGCTGGGCTGGAAATCTCATTAGCACTCAAACAGCTCAGGAATAACAATGTGGTCGCTGGCCAGCGAAATGGAGGAGAGCATCAAAGCTCCTCTCACTCCGTAGCCCTGGGTTTTTGAAGCCGGGGCTGAGGGCATGGCCATGGTTTTCATTCCACATCCCCCGCAGACATTAACATTAAAACAAACCTCACCTTTGAGAGCCGCATTAATGACCAGTGAAGTAATTATTCGTATAACAAATCTAGGAGCTTGACTTTCTGAGTTGAGAAGGGAAGGATGTTTCAGCTTGAGTTCCAGAGGGGGGTTGGGGTTCTCTAGACTTGAGTCTGCAGCATTGATCGTGTTCAACCTGCAGCTTCTGAAGTCCTCATTTCTTCTTGTCCTGCACTGGGACACTGCACTGATGCCTTCAGAAGATTTAGGCAAACAGCAAGTCCACCAGAGCAGCAGGACACATACACATGCACACACACACACAATCCAGAGAGTAGTTACTACACATATGCTTTTATTTCTTGCACAGATGTTACTGTTCATATACATCTCACACCTGAAAGACTGAAAGACATATACGGAGACAGGAAAGAAAACAGAGAGAGATGAGACAAAGAGATACAGAAAGACACAAAGGGGAAAAAACAGGTTTTAACAGTGTGACAGAATCGTAAACAATGAGAGACAGAAATGGACTGATACAGACAAGTAAATACACTGACATGGATATATAAGGAATGATAAAATGAGATAGATACAAAGTTGAAAACTCAAGAGGAGAAACTTACAAAGTGAGAAAGAGGTAAACTGAGACAGAGGCACAGAGTTAACTGAGACAGGGAGAATAACAGATAGAGACAGACAGAACAAGAGAGGGAGATGGAGGGAGAGATGGAGAGGAAGGGGTTGGCCTGGTGGTGGAGGGGCTGATGGGGATTTGGATAAGAGAGATGTACAGCAGTGCAGGGTGGGGGCAATCTGAAGCTCAGAAGTCTGGAAAAGTCTGTTAACCCTTAACTGGCTCCTTGTCTTTCACTTTATTGAAGCGCACAGGGCGATCATGTGATCTCAGACCTGTAAAAACACACACTGTGTTGTAGCTGTGAATGTAGCTGTGAATTGTGGGGACGTGACATAAAATTCTGTTTTTTTATTTAGTTTGTTTGTTTTTTTTTGTGTGTGTGTGTGGAAAATTAACATGGGTGCTCCTATTAAACTTAACACTGACTCTAAGCTTAAACCTTAAACATGTCTTTACCTTAATATGTAATGACTTACACTGTAGTGATCAACACAGTGTGTGTGTAAACAGGTTTTATCCCCACAATGCGATATGGTCAATCAAAGTTAATCTTATATATTACTTAATATTCACATAGATTAACTCTATTCAAGCAAACATAAACACACATTAACATTGTTCTGAAGTAAGAAAACAGTGACCACTCCCACAGGTTCAAACATCAGGAAAAAACACACAACAACATACAACTACACTAGGGATCTACCAGTAGAAGATGTTAGCAGGTATGAATCTTGGGTGTCCACTTACAAGTTTTTCACAGAGCTACAAGTCTACAGAAGTCAAAATAACAAGACACATGAACACATATGAATCAGTCCATTCTCCTTTAAAAGGGTGGTTTCCATTGTTAACATTGTAAACAGAGCATTTTGAAGATGCTATTTTAGTTGTTTGATTTTTTAGCCTAATATTGTCAGTTTGCTTAGCAGCTTTTGACTGGAAATGGAAAGGAAGTGGTGTAAAATATACACAGATTATGAGGAAAGTTATTTATCTCGATGATATTTCATATTTTGTCTGTAAAATTGACATTTAGGTCAGAACATTGGCCAGAGGTTTGTACAGTCTGGTCTACAGCAGTCTCCGGCAAGAAGAGTCTACAGTGAGATCCAAGAATGTATTTACAATACCCCACGGCTACATAACAACAATAACTACAATACAGCAAGAACGTAAACCTACTGCAAGGACCAAGAATCTACAGGTAGAACCAAATCTCTACAGCAAAGGGGCCTTCTGCTAGAACCAATAAGTCTATAACTGTTACCAAGAATCTTGAAGATCTTAACTAAATGGTATGTAAAATTAATGTTATGGAATATTGATTTTCACCGCGACCCTGAAATGGAGAAGCGGAGAAGAAAAGGATGATGATGATGATGAATATTGATTTTGACAATTCCAAGAATTTTTAAACTCTTTACGTTTTACTCTTGTTCCTCCCTTTGTTGGGAAGATATGAAGCTACACAAATCGCCTGAAATACACATTCTGTTTCAGTTTGAAGTCAGCACGTACAGTTTTGTGCTGGTTGCTGCAGATTCTGTCTGAGTAGTGGGCTGGATTGTAATGACACTGGAAAACAGAAGAGTACCCCTGCCTCTGTTGGACTTGTACTGTTAGTTTATTCTGCAGTAAAGCAGGAGGGAGGCCGCACCCCCACCCCTTCCCAAAGGACCCTCACCATCTCGGGAGCTTCGTTTTCTCACCCACCCCCTCACCTCTCATCCCCCCACCCGCTGCTTCTGACTTCCTCTGGGCTGTGGGCGTCCACAGAGGCCCTGCCCCACCACGTCACCAAAACACACATGCACAAACTCTCTCACACATACACACACACACACACAGACACACACTTGGAGGCCAGTAGCATCAAGCAGAGCAGCAGAGATCAGGAGGAAGGCAGAGGACTAAATACAGACATTGTCTGGCTGCCTTTTTCCCTATGTCTCCTCTATGAGAGAGCTGTCTGTTCTCCACAGCTCGGCCTAATTGAGTGGACGAGGCCAGTTTGTGGCTGAATAAAGACGTCCTCTCTTTCAGCCACTCCATTATTACCCACCAGCATGAGCAGAGATGGGTAACACTGAAGTTAGATCTAGCGGTGTATTAACATGTGAATAATTTGGTACTATTTTGAAGCTATATATACTAGGGTGACCAAACGTCCTCTTTTACCTGGACATGTTCCTTTTTTACATGTCCTCTTGTACCAGCCCAACAGACATTATTTAGGCGGAATTTCACAAACGTGCGGGATTTTGGTTTTCTAGAGCATACATAGAATTTCGAGAAGCGTTTCATTCACAAACTAGTCCCCTCCTTTCCTACTCCGTTTGGTTCGCTTGAGTGAGAAGGGGGAGTGGTGATGTAGCCTAAAATCTTCGGATTGCACGGTCTGACTGTAGACCTACTTTTATTGGTCGATAATCTTCTCTGTAAACATTTAATTGGTCAGTCTGCACGTCAGTAGTATATATATATATATATATATATATATATATATATATATATATATGTGTGTGTGTGTGTGTGTGTGTGTGTGTGTGTGTGAGTGAACGAAGGGTGAACCCATATATTTTAGTGTCTAAATATGGGACGGTTGGAAATACTACATGTGCATATTCTGTCAAGAAAGCAGTACAGCCGGTGTAGTTTATCCATTCCTTGATGTCCTGTCCTGTGACTCGCCACCAATCCAAGGAGCGTTTGAACCTCTTCAAAAACCATGGCAAAATTTTACAAGCTGTTGTTGAAAGTTGGATAAAAACAATGTGACGCTGTTGCTTGAAGATTTTACGAGCTGAGAGTTTGTGCTGAGTCGGCATTTAGATAGTGACTCAGGAGACATAATGTTGATTCTGAGAAAAATAATAGTACAAAAAGTTTACATGTAACATAAGATATACGAAGAAGATGAAGGAGAGAGTAGGGTTTGGTTCATCTGGCACATTTGAGTGCATTTTGTGACTTTACTGAGGTTTCCACTAAAGTTCCATAGGAGACTTGTGTGACAGTTCTGAGGCCTTTGTCTCAGGAGACACATAAGCAGCAGGAGACTTAGGGTAAAGTCTCATTTGTCTTTACATCTGACCTCATTTTTTTGTCTAGGAGAGACTGCTGAAATATTAACGAGATTTCCTTTTTGATATTTTCCCCGCTGGGTAGACAAGTCTCTTTGTCCAGTCAGCACTCTGCAATCTTTACACATCATGTTTAGTTTCTACTTGGCTTGCTTGGAACCAGGTGTGGGAACAGAGTAAAAAAGAACCAGCTTCCAAGGAACGGGGTGCCAGATTTGCCTAATGGAAAAGCAAAAGATCAGAGTAGAACCAAGCTGAGTCAAGTAGTGACCTAACAGTGGGAAAGTGCCAAGTCCAAATGTTGTAGTCACCCTCTATAATTATTGAATTCAGCTATTTTAAGCCACACATACTATGACCCAGACATTCAGTTGTGTTTGCATAATCTCTCCAGAAAAACATAAAATAGAATTGGATGCTCTGGGGCTAAAGATTACTGCTCAATGCCAAGAATCAATCCCACCACATTAGTCTTTTGACCACATAGAATTATGATATCCAGCTTTTTCATGTGTATACAATATTCTGTGTAAAGATATCTCAATCTCATGTCCTCCTGCTCTTGCTCTCTGCAGCCAGGGGGTCCAGCAGATGGCTTTTAATAGGCCAGTTGATACTTAGATACTCATTACATTGTTGTGGGACTAAAAGGTTCCATCTCGCTGCTCATTAATGTGGGTTATCTGAACTGAATCCGGTTTATTGTGCTAAAGGCCATTTAATCTGGGGTTTTACTCCCCAGCTAAAACCTCCTTAACCCTTTCACACGCTTGTGCGTGGGCCGTAGGTCCCCACTGACACACTCATTTACCCCCTCAGGCCACAAACCCACACACACACAAGTAGGAGATTTGGCTTTGAGGGTTCCAGTCAAATTTCACGAGGCATATAGGGTTTCATTTTGCTGGCAAGGGTATTTGGCTTTCTAAAGAAGCTTTAGCTATATTTTGGCCATAAACTGTTTCTAATATTTAGTGGTTAGTGTTATCCTCTTACTTTATTAATTGCTGCCATAATCCCCCCTTTTTCATTTTAGAAAGAGCAGTGTTTTCCACGAGGTACTGTAACATCTCTTTTATGCATGAGGAAAATAATAGATTCTTAGATACTTTCTGTCTTAAGAAGGTTCAGAATAAATTCACAAAATTTCACAAGTGAATTTTCATTTAAACCAGCCCAGCTTAGTGGAGGAAATGATGCAATATGTCAGTAATGAATGAAAATCTGACAAATTTAAAAACAAACAGAAAAATAAATTAGACAAAATATCCATGAAAGTGAAAGGAAATGCCTCAACAGTTCTAAAAATAAGTATGAAGAACTAATAAAAAAAATTACTAATCAGAAAAACTGTAGTAATTGTAAAGCCACAGCACATGAAGTAAAAAAAATTAGTTAATATATTGTATAAATTTAATATGTACATAGATCCAAGGTATGACCACAGATCCACTGCTTACCCCCAAAGCAGATTATTTAGAATTTCCTAGTCAAAACGTAGCTGACACTCCACGACCATTCAACCATAATGAAAACTGCTTAGAAGCCACAACATTGTAAGATTAATTTAATGTGTAGGAATGTAAGTGTGAACAGTGGAAAATTGCTATGAGCAGTGGAAGTTTGATCTCACGGAGCACAAATATGAGTGAACCCATATTTATTTTGCTTGAAACTCCATAAACAGTGCTCTCATGTTTTAAATTAAAACAATGTCACAAAAAGTCCTATTGTACTTATATTATTATTTAATATAATTTGTTGTAAGCTTAAGACTATGTTACAAGGCTTGCATTGCACTGTTAAACGTGACCCTATGAGCATATAAGAATCAGTTATTTTAGCAAATTCTTAATTGTATTTCTGTTCAACCTTATTTAATTGCATTGAATATATTTGAAACTAGGTGTTCGGTTTGGTGGTCTCAGGATCCCATGTCTGCGTTTTGCAGATGATGTGGTCCTGTTGACTTCATTAGGCAGGGACCTCCAGCACTTGCTGGACCAGTTTGCAACCAAGTGCAAAATGGCAGGGATGAGACTTAACACCACCAAATCTGAGACCATGGTACTCTGTTGGAAAAGGGTAATGTGCTCCCTTCAGGTTGGAAGTAAGCTCCTGCCTCAAGTGGAGGAGGTCAAGTATCTCGGGGTCTTGTCCAGTGAGGGAAAGATGATGTGGGAGGTTGATAGGCAGATCGGTGCTGTGTCCACAGTAATGTGGTCCGATCCATTGTGGTGAAGAGGGAGCTGAGCTGAAAAGCAAAGCTCTCAATTTACTGTTCAATCTATGTCCCAACCCTTACCTATGCTCATGAGATTTGGGTGATAAAAAAAAGAATGAGATCACGGGTACAAGTGGCTGAGATGACTTTCCTCCGCAGGGTGTCCGGACTCTCCCTTAGAGATAGGGTTAGGAGCTTGGACATTCAGGAGAGACTCGGAGTGGAGCCGCTGCTCTTCCATGTTGAGAGGAGCCAGTTGAGGTGGTTCGGGCATCTGGTCTGGATACCTCCTGGACTCCTTCCTGGTGAGGTATGTTGGGCATGTGCAATGGATGTCTGGGTTTCTTTACTCGGACTGCTTCCTCCATGACCCGTACCCGGATAAGCTGTAGACGATAGATGGATGGATGGATATATTAGAACTTGAATACTTTTTTGGGAGTGGATCTCACAATTACTGGTTGTTAACAAAACGGCTGATGTAACTTACTGAACATATAAAGAGACAATATTGTGTATGTATAGGGTGTTTTCTCAGTTACAGAACTGAACCCCAGCAGCAGTGTTACTTATTCTGTTATATGAGGTATATTAAGGTTTTGACCTCTTAAATTAAAGGCAACGTCTGCGATTTGTTTATGTTCAGAAGCTCCAGGTCTTTTAAGGTGGAACGGTATATTTGAGGTGAAAAAACGTAAATGTCCCCTTTAAGTGCTGTTATGATAAGGCCACCTCACAGTAACTTTGTGTCCACCTTGGACACCCCAGTCAGAATGTCTAGGATACGCCATTACACACATGAGCAGAAGATCAAAAGGTTCATTCCCAAGTGTGGACTCTGTAAGGTATAAAAAGGCATTGGGTTGTGGAGAGTTCTCTTGAGAGGTGAAGCAGCATTTAGTATCCTTGGCATGAGCTGGGCGGTGGGATGCAAATCTAATTATCCAACATTAGTACCTGACCTCACTGATGTTCTTGTGGCTTCCTTACAATAATTGTGTCTAAAGCATTCCCAAAAAAAAGTTGAAGCTGTTACTGAAGCAAAGGAGGAAAACTACCTATTAATCCATTCATTTCAGAAAAAAAGTTGGATGATTATTTAAACATCAAACTAAGGCAACTGATTTGTGCTTCAACATAGAGGCAACACTCCATAATTGCACAATAAAATGTTACAATAAATGTTGTGCAAAATGAACACTTCTGTTTTATTAATTCCCCTTTTACTGTAGAACTATGCTAGGCCTTTGGGGAAAGGAGTGAACAAAACACAGCTCTATTGCCTATGAACGCTCTGAGCTTCGTATTACATCTGAATGTCTGAATTTAAACATAGCCCTCATGTCTGTATAAGAATCCCGTCAGCCTTGTTCTGAATACAGACGCTTGATGCGTCTTCAAATGTGCATGAGTGCTGTGTTTAGCTCTATTTTTCACTGCACTCACAGTGAACTTTGAGCCCCACACATGGAATGAGGAGATGGTGTGTATTGTCAGGGGAGAGCTGAAGTTCATAGGGTTTGGAGTTCACTCGCTTTGACCTGGCATTTAGGGCACACTGTCTCTAAGCGCCTTTGGCCTACAGTGCAGGCTCTGCCCAACCCTGGCCTTTAGTTTAACCAATTCTGGGTGAACACACTTTGTTTTGAAAACACATTTGAATCAGTAGTTAGAAAGCAAAATTTTCTTAATTTTTCCATTTTTCTTTAACCCCAAACATACAAATCCTGGTTCTGAATATGTTGCTACTATATTTAAATTCAATACCGACAATGTTTGGTTTGTTTATTTTATTGAAGTATTACCTTACGAACAAAAAAGCGCAAAGAAAAAATTTCCATTGTTTTCACAGAGCAGCTTGAGAGTATTTTATAAATGTAAATACACACTGTGGAACTTACAATACGAAGTTATGAATATGGAATTTTTGTCCATTTTGTGCTTGACATAAGGCACAGCTGCTCAACAGTTTGTGGACGCTGTTGTCTGAAGCAACTTTCAGACATACACGGTAACCCAGAACTTTTCTGTCCCGTTTTTTTGTGAAAACGCACTTCCATTCACATATTCATTCACCTTTAAATAACCATATATTCTGCTGTTGCATCAGTGTTCTCTTCCCCACACCTACATAGGCACAGCATGCTGGTCTTTGTGTTGCTGTAGCAGAAGAATGCTTTTATTTGACTGGTTGTTATGTAGGCTGTGTTCGAAAATGTAGTGAAAACTTGCTCCCTAGACAGCTAGGGTTAGTCTCCAACATTTACCCCGTCAGTAGTACTACAACATCCCTCCACCCCCTCGGCATACTGGTTTTCCACTACTCAGATGTGGCAACCCTACCCTAGTATAAATCTGGGTGATATGTTCACAGAGAATTCATTCTACATGTGTGAACAGGCAATTCAAGGAATTGTCCACTGTCATCTTGCACAAATATTCTCTGAATATTTTTCAGGGTTTGCATGTGTAACAGACAGGATTCTCCTCTTCATGATGTGCCATGGCATTTAGATTTGTCCTGCAGGCATGCCTGTCAGTTATAGATGCCAAACTCCTGTAGCATGTTCAAAATTAGGCCTGACATTGTCTTGCTGAAATAACCATGGACTCCCCTGAAAAGACATTGACTTCATGGCACCTTATCTAAAACCCCTACAATCCCAATAAATGCCCCCACATCAATGGTACCTTTGCACCTATGCAAGTAACCTATGCTGTGGCCACTGATGCACCCCATACTATGACAGATGATATTGCCTCTTTTGCTGATAACAGTCTGGATGGTCCCTTTCATGTTTCACAAAACACTCAACACCTGTTTTACTGAAATGTTTGTTACCAGCTGAAATGTAGATTTATCTAAACACATCACATTTTTGATGAACATTGGTCAAGACAATTTTAAATGATATTTCTGCATAGAATTGATTATTGATTTCCTGATTAATAGAGTTTTAGTTTGCATTTCTTGAAGCAGTGGCATTATGTGAAAACTGTTTTCCAAAGTTTTCCTGATATCATGTGGCTATATTTATCACAGTAGCAAGACAGTTTCTCATTGCAAGGCTGGGTGAGAGATGAAGGTTACACACATGGTCTGACATTTCTCCAGATTTCCTGCATCTTTTCACACTATAATGTAGAGTAGATGTTAAAAGACCCAAAACCTTTGCAATCTTTTGTTGGGAAATCGTCTTTTTCAACTGTTTGAAAATCCTCTCATGAGGTTTGGTCACAATACACCTTTGCTTGCACAGACTGAGCCTTTGGTAAATTCTCCTTTTTGCTAGTATGGTCCACGCCCTATAGTTTGGAACGGGGGGGCGAACTCAGAGGAATTTGGGATGGAGTTCAGCGCGGTTTTGAGCGTGTGTAGAACCAGGCCCCCCCGTTAGAAGATTAATTTTAGAAGAGGGAGGAGATGGGGAGGAGGTGGGAGCGACTTGATTGTCACGGAGATTACGTGAGGTTGAAGGGTATAAATAGGCCTGGGGGGAGGAGCGTGGGCGTGGCACAACTCCCAAAATTCTGTTATAGTATAACTTCAATTATATGTACTTGTTTATTGTGCAATGTTTTAAAACAGTTTGATTAAAATTTAAATGTAGTATTCTATAAAGTTTACCCTGTCTCGTCTATTTTGGAATGTGTTGGAAAAAATGTGAAACTTTTTTATATTTACAAAATGCTCAGTCAAGTTGGTCTATGGAAACATAATTTCTTTGTACTTTTGTAAGTTAAATACAGTTTCAAGTGATTTGACAATAAACCCCAACAATAAATCCTGACTTTTTTTGAACAATTAGCATTGGCATCATCTTTCAGAGTGCTTGCCTGAACCATTGCACACTTCCCAGATCATTACATGTTTTTTGGTTTGTTTGTTTTTTAACTAATCTTAAACAGACTTGATTTCTGACACTATATGTCATATGTCTGTATAAAAACAGACAAATGCTTCTACATTGTAGAAACTAGGCCTCTACACATACAGGCCTGTAGGGATTAATAACCACAGCATTCCAGTCTATATAATATATTAAGTGAATTTGCTTGTATAATATCCACAGAAAAGCTTGAATAGAAATGGGATGTTCTGCATTAACTGCACATGAACCTAAATCCATTAAACATGTTAAACATTGGTTAGGCCATTGAGTGGTGATTGGAACTGTGTACTCTGAAATAATGTATCTCATTTCTGTACCTTAGGTTAGTGTTGGATGAGTTCCTCACCTCAGTAATGTTCCAAAATCTACTGTAAATATGTACAGTACTGTATATATATATATATATATATATATGTGTGTGTGTGTGTGTGTGTGTATAGTATGTATATATATATATAACACACACACACACACTTTGGGGATGCAGTTTTGACAGTTGACCAGATAGTGTACATGCAGAGTGCTGTAATTCCATTAGGATTTTCTCTCACAACTATGGCTTAAAAGCTCAGCTTTTTGGGTGACGAATAACCTGTAGGAAATAATAGGCCATAGCAATCACCCAGCTCTATTTTAATCTTATGGGCTGTGTACCTAAATATAATGTGACCATGAAGCATGGCTCAGTTCTCTTCTAGGCAATATGTCATTCCATATCAGACAAACTGCTCTAATAGTTTGCAGGTATTGCATAAGGGTGTGCTTTGCAGTTGCTTCTAAAAGGTCAAGAGTGTTTCTAAACAGTGCAGCGTGGAGGGGTTGTGAGCATGTCACCCCCATTTAGAAAGGAAAAGAAAGGCAATGCGGTTTCTTGCGTGTCACTGTCATGAGCCCCTATGTTCCCGACAATCTGTTCTGACATCAAACGGGCTCCTGTACACACAAATACACACACACAAACACAAACTCTGCAGTATTTATTCACCTGCAAAGCGTCCACTGCAGCTGCCTCCCCGCATCGCTTTCATGTGGGTCTGGTCCCGCGACCTGCAGTAACATTGGAGAGGCCAAGAGAACAGGAGCAGCTCTGTTGGCCAATATCTCATGAGCACACAGGCCTGTGGGAAAAAAGAGCCCAGATCCTTCCTCTTCACAGATACACGGCCAAACGAAATGAACAAAGTTGCTTGAATTAGACCAATGCGTGTCTCACAGCTTCACGGCTCAAGTCCTATATGTTTTCACTATATACATTATATAACATTTCTTCTCAATTCAGAGCAGCAATAAGCAGTCTGTCCCTTTCTGCTGCCATAAAAAGGCTTTACATTTGATTCTGAAACGTTTTTGGGAGAATCTTATAGCATTCAGCCAGGTAAAGTTCAGGGACATCAGGTATTAATACTGGATCCCAAACACCATTACAGTTTATCTGTAGCTCTTATGGGTTGAGGTATGGGTTGAAGTATAGCCCTGTGCTTAGGGACTTTTGCTGCATCTCTTTTTAAACTTCGATGTCTGAATTTCTGTGGAGATTCCAATGCCTCCACAAGTCGGGAAAGTCAGCAGAGCCTGACCAACACTCCAGTTCAGAATCTAAGATGGCTGCCCAAATGTGAACAGTGTATAAAAGTAATACTATGATACAGTTTATTAGCAGGTCTCTCTTTTTGTTTACATGGTTTGGATGCATTAAATATCACATAATGTACTTTAATCAAGTGGTATAACTAAAAATGCTAACCAAGCTAACAATGCTAACCTGGGGCATAGGGCTTTCTGACCTGAAATGCTGTCAGGGTGTGACATCATTCCCTTCTCTGATACTCGACTTACAAGGTAAACATGGCAACATTTATGCCATGCTTGTCCACACTTCGGACAAAGTGTGGGCAAAGTGAAGTTATACTCACATGCTGCTGCTGCAAACAATCCCATTGTTTTGGTCAGTGTTTTTAAAAGGAGATTTTAAAAACAAATTGGAGGTATGCAAGTCATCTCAAAGGTATGGCACCTATAAATCCAGAGAATGCACCTCCAGTAGAAAATGGTTCAGTACATCTCCAAACCTTGACACTGAGCTTGGTGACAGAGATACAAGTATATATATATATATATATATATATATATATATATATATATATATATATATATATATATTTTTTTTTTTTTTAATCGTGTATTTGATTCATAAGAAAATACAAGGGAAAAAAATAATAGTAAAAAATAGGTGCAATAAAGTTTTGCTTTAGGTCCAGTGGGGAGTTTTACCAGTGTACATTGTTCACAGTATGTGTAGGCCAGTTCCTCATTACTGTCCATTTCCATGGGTTCACAGTCTTCAACTGGATAACTACAGGGTCTTTTTTTATGTAGTCGTGTTTGAGATAAAGTGACCTTTGCACATTGGTGCTCATTTATCCTTTTTGCTTGCTAGTTCCTTCCTTTAGTATCAGGAACATTTTCTTTTAAAGGCCATTTCATACCAGCAACATTTGAAGACCATCCATGGTAGTGGGTGTGAGCTTCACTGATGAAAACTCTGTGTGTAATATTAGAGTTTGCATACAGCCTGCATTGGCTCAGTGTGACAAAATGTCCTTCCTCACACATGACGGTCTGACAAAATGAGGAAGCCTCTAATCTCGAGTAATTCATTTGGCAAAGTGGCAACCTCTCAGCCTCATTCTAGACCTGCAGGATTAATGTCAGAATGATTAACCGAGCCATAACTATGTAAACAGGAAGCAAAGCTCAGCGTTAAAATGGCTCTGGTTTAGGGGCTTTATTAGAATGTGAAACCCAAAAATGTTCAACTTAGTTTTGATGTTTAGCTTGAGCTGGATCATCTTTTGGGCCACTCGCTATAGAGTGACAGATCTAGCTCAGGTTAATACAACATTGATACCTTACAGGACCAAAGGATTGTTTCCCCTTCAGTTCTTGTTTAATTTCCACTTCCTGCATTGTTCCTGGCTTAATCCAAATGCAAGACAGCTGTGCTGTAAGAGAGGTGTGGGTGGAGTGTTTGGGGACCACAGTTAGACAGACCTAGAGATGAGAGAGAACATTTTAACAGATTGACCAAATAGTGAGAAGCTACAGAGTGGAGCACTAAGGCAGTGAAAGATTGTGTGTGAGTGTAACTGTAGTCCCCAGGTTAAAGTTCCACAGTCCAGGCCCTCGATCTACAGAGCATTTCCACAGTGGGGCAGAGGGCCAGATCTGTTCCAAAGTTCACCCCGGACTCCAGTCAGAGCCCATGCACGTCTACAGATGCTATTTTACAACTTCATACAGTTTGAATCGTTTTTAAAAAGCTGTAAGAAATGAACACCTTGAAGAAATTTCAAAATGATGAACAGATATATATGATCCTAAAAATATTAGGAACCATGTATATTATTCATAATACAAAGTATTAAATTAGTGCTGTCAAAAAATAACACCTTAAAACATGTTATCCCATTGAATTTTAAAAAACAAATACATAAACACGAATTAATATTTTACCACATTTGGCCACAAATTTTACTGAGGCTAGTGACATATTAGTGGTTTTATTTAGCAATGTAAACACAGCGTTGCTAATGTTGATTTAAGAAAGTAGATTACATCTTATTTATGCAGAAATATGTACAATAAATTACTATATATATGGTGGCTGGCGTAAGCTCGCTCACTCGTAGCTCGTATCTCGGAAAATGCGTAAGTTGGTTTACTCGTAAGTCAAGGTTTCACTGTATTTAATATCAATAAAAAATTCTTTATTAAAAGCTACAGTCTTTTGAAGGGACAATATTAAATAAAATAAAATGTAGGTCCATTATTTAAAAATGTAAAGTTCAGTTATAGAATTTGGACTGTTTGGTCACATATTACTAAATCCAAATATCCTTAAGAAACGGAAAATTAATG
Source organism: Hoplias malabaricus (assembly GCF_029633855.1). Lineage (NCBI taxonomy): Eukaryota > Metazoa > Chordata > Actinopteri > Characiformes > Erythrinidae > Hoplias > Hoplias malabaricus. Next base: position 21,177,449 of record NC_089802.1, on the reverse strand, counting down.
GGAAGACAACAGGAACAGAGCAGTGCTTGTCAGGCTTGAATATAGATAAAGGTATAGGGGAACCTCCCACATTCCCACCGCTACAAATTCCACATTATTGCCCAAATAAAAAAGACACACATACAAATTATGACTTTTTATTCTGCTCTTCATTCTTCTATTTAGCAAAGAGAGAGAAGAACCAAAAAGGAAAGGCAGACAAAGCTGAGTAGGAAATATGTATTTCCTGCTTCTGTAGTGTTCTTAGAGCGGATTCTCAGAGTAAAGGTACAGGGGCCAGTATGCTGTTCTGCTGGTGCTAAAAGGCTGTGGACTTCCAGGGGAAGCCTGTAGACTGAGCTGTGTGTCTGCGTTCATCTGGCCCTGTCCATAGAGGAGGTTGGACAACCAGAGGGGTTCCAGGGTCTGGGGTCAGAATTGTTAAAAAGCCAAGTCAGACAGGTCATCTATCTCACTCCAGCAAGGCTCCACTGACCACAGAGCCCTTTGCTAACATTATACTGGCTTTAGAGGAATTTTCTCCCAGAGGCAGCTGCTGCCTCACAGTGACCTGTACCAGTGGACGTTCAGTATGTTGGTGACCCATTCAGAGATATGACCATAGACAGCTGAACAATATATCTCATATTAGTCCACAGATCTATGAGCATTCAATCCAGACAATATGAAGTGCCATTTTTCAGGATGTCAGTTGGAAGGTCTGAAGGTTTCATGACAATGGGTGGTTTGTTGACTAGGGCAATGAGGCAACGCACCGCCAAAAAGGAAATGGGGGACATTTTATTATTTAATTCTACCACAATATTAAGCAAAGTTCTGTATTAACCAAACTCTACCAGACAATTTTCCCACCTCTGAGTATCACAGTCCAATCAGTGTTAAGTTTTGAACCATACAATTCTGCCATTTTCGGTAGGAAAAATGGTAGAAATTCACACTTGACCCCTCTCACTGACTCATGTTAAGGCTTCAGTTAATTCCCTATAGGTTCCTGGTGGGCTCGCCCCAACACATTAGATCAGTTCCCAGCATGCAGATAGACTGGAGAGCCAACAAATAGTGAGGAAACACCCACTGAATTTTATAAAATGTGTTTTTTGATTCATATCATGAATTTCACCTGTATGGGGGCTATACAAAGTAATAGGCCCTAAGATTTTAAGGCTAAAAACCTATTTGGAATAGATTACTTTTACAAGAAGTGGGATACTCTACTCATATGTTTCAAATGCACCACATGTAGTCTGGTTATTTAATGCAGAGATTATTAAATGCAGATTTTTGAACCTTGTTCCAGGTCTGGATTTTTAATTGGCTTTTAATTGGGATTTTTAATTGGTGGACACTATATCCAAAAGGCCCATTTAAAATCCCGCACTGGAACCTGGACACAAGATCTGGATTTGAAGATCTCTGATTAAAATGTTATTATTAAATTGAGAAGCCACTCCTATCGCTGTCATTTATATTATATTATATTATATTATATTATATTATATTATATTATATTATATTATATTATATTATATTATATTATATTATATTATATTATATTATATTTTTTAATCTTGTGTGAATCTGTAATAAATAGTAAATAAATATTGTGTTAAAATTACATTACCTCCTCATGCAAAAGGATTACAAGTCAGGTGATGTTCATGATTTTAATTAAAAAAAATTACTTTCTGTTCACAACAGAAAACAGCATTCACAAGCAAACACAAGGTTTTTAGACAAATAATAGACCTTAAAACATTGAAAAACGTGAACCAAGTAGAGGATATTGCTCTATTCCTGCTCTATACATGGGTAATATTGACTTATTTTTGCTCTAGATGGAACTGACTCTAAATTTGGAAGAGTGCCAACTACAAGAATGTAAACAGACAGAAAGAGCTACAATACTATACCACTCGAGTTACAAATTAATTTCTGTGGTAATTCAAATAGCGAAAAAAACCTTACAGATAAGTTCAACTTCAGCCATGTACCAATAACGTTTGGCAATCAATTTCCCTAAGGGGATTATTAAAGGTGTTTCTTCTTCTTCTTTTAAAAGATGCAGAGCTTCTGAACGTAAACAAACAGATCTGCCTTTTGGTTGATGTGACCAAAATATTTGTCATTAAGGGCAACACCTTGCAAATGCATTCTAAAGAACAAAACACAATATTAGAATATAAATGCATGACTGAATACAGCACTGTTTCTTGCCAGTGAGCAGTTACCTGCCAGTTACTTGCCTAACGTCTTTAAAAGTGAATGGAGTCACATTTATAGTTAATTAACGGGATAAAATGAACAGCAAAGGTTGAATCTAAGTAAAAGTTGCTCGACAGAATGATTGATGTCATGAGACCATCGCCATTAGGTTTTATTGCCTGTCTGCACGTATATGCACTTCTTAAATCGCTGTTTGTGATGAAGAAGCTGCTCCTCATCAGCACTGCTTCTCAGAGAGTGCTCAGAGTGTACATGCCGCTTTGAAGATGTAACGAAGTCACAAGTCTTCGTGCATCATGTGGACGTCAGTAGCATGTACATGAACTTTTGGAGTGCTCTGTCTGCTCTGTAAATAAGTCTAGTAGAGCTGAGGTAATGTACTAGATAGAAGAACCTCAGACCTCAATTGGGAGAGTCAAACTTATCCCTCCACAACAAGCAGGTGAGGGCAGAGGCCTGCTGCACTGACTAAAGCATTAACAGTGTGCTAAAATCAGCAAAAAATTAATTAAAAATTACTTATTAATAGTAACATTGAGCCAATATGTATGTAGTGTATCATTCACTCATAGGGGGACTAAATAGTTATATATAACTATTTACACACACACACACACACACAACGCGCTCAACTTTTGTTCAGAATCAGCTTCTTATGACTGATAAAGACGCGGCTTTCCTCTCAATCATTCCCTTCACAGTGCTTTAAACGGTGTGGACGAATTTAATAGCGAAGCAGCGAAGTGCAGCGAATCGAGACGCGTGATTGGATAAATGCTGGGCTTTGTCCCGCCCATCGGACGCTCAGCGTCTCTGGGAGTCTATGGGGCAGTGGGCTGGCCTCGGCTGGCCCGGACGCTCAGCTTCTGCATGATGATTGGATGATCTCTCTGAGGCTGAATCCCTTTTTGATTGACAGCGAAATGAGTGAATCAGCTAGTCAAGTCCCTGGAAAAGACGCCTTGTTGGTAGGACAGGGTCACAGATCATTTTCTTAAAAAGCAACGGAGGGTAGAATTTACGTATAAATAAATCGACACATTTTATGATGTAGGCCGAAATTGAGCTTCCGCTCCTTGAAAGACCATCATCTGCCACTGATATATATATGTATATGCTTACTAAAGATATGCTTACAATTTGCAATTTGTACTTTTTCCAAAGCTTTGTGACGTATCGTATCATTCACAATAATATTGATATGATATTTAAAACTATATTTTAAAAAAACATATTGTGATAATACTGATATTGCAACTTGTTTACATAATGATGTCACAAATTGTTCCAAAAAGGGAAGTAACTTCATTAGTGTGGATAAGGCTTCATTACATAATATCAGATGCACATCAATCCATGGTAATATAAAATATGAAAGAAGCCGTTAACATCAAAAGTTGGAAACACACAAAAGTTGGAAACACACAAAAGAAGCACATAGTTTTAGTATGAAGAAAATCAAACTGCTAAAATGACATGCTGCGAGGAGAGCACAACACACAAAGTAAACTCTAACGCAAGCAGCCAGGCTACACCTGGAGTGCCCACTCTTTTTTTGGCTTGAGGGCTTCATATTCCAAAGGGAAAGGTCATTGTGACCTATAAAGACTCTCTGTTTGAGAGTGGTGGTGGTGTTGCATGGGTGGCGCAGTGGCCAGTCGGAAAATGCTAATTCACATTTACACCTGTAGAGATGTTACTGTAGTTGTTGGTGATGTAGCACATAAAGATCACATGGAACTGGTGGCACTAAACATGCATTAACAGGGCCCTCACCATATCGACGATGCAGGGGGGCTCTTAACCAAGTGGCTAAATTTAACAAATTGGGAAAGAAAACGTTGACTTTTTGTTTCCTTTGTTTCTTTTTACTGGATCAATTGAGTTCCTGAGTAACCATCAGTAAGCATTTACAGACATTTGGACTTTATTTTCCATTATTTTCATGTGGAAAAACTGATTTACATTATTTAAATGAGGTATGATTGATTATGTTGAACAGTGCGAACATCTGGTCGATTGCAATCGACTTATTGTGCATCCCTGGACTACACAGACTCAGCATAGCATCTATCTTGTATTGGTTTTGTTATTTTCCATGAAGCTTTAAGGCTATTTTTCTTATAATTTTTTATGTTATATGATTGATAATATGCATGCATTAAAGTTTCTGCATTTAAGTTTTGTGGTAGATTTATTACACTATTTTATACAATCAGAATCTTGTTAAGTTACTGTTTTTACAATATGAACAAATGTTTAGATTTTGTTTTTGGTGTTTGATATTTATACAAAATAAAAATGTAACATATGTTTTGTTGTAATAGTATGTTCTTGAGAAAAATAAAACATTTTTCTATGTTTGATTTATCAACAAGAATAGTTTTATCACAAATAAACCTTGAAATATCGTGATTATTACTTTAGGGCCATATTGACCCACCCCTACTGTGCGGATTTAATGACATTAAGCCACAAACAAGTTAGGCATTGAAGAAAATACAGAATGAAGCTCTATATACATCACAGAATGCAGTTCGCTTGTCACAGCTCAAAGCTGTGTGGCTTTATACCCCTCCACACCAAGCATTGAGCATGATTAACTTAAGCTCTTGTGCTTATGCTCCCAAGCATTCCATTACATTTCATGATGTTCGTTGGAGATTGTACACACTGTGTTTGTACATTTGAACGTCTATGTCTATAGTGACACATTCACTAATTAAAAGGAATGTGCACCAACTTATATTTATATTGTAGGAAAAACTTAAATATATACAATGACATAAGAAAATGGGGTAGATGAATCAGCCAATTTTTTGTTAAATCTATTAATTGTCATACCAGCTTTGACCATTACTCCCTAATAAGGACATGAACCTGAATAAAGGATGATGACACTGTGTTGATGACTCAGCAGTGTTCTGGTGGGAGTGGGGTTGGGGCAGTTCGGGCAGTAGAGGAACGAGACCCCCTCCCATTGCCTCTGGAGCAATGTCATGGTCTCATCAGGAGTGGGAGACATGAGCAGAGCTCCTATGCATTTCCTCTCTAAATATACACAGTCAGGATATAGTGTGCACGCAGGAAGGCCCTGAAATAAATAGAGTTTATACGAGGCTGGCCAACTGCACACATCACACAATGAGGCGGTTGTTCTGAGGTGGACAGAGTGAAGTCCTCTTCGTCCTGTAAAACTGCTTTCACTGGTCAGAGTGTCGTAGAATGTTCCTGAGGGGGAAAAAATGGAGGTTGAAGTTTGACCATTTTGGGTTGGCCAGTGCTTTCCTACTGAGGCTGGTGGGTTTATGATGTTTTTTGGTATATTCAGCCACAAATTCTGGCTCATTGACTCAGCTCAACAATAACGCTGTAAGGGAATTTATACTATATTTTATTTTCTTTTATTAACATTTTTACATAATTTAATGTTTTAAAATTAAACACTAACGTGAAATGTACCATTCTAGAGAAGCTTACAAAAATCATAACTGTTCACAGGTAATAATGTCTTCAGCAGAGGCTGGTGGGACCAGAATGCACTTGTATATCCTTTTTGACTGTAGTAAAACTGATAAAACATATTTGTTGTCAGAAATTTATTAAGCCAACTGCCATCAGGACTCTCAGTATCTGAGGCCTGTTAATAGTTATTTTGAACAATGGCAAAGCAATTTGTCCATGTATTTTGCAAATATTGTATTTCCAGTTTATAATAACTATTATTTTAAATTGTTCAGTAATTACAATAAGATCTGAAGTGAAAGAATCTTATTGATCTAATAGTCTAAAAGACAGTCTCGTCCTCATTCCATATGTTTAGTCAAAATGTCATAGAATGTTGGCAACACTATGTTTACCTTTTGTTAATTGTTTTCCCATTTCTAATCCAGCAGAATGACCCATTTCCTTATATTGTATGTTATCAACAGTACAAAAGAATGTATATTTTATTGTTTTTCTTACAACGCATCAAAATACAGGGAATATTAGAATCAGATATTTTTTGATTTTAGTTTACTATGAATTGCTGTTTTGTTTCTTCATACCTAACAGGACGATACGAGATATGTGTCTTAAATCAATGATATTTATATTAATCAAAATAGGGAAAATGGATCGTTTTCTGTTTTTCTGATGTAGGTTTGTCTAACAGAGTGGACAGGGAACTCGGGCAGCACTGCTGTGTCTGATCCACTCATACACACACTAACACACCACCACAACCACGTCAGTGTCACTGCAGCGCTGAGAATGAACAGGAATAGAAGATTATCCTCATCCATCTCGGTTTTTGCTTTTCAATGTTTGGAGTACTCTGTTGTCTGAAAAACTCCAGCTACCTTTTCACTGCTGTGAGAAAAGAGAGAGAAAGACTAGCATACTGGACCAAGACACCATGTACAAACACTGGGGCTTTGTAAATACATTAGAGCAGATTCAAGCAGGCGGACAGACTGGAGATCTAGCAAATGGTAAAGACACATCTTCTGAATTTTATAAAAAATGTTTTCTGATTGCTATCGTGAACGTTGTTTCTAATGCATACATTTCACTAGATGCGAAATGCTGAAGAAGACAACTCAGTGGAATTTTGTGAACAAGCTGTCTGGAGGTAATTTACAGATTCAATCTGATGTTGAGACTGAAGGTTGTTTCGCACATCAACAAGCTGAAAAACAAGTAAATAAATCCAGAGCAGGGTTCAGGTTAGTTCAGGCTGTCTGAGAGCAGGAGGATTTCATACACTATCTGCATCTCTTCCCTCTGGCGTGTGGATTACTGCTGCACACAGTCAAGGATGTCGGTATAATAATGTTCAGAGCTTCATTGTCACACGGGCTTCTATAGACATCCACAATGAATGATACAGCTAATCGCTCACTAGCTCCTGGAGGACACCGAGACACTGGGGAGGTACAGCAGAGGGGTTTGACGGGAAATATATGCGACCAGTCAAAACAAAGCCAGACAGACATACAGGATCCTCATGCATGATTGGCAGTGCCTCCCAGGCACATCTCTCTTTCTGTCTCCCTCTCTATTCTAAGCTCCCTCCCGCAACACAGACCCAAACTCAACATCAAGGCTTCCTCCTGCATTTTCCCAGATTTTTGCCCCCTTTTTTCCAGTCTAAAGTCCAAAGCTGTTACAGATTTACAACTCAGGGAAGGTTATTGAGGGTGTATTATACAGAGAGCTGGGCTAATCTCAGCTGAATAGGCTTTGGCCAAATGGCACACTGTCATGCTAACTGTTCTAGCCAGGTAATGCAGTTTTCAGTAATGGAAGCTACTAACTAATTACCACTGAACAAAGCATTGGCTCAAATTGCATTATGTTAAGGAATTTCATAGACATATCCCTTATATGCTTTTCTGGCATTGTTATATGTACAATTACACAAAAGCACAAACATATTCCAGGCTTAAAATTGGCATTAGTTTATTTTTTTTAAAAAGTTAATAAATTTACTCGTTAAATACGCTTATATTTTATATATTTTTAGAGCTTACATTATGCCAGAGGGGGCATGTTTAGGTTCAGAAAGTAAAAATCCTTCCCAAAGTTTTGCTTCAACTGCCAGATTCCTGGTAGGTGGAATGAAATCCAGAAAAAGATTTTTTAATTTGACGTATTTTTTTAGTGACCTGTGCAGTATGACATATGCCATATCAGTTTGTCAATTGTCATGAAAAGTGTGATAATGACTTTAAAGGAACCCTACGTAACATTTTACCTTGAAATTACAGCTCCACAATCATTGTGATGCTTCACTGCCATTACTAATCTGGGCTCAGCACTGCAGAAACTGCATTATGTTGCTTTTAGAGGAGGGTGGGAAACCACCACCCTTCCCCTTCTTCACTAATTTCAGTACAGTGCTGGCAAAATGAATTATGATAAGGGGAGACCCAGGAGCAAAAAGCACAAAATGTACATATTCTTTTTTAAAATTATGAGTTTTTTATTTTAAACAATATGGGGCATGTTTGTGATTAATAAAAGTACCCAGAAAACAACAAGCACTGTGAGAGAACAGAAAATATCAAGCTCAGTTTTAACTTTAACTTTAACACTAGTTTTACTCATACAGAATCATACAGATCACTCATAGAGAGGAACAAAACATCCAACATAATTTAATGATTTTATTATGTGTATCAGCAAAGTACTATTGAACACACTATTTTAGTGGTTTAAAAAAAGCCCTAATCACTGTAGCTGAGGTAACTGAAAATTTGCATTTTTATCTTTACCTTAAATAGGACAAATTATGTAACAACATTTTTTGTCAGTGCATTAGCAAATTAATTTGGGGACCCACAAACAGTGAAATTAACCCAGTGTGTTTTTCTGTGGGTGTCCAATGTCTGAAAACACAGGATAAAACTAGTTTTGAATTTGCACTAGTTTTTTAGGTAGAGTGCAGGCACTATAGAATAGGCCCGCCTTCTTGTTTTGAGCAGCAGCAAAACAGAACAAACTCCCTCAGTCAACATCAGCCATAAAATGAGTTCTGAATTTGCACTAGTTTTTAGGTAGAGTGCAGGCACTATAAAATAGGCCAGTCGCCTTGTTTTGAGTAGCAGCAAAACAGGACAAACTCCCTCAGTCAACATCAGCCACATCAGGCAATGGCAGCATTCTTCTCCAATCTACAGTCCCAATTGAGAGAAACGGCAAAGACAGGACGGCAGCTGAACATTAGCAATGGAGGTGGGAGATGTTAGCATCAAAGATAGCAAACAGCTAACCTCTGGGCAACAATAGAGAAACTAGCCTATTTAGGTACCCACACAGACAGACAGCCATAAATGAATCACAAAAACTGAACAAAAAACAAACAAACACGGGCAGAAGCGGCAGTCACCAGATGGACACCAGCATGCTCTGGCCTGGCGCTGACGTCACACAGAGATACATTTGACCCTGTACGTGGTTGATGAATATTTCAAAAATAAGAACAATAGTTGATTTTTTCCTCAAACATATTTTTCCACCTTAAAAGATGCAGAGCTTCTGAACGTAAACCAACCAGAGAGAACAGCATTTCTCCACAAGTGTAGATGTACCTTTCAAATGACACTATTTTATTTACATTAGGCAAATTGTTCTAACTTTTCTCAATACATTTATTTGTAATGCACTTTACATTTCAGAGAAATTTCAAAGTGCTAACTTTTCTGGAAATGGGATTAGCAGTAGCTTTAAAAGCTGTGGATTGTATGAAATAAATGTATTAATGTTTTGACTGTAAGCAAATACATTGATAACAGTGCGTCATATGGTATAAGAAACCAGAAGGAAGAGCCGGGCCCCAGTGGTTGCTCTAATTATAGAAATTTCAGCCAATCAGTTTTGACAATATGCAGTAGCACAGTGACATACCATTCTAATGACACGTATAGATATTCTAACACTTTGAAAGCAGGGCCTACACACCAAAGGTTACCTCCCCCCCCCCACTGAGCTGGTGAAGAAACAAGGAAATGAAAACTTGCTTCAGTATTAAAATAAAACAAAAAGAAAAAAACACTGCTCTTTGACTGCAGTCAGAGGGAAGTACGTGGTGTGTAAGGCTTACAGATGTTAATTGATATGTGTGTGTGTGTGTTTGCGTAGAGGATGACTCCACTCCCAAGAGACAGAATGTGCACACTTCCTTTAGAGCCATGGGTGTGGCACTACGTGCTTAACCAGCTCTCTGCATGACTCTCTCTCTCGCTCTCTGTCACACATTTAAACACATTACTCTACAGTGTGATGCACCTAACATAACTTGTTCAGCCTACGCCCAAACCTCTAATGCACCATCAGCACAGCAGGCTGTGCCTGAACAAATCTGAACACTGTCACATGGTTTAAGCATCTGCCTAAAACATACAAAAGAAAACTAAGCTGTCACCCTACTCTGTCTCCTACTCTTCACTGGACCCAGTCAGCTGTGATTTTTGAATTTTCTTACTGTATATGGGTTTATTTGCCAAAAATGAATTAATCTGATAGAGTGTGT